>NC_141135.1:63682495-63986066 GCF_053477565.2 Lygodium microphyllum
AAAACATTTAATAAAAGAAAAAAGAGTGAATAAAAAAAGACACAATGGGGGAAGAGAGAATAGGTGGGAAAGGAAGGGGGAGAGAGAGAGAACAAGAGAAGAATGAGAGAGTTACAAAAAAAAAGAGAAGAAAAAATAAGAGTTATGAAAATGTGTGTGTGTGTGTGTGTGTGTGTGTGTGTGTGTGTGTGTGTGTGTGTGTGTGTGTGAGAGAGAGAGCAAGAGGAGAAAGAGAGAGTTACGAAAAAAAGAGAAGAAAAAATGAAAGTTATAAAATGAGAGAGATAGACAGACAGACATATAGAGAGACAGAGAGGGAGAGAGAGAGGAAAGAAAATTTTGGGGGGAGAGAGAGAGAGAAATTTGAAAGCATGATTTGAGAAGAGAGAGAGAGGTGAGGGAAGATCTAGTGAGAAAGGAAAGGAGAGAGAATCAATAATATAAGGAGAGGAAATAAAAATTGAGAGAGAGAGACAAAAAAAAACACTTTATGAAAGAAAAAAGAGAGAAGAAAAAAGACACAAGGGGGAAGAGAAAGAGGAAGTGGGAGAGGAAGAAGAGAGAGAAAATAAAATTTGGGGGGAGAGAGAGAGAGAGAGAGGTGGGGGAAGATCTAGCGAGAGAGGAAAGGAGAGAGAAGAAATACAAAAGAGTGACAACAATGAGGGAGTAATACAAGAACACTCGATGATGCACTATTTTTAGCTTTTACAAAATCCAAAGTACAAAAAAAACTTAAACTATTCAATATTTTGACTTACATGAAGCTTATATGTAATCAAGAAGAAATTGTCACATAACTTTAAGGCTTTAAAAACTATCAAATAATTGGGATGGGGTGCATTTTTGCTTTTAGCAATGTCACCTTATTGACCCCTTTGCTCTACAAGAGTCCAAAATAGAGGAACTCTTAGGCTTGTTCTTAACTAATGAGACCCAAAAGTGGTAAGTAAAAATAAGATGGTTCCATTGAGGCATCTAGCTCACACAATGCCAAGCTATATCCTCTAGCTTGTTTTGGATAGATGGATCACATGTAGGCATTGAATAAGTGGGACAACATGCATTATCCTCTTAGAGAGAGAGAGAGAGAGAGAGAGAGAGAGAGAGAGAGAGAGAGAGAGAGAGAGAGAGAGAGAGAGAGAGAGAGAGAGAGAGAGTGTGTGTGTGTGTGTGTGTGTGTGTGCGCGTGCGGGCGTGCATGTGCGTGCGCGCATGCATGTGCGTGCATGCGCTACCTGCATTGTACGGCAAACTTAGTTCATTTCAATTTGTAGCACACTAAAAAAATGGATGAGAATAGTGCCCAATAAGCTTCCTTCATTGTGTCTTTTGTTAATGTGCATGTGTACATTGGGCCTATTCTTGACATGGTATCGTAGCCTACAGCCGTCAAAGGGCCAAGTGGGTGTGCAAGTGAGGAAAGCACACGAATAGCACAATTATATATGATGCTTAGAGTGATTGAGTAGCTATGCAAGTGAAGGATCTGACCATTGAAGAGCAAGGAGCAAGCCATAGCCAAGAAGAAACCTTGGAACTTTAATTGAGAAGGGCAAAACAAGGCATATTGAGCTTACTTTGGAGTGAATAAGAAAACAAATATAGAACATGTCATGCACCCACACTCTCACTATTGGAGCTCAAGCAAGGTAAAATAAGCTTGTTAAAAAACATTTTTGTGGATCTTGGAGCAAGTTCAAGGCTTCAGAAGCATTACAAAAGGAGTTGTGGTCAAGATTGAACCATGTAGGTGAAGTTGTGCTCATGGAGGACTACTTGGCAGGGCTATAGTTTTTTAGTCATAACTTTTGGTAGAAAAATCAAAATGAGGAAAGACAAATGATTTGAAAAGCTTTGTTTGAGCTCTACACATTGAAGTTGTCACTAAATTTATGGTGCAAAATACATACAAATGTAGATTACAAAGACTATCTCAGAATGCTAAAATAAAAGTGTATACTTTTAGAGTTTGGCAAAACTAGAGCTACAAGATCTTGGTCACATGGTTATTATTGATGTCGTAAGTCTGTTGTAGGTAGAAAGATTTGCTAATTTGAGGCTTGATCATAATTTATCCGCATCATTTTTTATGATGATATCTATGGATGTTGAATGTATATGTTTTGTGCGGCTCGTGTTGGATACAATTTGAGCATCATTTGATCATTGGAACTTTATATTTGGGTCCTCTTAGGAATCCTGAGTGTTTATTGTCTATGTTGGACACACAACTTTGCAAAATTCTCGGTTGGGAATGGATATTATGGATGTCTTTGATGCTCAACAATAAGTAAATGTATTACCATTCAGTAATGGATGCTTGTACAATGGATGCACATTTGATATAAATGTGTGTGTGTATAGTGATTTTACTTAGTTTGTTGGGGTTTACTCTACTAAAATTCAGCTAGGAATCGTCTTCAAATAGCAGTAATGTAAGTGTGATCATAGGCAAGAAGCTAGATGACACCTAGGCTCAATCAATAGCCTGGGAGTCATAGCAGCAACAAATAAGAAGAATTATCCCATATGAAAGTTTTGCATCAGGAATTGCATCACTAGTAAGGATCTATATGATGTGACTAATTGCTTAAAGATTAGACCATAGGTTGATGATATTACAGTGAAAGCATAGCTGGGAACAAGAGCCATTAGGCAATCTATTATATGTTTATCATTATTGAGGATAGTATCTTGGGGCACATACAAGATAAGACTATTAGAAAGGATGTGTGAGATGCCATTGTCAAGTTGTTTGAAAGCACCAAGGCTCGTAAGTTGCAACTTAAGCAAGAGCCCCACGACAATCATTTGGTTGTAGTTTGTTTGCATGGCTTGGGCAAGGAATATCAATTATTTGTCATGAGCATCTCAGGGCATAAGAACATTTCTACATTCAAATATCTTATTGATGAGATCAGGTTGATGAAGGAAGGTGTGATTACTAGTATGTGTGGTTCCTCCAACAATACTAAGAAAGAAGAGCATGCATTGGTTGCAAGTGGCCGTGGTGGAAACGCAAATGATCAAGGTTGAGGCCAATGCCATGGAGGTTACCAAGCTAATCAAATTTAGCAATAGAATTGACTCCAAAATAATCAGTTTAGAGGTGGATATGCTAGAGGCTAGGGGAGTAAGAGAGGCTAAGATGGAGGCCAATCGCAATACAAGCCAAGTTCATATAAATATTGTGGCATTGCTAGTCATTATGCATATGAGCATTGAAAGAAGTGAGCCAACATTTGTTTAGGAAATTACCACAAAATAAATATGCTTCAAGAGATCATGGACATGGAGAGGAGTTGCTCACTATGCAACATGACTTAGACACTGTGCATAAAAGTGATGAAGAGTGATATGTTGATTCAAGTGCATGAGTGGTTTGACATTATGAAGCCACACATGGACTTCTTATATATACATGTGGTGACTCGAAACGTGAGATTACCCATACAAGAAATGTATCTATTTCGAGTGCTTACTAATTTGCCAAGCAAGCTTGCACACCATTTCCCAAAGAGTGGAAGAGAGCATGGAGAGTGCTAGAGTTGATTAACATGGTTGTATGGATCCTGAATGAGCACTAAATAGCCCAATCATGCTAGCTCTTAGATCTGCACATGTTAGATACCCTGTACAAAGGTTGACTTGTGATGGATTGCAACTATACATTAGGCACACACGATGAATGTGTTAGATACAAAGGTCGACTTGTGTTTGATACCCTCTATAAAGACCGACTTGTGATATTGCAACTATACATCAGGCATACATGATGAATTTGTTGAAAGAGAAAGAATCTAAGAACTTTGAGGTTGCAATAGAGAACCCCCAACGAGTATATGTCATGGATGAGGAGACGAATACTTTAAAGCAGCAATCACTATGGTCTCTTGTGAAATTGCATGAGGGTAAGAACATTATTGCATGCAAGTGTGTGTACAAGATAAAGCATAACTATGATGATATTGTTGTTGAGAAATAGACAAATGATGTATGATCCAGGAAGAGCAGTACTGAATCCCATATGCACAGTGAGGAGAGTGGAACAACCCAACTTCTATCAAGCATTATACTTGACTGTCACTTTCATATGAATCAGTACAATGTCATGATGCTCTGTACTTTCAGTTAAATGTCTTGTTGTTGTTAGTTCTACACAAGATTGTGATTATGAGTCCAAGCTTCCATCTTGGAACCTAATTCACTTGTGTAATAGTTTGTCTCTACTTGTCCATGTCATCATGAGTTTGGTTTTCATCTTTCATCCACCATAGCTTTTGTCATGCTCTAGATCCACATATTTGAACATGGTATCAGAGCGTAGCTGAGCATGGCACAGCTCCATTTTGCTCTCATCTAGCTCAGCTTGAGATCAGTCCACATCTTCCGCTCCTTCTTCTCCACTTGACCTTGTGACAGCCATAGCCAGCAATACCCTACCTGCTTGAAGCTCTCATATCTTTCTCTACCGGCCAAATCTTACCAAGCTTCCTTTTGAAGAAGTGATTGTCTGCTTCCAAAGCTTCTTTTTGGTACATCAATCATTGACACTGGGCAACTATAGTTCCAGCATTGCACAAACTACTGCTTGTTGTCGTGACTGTGTCTGTAGACTACTATACCTACTGACCTTGAAGGAAGTAGTGAGAGCTAACTAAGGCACCTTAGCCCTTCTTCTCTTCAATAGATTGTTCCTTGACTGAAGGCACTTCTTCCCATCACATCAGAAGTCAACATTATGCTCTAGAGGACCAGGCATTGCAAGAAAATGTGAAACATGCGCAAAATTCAAAGGTAGAGAATCGACTTGACCTAGCGACCAGCACGATGTGCAATCCTCCATATCTTTGTGGGGCATTTGAAGCCCCCCAAGTGAGCATTCTCAAGCTGAAAGGGCTTCCCAAAATTTTCTCTCTATCCATCACAATCAGTGAAACCCTAATTGTCATCCCTATGGACAGCCATAGCCAAAGCTTCAAAGTGTGACATTTTTCACTGTTTCTTCTCACTGAAGTTATCAACAATGATTTTAATCACTGAGCAACACTCTCTAAAGTTCATTACATTTCTGGAAGTGCCCAAGGAAGCTCAGAAGTTGATGCCAGGAGGCATATTCCACTGTGGATTCCACGCCACGGTGGATTCCGTGAGGTTTTGCGGTGGATTCCGTAAGGTTTTATTACCGGGGCTCATACGCAAAGTGGATTCTTTGTGCGAGAAGTCGATGGGGACGCCTATCCTTTTCGGGCGTTTTGTTAATTTTATGTGTACATGGGTGATTCCATAGCGGGTGATTCCGCAAAATACATATTTAAATTAATAAACGTTTATGAGTTTAGAGTGCGCACTCGTGATAAATTAAGGTTAGGATTGATTTCTAACCAATTTATTTAGCTGAAGACTACTAGGTATTCACTTTTGTCGGTTTAATTGTATTATTTTTCTAACAATTGTGAATGCTTCAGTTGATGTGTAGAGCAAGCAGCTGTTGGCAGTGGAAAGCATTGGAGGATAGCGTGTATTTAAGTTATCGTCAATATTTTGATGGGCGCGTATCTTAGGTATGGTGCCTATATTTTGTCGCACTTATTTATCAAAGCGCTTGATAATTATTTATTATTTTTGTATGCGCATGGGTGCACGATTTAGATATTTGTATTGGACATTGTATTTGGGTATCACCTGACTTCTTGGGCGTCCATTAGCTTTAATTCTATTTGGCACAAAAGCAAACTCAAAAGCTAAAGCGTGCTATTTTGTAATTTGGGCTATTATTTGAGCTTGAAGATGAATAATATATGAAATACATGCTTTGTGGAGCACTCACACAAGGCATGGGGGGAGATTGCACCCAATTGGTCTCTTGTTCATGTCGTGCAAGCTTTCTACATTCATTTGTGTACAAAAAGTAGATTTTTTTTGTTCTTGGGGACCTTCTGACGCTCACTACGCACGCTTATGGCATCCGATTTGTGCATCAGTGGTATCAGAGCGAAGCTGAGATTGAGAGCTTTCAATCGCTTACCATCTTGCGCAAAGGCGGAGCTCCTGACATGCTTTGTGGAGTGCTCACACAAGGCATGGGGGAGATTGCACCCAATTGGTCTCTTGTTCATGTCGTGCAAGCTTTCTACATTGATTTGTGTGCAAAAAGTAGATTTCTTTTGTTCTTGGGGACCTTCTGACGCTCACTACACGCGCTTACAGCATCCGATTTATGCATCAATGGTATCAGAGCGAAGCTGAGATCGAGAGCTTCCAATTGCTTACCATCTTGCGTGAAGGCGTAGCTCCTGGAACGATCGAGATCTATAGTCAGTTTCGTCACGAACGGTCGATACCAGCGTGTTCCTAGCAGTTAAGAACCCCCTTCTACACTCTCTGATCGCGAAGGACCAGCCTGTGGAGGCGGAGGACCACGTGGATAGCTCCTTCTTCAAGTCGTCTTCAAACAGTAAGCTCCATAGCCAAAAAGCTTAAAAGCCTTATTTCAAAGTTTAAAAAGCTTAATAGTAAGCTTTAAAAAAGCTTAATAGTAAGCTTTAAAAAAGCTTACTCCACGAAATTCATCAATCGGTGGCAAGAGCATGTCCTGGACGGCGCCGATTTCGTCGCCAACGTCCTCAGATACACGAAATCCACGCTTGATCAAAAAGCTCCTAAGCTACTAAGTTTTCCAAGTCCTACAAGTGTTCCTAATTCTGCAAGTCACAAAGGTCCATAAAAGACTTACTCAACAACTCCCATAAAGGTAGTTCACACGCAAAAGCACAGAATCAGTTTATTGCTCTCTGGTAGATCCTGTTCACATTTGCAGACTTGCTGAACCAGTTTCAGCAAACACAGAAGGTCATACACAGGTCATACGAAGATTATACGCCGTTTCTACGAAGACGGTTGTGACAATGAATACCGCAATCGCAAAGGATAAAGACCATAAAAGCCAAACAAAATATACAAGCCTTGTATATCCGCCTTTAAGCTACGCTCATCCTGCTAATAAGATTTTGAAAGTGTGAGGCCTTTTGGATTTTACAAGATGACTGAACAAAACATGGACGATTTTATGGCTGAAGGTGATTTACCCGAATCAACGATGGAGCAAAAGTTGGATTTGATTATGATGTAGCTCGAAGAAGAACGAAGAGCCCGACAAGCTTTGCAAGTTCAATTGGCCAATTTGCAACGATCTACCACCAACCAAGATGGATCGCAGCCCGAAGATCTTATACGACGTACCATCGATGCGACACTTGAAGCCCAATCCATCCGCAAAGAAACAAAGATAAGTAAAAAAAACTTCAAATTTCGTACTTTCAATGGATCACGAGATGGAAAGACTGTACTTGCATTTATCAGTCAATTTGATGATTACTTCCATGAAGAAACATACGCTGAGAAAGACAAAATTAAATGTGTCACTAATCATTTAGTTGATTGAGCATCCTTATGGTGGACTATGGTCCGACCGCAAGAGCATTGATTGCCCCACTACCTGGGAGTCTTTCCAAAAGAAGTTTTTGCTGAATTTTCTTCCTCCTCAATTCCATGAAAAAGCCATCAAGCAATGGTATCTTCTACAGCAAAGAGATCGCGAACCTATTTCCCAATACATTGAACGTTTCTGGAATGCCCTACTGCAACTACGCGTGCTCGAAGATGTACCTGAAGCAACTCATAAATGCAAGTTTATGTCTGGCCTACTTGGACATTACTATACGGAAGTCAATATGTTCAAGCCAACAACCCTTGAAGATGCAATTTCCTTGGCTCATGACACTGAAGACAAGATTTGAGGACGAGACAAGCGACCACAACAATTTCCAACTAATGGTAATTATGGTTCCAAGCAATTTAATTCAAATTTTCGAAGATTCAATCAAAGTCGTTTTCTTCCATCTTCATTCCGTAAATCTTGGACACAACCACCTGCTTTGCCAACCATCAAACACCAATCCAAACCCTAAGCCATCCTCACAGCCAAATCCCAACATTCCTAAACTTCTTGCCATTACCAATAATGTATTTAAAGCCAAACCTATAGTTTGTTACAAATGCCATCAACCTGGACATCTAGCAGCCAATTTTCAATCCAAAAAGCCACCTGTCCATATCAATTATCTTGGAGCAATCGAAGAAGAAGAACGTGAGGAAATGCTGGATTTTACGGAAGATGATGACGACATTGGTACTACTTCGGATACTTTGCCAAGTATGCCAACTCCACATTCTTTGTTAACAATGAAATGTTTTGTGCATAGTAAAGAAAATACTATTTTACATGATGATGGGAGCACACATGACTTTATTTCTGCAAAGTTAGTCAAAGAATTGAATTTACAAACTGTTTCTACAAATTATCGCATTAAGGCTGCATTTCTAGGAGCAAGATATAATGGAACACAAGAGGTGCATAGTTTAGAAATTAAAATTGGTGAGTATACTGAACGAAGAAATTTCCTAGTTGTACCTTTGCAGTCTAGTGACATTATCTTAGGAATGCCTTGGCGTCATCCATACAATCCTGATATAGATTATTCTACACTTTCAATTAAAAATTATTGTGCATTACGTAAAAGTAGCAAATCTTATTTAATATGGGTGAATGAACTTCAAGCTAAAGAAAGACAAATGCATCCTAGACATACACAATTTCTTGCCCAATTTCAAGATTGTTTTGCTGTTGATTTACCACCTGGACTACCACCTTCACGTCCTGAAGATCACAAAATAGATTTAATTCCTGGAACACAGCCACCATGTAAAGCACCATATGACATAACCAAATTGAACATAAAGAAATTCAAAATCAAATAGAAGAATTGCTTAACAAAGGATTAATTAGACCTAGTAGTTCTCCATTTGGTGCACCTGTCTTATTAGTGAAGAAGAAAAATAATACTCATCGCATGCGCATTGATTATCGTGCCCTAAATAAAATTACTGTTAAGAATAGATATCCAATTCCTAGGGTAGATGATCTCATGGATAAACTACAAGGTTCTACATATATTCAGTAAGATAGATCTTAAATCTGGTTATCATCAAGTAAGATTGGATAAATCTGATATATTCAAAACTGCATTTAGAACACAATTTGGACACTATGAATTTCTAGTTATGCCTTTTGGTCTAACTAATACACCAGCTACATTTAGTCGTATGATGAATTGCATATTTTTGAAACATCAGCATTGTGTCATAGTATTCTTTGATGATATATTAGTATACAGTAAAAATGAGAATGAGCATTATGAACATCTATCTTTAGTTTTCAAGTTGTTAAAAGACAATAAATTATATGCTAATCCGAAAAAGAGTGAATTCTTTCAAACAGAAATTGAATATCTAGGACACATTATTTCATCAGAAGGTATTAAAGTTGACCCTAAAAAGATAGAAGCAATTTTAAATTGGCCCATACCCAAAAATGTGCACGAGTTACGTTCTTTTCTAGGTCTTGCTAGTTTTTACAAAAAGATTGTGCAAAATTTTTCATTACTTGCATTACTTTTGACTAAACTTTTAAAGAAGGGTATTGTATATAACTGGTCTCATAATCAACAAAAATCTTTTGATTTATTGAAACATGCATTAACCCATATTACAACTACCCAACTTCAATAGACCATTCTTTTTAGTAGTTACTGATGCTAGTGGATCTGGAATAGGAGCCATCCTTATGCAAGATAATCATCCCATAGCCTACTCTAGTTGTAAACTCAAACCATCCGAACTTAAATATTCTACATATGATAAAGAATTGTTAGCTGTAGTACAAGCCTTACGTCAATGGAAACATTATTTAATGGGATTTGAATTTATGATCAAAACTGACCAACAAAGCATTATATATCTCCTTAGTCAACCACAAATATCTGACCGACACATTAAATGGACCACTTTTATTCAAAGTTTTCATCCCCTTATACAATATCAACCAGGAAAAGAAAATATTGTAGCTGATGCTTTGAGTAGAAGACCGACAATTCATAATATTTCTGTGATATCATTTGATTCCCTTATCCCTATGAAATATACTTATCATCAGGATCTTACTTTTCAAGCTGATTGGAATAAATTAGTTGCAAATAATTGGATTCCTATTGATTCACTGTCTTACAATAATGGATTCATGTTTTATGAAAAAAGATTATGTGTTACAGTTCCATTTAGATCATTTCTTTTGCATGAAATTCATTGTCCTCCATATTAAGGTCATAGAGGAATTATATCTACTTTGCGTACATTGATTGAAGATTTTTATTGGCCACATATGGACATTGATGTATCTAACTTTGTATCTGAATGTTTAGTTTGTCAACGAGTTAAAAGACACCATGGTAAACAATATGGTTTACTAATGCCATTATCTATTCCATTACGACCATGGGAACAGATTTCAATGGATTTTATCATTGGTTTATCTAACACTAAAGCTAACCATGATATGATTTGGATTGTTATAGACAGGTTTAGCAAACAAGTATATTTTATTCCATGCAAGAAACTTTAACTGCATCTCAAGCTGCTCAATTATTTTTGAAAATTGTTTTCACTAATCATGGTTTACCAAAAGTTATTATTTCTGATCGTGATTCTAAATTTTGCAATAATTTTTGGATTACTTTGTTTGCTAACTTAGGAACAAAGATTGATTTTTCATCTACATTTCATCCTGAAACAAATGATCAAACAGAAGCTACTAATAGTACTATTTTAGATATTTTACATGCTTACACTATTTCAAAACCACACACATGGGATGCACATCTACATTTACTTCAGTTTGTATATAATAATACACCACATACAGCTACCAAGAAAGCACCATTTGAAGTTATTTATGGATATCGATTGCCTACACCTGTTGCATCATTATCAAACAAAATTCAAACTGCTGATGATATTGCTAACATGCTATTTTCGATGAAGTTAAAGATATGATTGCCAAAGCCAAGCAATCATATACAAAACAAGCAAATAAGTAAAAACAGGCTATGAATTTTAAAGTTGAAAATTATGTTTGGTTACGCATAGAAAAACGTAGATTACAAAGTGTAGATAAACACCTAGTTGTGAAATTAGCACCTAGATTCTATGGACCATTCAAGATCATACACAAAATCAATGACAATGCATTTAAACTAGAACTACCGTAACATTGGAAAATCCACAACACCTTCCATATCAGTTTATTATGACTCTTTAGAGGCCAATTACCTGTACACCCTACCCTGTCTATGAAAACCCTCATTTACTAGATGATGAGACTGAAATCCTTGAGCTTGAAACTATTATAGATACTGACTTTATGACCACTAGAACTGGCCGTAGATATTCTAGATAAATTGGTCAAGTTTAAAAACCATCCTGTTGAAGAGGCCCAATGGATGCACGCTAGAGACTTAAATGCTTTCCCCACTCTGTTAGCTCCACATTGAGCTAATAGCAATTGAGGACAATTGCTATCCCACCTCGGGGGTATGATGCCAGGAGGCATATTCCACGGTGGATTTCGTGCCACGGTGGATTCCGGTTTTGCAGTGGATTCCGTAAAATTTTATTACCGGGGCTCATACACAAAGTGTATTCTTCATGCGAGAAGTCGATAGGGATGTCTATCCTTTTCGGGCGTTTTGTTAATTTTATGTGTACATGGGTGATTCCATAGCGGGTGATTCTGCAAAATACATATTTAAATTAATAAACATTGTCAAAGAGTTTATTGTTCATAATATAAATCATGGGATTCTTATGAACACAGAAGAACTTTACTAGGATTTATATGAGGAATTTGCATACATAACTCAGTCATTGATACCAAATAACCAACTTAGATATTACTTAGTTACATAAGTTCTTTTGTATTTGGCATACAATTTTCAGTTGTACCATGTACATTGATAAAAAATTAAGTCTATGGGAACCTACAACTTGATCAGCTGGAAGTAATTGACAGTTTGCAGGATAAACCACATTGATTCAAGTAGAAAATATGGTTAGAACTCAAGAAAAATGCCAAAAGTCTACTAGGTTCATGGGGGACATGGAATAATGAACTTAAGTGACCTGTAAGTGACCAAAGTAGGTCAAAAAGATAAGTGGGAGCTAAGCAGGATGCAGCCCGTATTTTTCGGCACAAAAAGCGGGCCTCCATATCTGTAGCAACTGGAGAAGAACTGTGAGCTATGGTGCATGCTCCAAAGCATGCAAACTAAAGGCAAACTGGAGTTGAAGAAGGAGATACAAACAAGAAAGGTGAGAGCTCCTCTTACCCGTCCATTTGGTATGACGAAAATGAATGGTATGACAGTCTATAAAAGGGGAAAACCTGAGAGAAAAGTATTCAGCCTCCTCTTATGTACGTCTTCTCTCATTTTTTTACACTATTCATGGTCTAATGAAGCCCGTCTTGTACCCAAGTACTCGAGTGACTTTGGGGTAAGCAAAGGGGGAGGATTTTGAAGGTGTATGGGCTGTTATGGGTTGAAAAAACCAGTCATAAATAGGGCAGCCCATTGTTTTTGTCCATTTTGATGAGCAAACAAGTGATCTATGTGGATATAATAGAGGAAATTGATCTCTTAACATCAGGGCTTTACTTATGAATGATTAGAGGAGCTTGTTCTTGAGTTTATGTACACTTTTGGAGCTTGATTATGGGCTGGAAATTTCTGTTTTAAAACAAGGCTGAAGTTAAAGTTATGCTCAATCAATGCATTTCATGAGCTATTGATCTATGTCTTGAATGTACTTGAGTCTACCATCAAAATACTTTTTTCTTGGAGTTGTAATCCGTCCATGTACATGAAATAAAAACCATTTGAGCTTACATTTGGTATATGCATCTGGATTAAATCTAAGATTATCCCTTATGTAATGGCTTATTTTTCCCAAATACATTTGATGTGATCAAGACAAAGTCATTCATTCCATTCATGTATGCTAAAAACACGGAAAAAGCTTGATATCTTCTTCTTCAACTAAGTCATTTCTAAAACCCGAATCTTGTAAAACCCCATTATTTTCCCCTTCTCCAAACCTTGAATCCACACTCTTCTTTTGCTCTAAGCCCCGGTGGTAGACCTTCAACCCCTAACACGATGACAGTGGTGAACCCGACGTGAAGGGTCCGCTGCGAAAGAAGAAGTACAATGGGAGAATCGTCAAGTTCAGGAGGAGATGCCTTGCAACAGTTGGTTTGTCTGATGCAGGAAAGTCAACAACAATAATTGCAATTTCAGCAGCAGTTGCAGTTGCAACAACAACGGAGATAAGAAGAAGAGCAGAATGATGCCGCTGCCATTAAAGCTTTGGAAGCAGTTGGGCAAGAGCTCAAGCAATTTAATGGGCAAAATGTGTCCTCTTTTATCCGCCTCTATACTGACAATATGGTCTTCTTCGGAGTTCCTCATCATGCATGGAGTTGATATTTTGCCCGTTTGGCCATGCATGGCCTCCAGGACCGAATTCATGGTCTTTTCCAAAAAGATGCGGGATGGTCCGCATTCAAGAAGGCTCTTTGAGAATAATTTTTTCTTGAAGATTCTGGCCTTATGACGAAGAAAGTTTTCACTGAATGGGTCGAAAGGCCCAATAAGGGTCTAACCGCCATTGCTCTTTACCGTGAATTTGAAAGCAAATTTGCTTAACTAGATCATGACGATCAGCAGGGTATGGAAAGCCAGAAGATTGAATTATCTCTAAAGGCTGCAGATCCTTTCCTTCAAGAGAAGCTAACTGATCGGCTTGAAGATCCTGACTCTGAGACATGATTGAAGACTGCTTGGAGTGATGTCACTGAAGCAGTTAATATGATTGCTCGAAGAGAGCGGTTGCGCCTAAGATGGGGATCTACCTCTGCACCAACTGAATCCATGAAGGAGCCTGTTCTTGTTTCTCGACCTCCTGTCTTTATGGCCGAGCAACCAAGAAATCCTGTTGTTCCATCTCCAAAAAAGGATGTCATGGACGAGCTAATTAAGAGCATGTGGGATCTTCATCTTAATCTAACAGAGATTAATTCCAAAGTGGAAAGGCTTGATGTGAAAGTGGAAGAAAGAGGACAGTCAACTGCCCAAAGACCCATACGAGAAGGCTTCAAAAGACGATATATTTGGTGTGATAGCCTACAGCATGATAAGAGGGAGTGCGGTGCATTCCGTGAAGCTGAAGCACAAAAATTAGTCTTTTCCAACTAATGAAATTGTTAAAGCATGTAAAACTGATGCAAAATCTAAAGTGTGGATGCAGGCCTTAGATCGCATGGAGCAAGGCAAGGCAACCAAAGATGATTTAACTACTGCCAGTCAATGCATCTGAGGAAGAACCGGATGGACCGAGCTAGTTGATTCATTTTCAGCTTTTGCTCAGTTAGCTGAAATTAATAATCATGAAGCTATGATAGAAGAAGAAGAGAAGAAGAGATGAAGATGTTGCCGGTTCCTCTTCTTCGGGGCCAACTAAACGCGTGACAAGAAGTAAACCAGATCAGAAAAAGGCTGCTGAAAATCCACCACCGCCAGAGCTTGATATGGGAGATGCCCCTCAAGCAAAGAAGACAGAAGGAAAAAGAAAAAGCAAATATCCCAGCTACAAGTTGCAGTCTGACATAGAGACTGCAACGGATCTTAAGCGGATCCTAGAAGAAAGGATTCTTGGAAGTAGAATTGAATTTACATTAGATGAAATTCTCGGAATTGCAAAACGAGGATTTCATGATGTAATAATTGATGTAATTAAACGAAAAAGACAATATGTTGGTGAGGAAATTGAAGAATCTGTGCATGCTTTTTTGCAAGCACTTCATGTGTATTTGCAGGATGAAGAGAAGTTGAAAACTCAAGGGATTCGATTGAAGGCAATCAAAGAATTGATTGCAGCCATAGAAGCCAAAGATGAAGACATCTATGAAGCAGAAACTGAAGAAGCTATTGCAAAAAATGTTATGGTGGGGTCTTCTCAATCCAAAGTGCAGCCCATGCATAAGAAAGAAGCTCATCTTCACAACATGCAAGAAGAAAGTGATGCTCACTTTATTCCTAGTAGTCACTACTCCCGTACCCATTGGGCAAGGGCGACCATCGAAACCATTGTTAAGATTGGAGAAAAAGAGACTCCATGCATTGCCCTTATAGACCATGGCTCGGAAATTAATGTCATGTCAAGAAGTCTCTACGAGAATGGCAGATGGCCCATTGATGTGGACCCAGGATGGCGCATGAAAGCAGCCAATAACTCCTCTGGTGATCTTTATGCAGCATGCCCTTATGTACAAGTTACTATTGGTAATGTAAAATATGAATTTCATTTCTTTGTTCAAGATTCTTGCAGCTATCCTATCATTCTTGGACAACCTTTTATTTCTGAGTCTCGTTTAGAGACAAAGGCCCTTGATGATGGTTCATCATATGCTCAGATAAGAAGTAAGGATAATGACAAAGCTGTCCAATTTTTGACTGTATGTGTAAATCATCACCGGAATAGAGATCGATTGAGAGATCATCCTGTTCCTCCTAATGCCCGAGAATTTAAGGGTTTTCGGGTAGCACTGCTATAAGTGGAGGCTATGATGGTGCTTCATGTCATAAAAAATTGCCTCCACATATAAAGGGGGCAATGCCAAAAGCTGACTTGCAGGTTTTTATGGCCAACAGTATGGGCTGTTATAAACAGTTTTCAGCCATGAATAGGGCTGAAAGAAAGCATTTATGTCATGTGGAACAATAACTGAAGCAAATTGATGTTTTGCCTAAAGATGAAGAAATTTCAGGGCTATTTTATGTGCTGATTTATAATGATACATTGGCTGAAATATATGTAGCTGTTCATGCAGAAAATCAAGCTGAAAATTAGTCCATTCAGGTATGCACATTGGATATGTTTGACATAATTCAAGAATTTGCAAATCAAGAAGCTTTTGGACAGCCAAACAAGGATGAGGTAAGAGTAGAAACAAAGTATAAGACAGTTGACAAAAAGGTCAAGCTGGTGGCCACTCCTCTACCACTCGAAAGTGAAGGACTGGCAGAAAAGGCATCCAAACAGCCAAGCCTTCGTGATCCCAAAGATATCGGTCACCAATTTACAGCAGAAAGTCTACAAGAGCTGAAAATTGGTGAAGACTCTTTTCTCTTGCCAACTGAAAAGAAAATCTTCATGCAGATGTTAAAGAAACATGGCAAAGCTTTTTCATTTCAGCCACATGAAATTGGCTATGTAGATCCAAGTGTTGTGGCACCAATGGTGATTTTCACGGTCCCACACGTTCCTTGGAATCTTAAACCAATTCCGGTACCAAGGGCTCATTTGCCTAAGTTACTGGAGCTTTTAAATGAAAAGATAAAAATGCGAATATTGGAGCCATCTTCAGCTCCATATTCCAACCGATGGTTTACCGTGCCTAAGAAGAATGGATCTTTGCGATTCATTCAAGATTTACAGCCTGTCAATAAAGTCACTATTAGAAATGTTAGTTCGGGGCCAATTGTTGATGAGTTTGCTGATGAGGCTTTTGCAGGCAGAGCAATTTATTCCATGGGAGATTTATATTCGGGCTATGACCAATTTCAGCTTGCTTTGGAGAGCCGAGACATTACCACAATGAAGGCGCCTCTTGGTTTAGTCCGCATGTGTACTCTACCTCAAGGAGCTACAAATTCAGTACCTCATATGATGAATGCCATGCATAAAGTATTGAGAGATTATATTCCCCAATTAACTCTTCCTTTCCTTGATAATGTACCAATCAAAGGATGTGAAGTTCATGAGAAGAATGAAGAACTCAATGAACTTGGATGTCGCAAGTTTGTTTTCGATCATATTAATGATTGTGCTCAAATCTTGTCTAAATTACAAGAAGTCCATCTTACTCTTTCAAGTGCTAAATCTATTTTTGGAGTCGAAGAAGTTCTTGTGGTAGGGCATATGTGTGGTCCATATGGCCGAAAGCCTTCTCCAACCAAGATTGATGCTATCAACAAAATGTGGGAAATATGCACAAATGTTTCGGAGGTGAGAAGATTTCTTGGAGCATGTATCTTCTACCTTATTTGGATCCCACATTTTGCTCATGTTGCTGAAAATCTTTATCAACTGCTACGAAAAAGGCCAAAGGTTTATATGAGAAAAAGAACATACTCAAGCTATTCAGAAATTGAAGAAATTGCTGATTTTAGCCCCCACCTTAAAGAGGGCTAATTACTCTAATGGACAGCCTATCATACTCACAGTAGACACAAGTCCTATTGGAATAGGATGGGCAGTTGGTCAAGACGACCTTGAAGGCAACAGATATGCAATTCGCTTTGGAGCAAAGGTTCTTAATGAACGACAAAGAAGGTATGCTCAAATTAAAAGAGAACTTTGGGGAGTAGTAACTGCATTGAAATGTGACCGAGAGTACTTCATGGACGCATATGTAATAGTTGAAACAAATTGTCTTTCACTCTTGGGCATGATTGCCAACTGTTCCACTCCTGACATAGCCATGCTAAGATGGATAGCCTATATTAAATTCTTAAATCCTGATTTAAAACATATTGCACGAAGAGATAATCCAGTTGCTGACATGCTTTTGAGTGCCAGATATAAGGATGAAGAAGAGATGATGGACGAGGAAGAATCAGAGTCTATATTTGCTAAAAATGATGCTGTAATTGCAGGTTCAGATCTGAAAACAGCAAGTACAGATGTACCTAATGATGGCTCAACTGTCAAAAATGTAGGTACAACATTAATTACAGCAAGTACAATAGGTTCAGCTGCTAAAACAAATTTTACATCAGCAAAGAAGGAAGAAAAAACTATAGAAGGATAGTGGGCAGCTGATAGACGGCATGCTCAATGTTTTGTTATGGTTTGTTCACACTTTAAAGAAGAATATTATGTAGGTGATTGGCTAAAAATTGGCCAATTTTTGAGCACTATGACAAAGAAGGAAGATTGGACTAATGAAGAGTTTAAGAGAATCAAAAGAAAAGCTTATGGCTTTTTTCTTAAAGATGGCTACCTTTGGAGGCATGCGAAAAAGAAAGGAAGGGCGCCTGTTCGTGTCTTAGGAGACAAAAAGACACAAAGACAAGTCATGCAAGAATTTCATGAAAGCCTATTGGCTGGTCATAGAGGCATATGGGGCACTTTTGCTAAAATAAAAGAGAAATTTTGGTGGCAAAACATGTATAAAGACATTGAGCATTTTGTTGAGTCTTGTCATGTTTGTCAAATGTACTCTATGGTTAAGCATAGAGATGGGCTTCAGCCTACCTTTCCTTTATCCATTCACTATAGATGTGTTATTGATTTAGTAACCATGCCTATAGGAATTTGAAACATGAGATATCTAGTACTTGCTAGAGAAGATCTCACAAACCAAGTGGAAGGAAAAGCCTTGACAACAAAGTCTACTCAAGCCATTTGTAGATTTTTACTTGAAGAAGTATTTTGCAGGTATGGCTGTGTTGCCAAAGTAACTGCTGATATAGGAGAATTGGATACTGATGAGGCTCGCCATTTCTTTGCTCAATTGGGAATCAAGCTATCTCTTACATCAGCCTACAACCCTGAAGGCAATGGTAAGAGCGAAAGAGGTCATCAACCAATTCTTAAAGCATTGGCAAAATCTTGCAAAGGAAAGATGAGGGAATGGCCTAGAATGCTACCATTCACATTATGGGTTGATAGAACTACCCATAGTGCAGTAACAGGTTATATGCCGATTGAACTAATATATGGACAGCCACCTATTATACCTATTGAGGAGTCTATTGTCACATGGAGTATCTTGCCTTGGGATGAAGGCATGAATAGAGAAGAGTTGCTGACTTTGCGCATAAGGCAACTTGAAAGAAGGCCAAAAGATGTCAAGACAGCCATTGAAAGGCTGAAGGCAGCAAGACTAAAGAATAAGAAGAATGGTAGACCTTCAACCCCTAACACGACGACAACGTTTTTGAGTTTAGAGCACTCGTGATAAATTAAGGTTAGGATTGATTTCTAACCAATTTATTTAGCTGAAGACTGCTAGGTATTCACTTTTGTTGGTTTAATTGTATTATTTTTCTAACAATTGTGAATGCTTCAATTGATGTGTAGAGCAAGCAATTGTGGCAGTGGAAAGCATTGGAGGATAGCGTGTATTCAAGTTATCGTCAATATTTTGATGGGTGCGTATCTTAGGCACGACGTCTATATTTTATTGCGCTTATTTATCAAAGCGCTTGATAATTATTTATTATTTTTGTATGCACATGGACGCACGATTTAGATATTTGTATTGGACATTGTATTTGGGTACCGCCTGACTTCTTGGGCGCCCATTAGCTTTAATTCTATTTGGCACAAAAGCAAACTCAAAAGCTAAAGCGTGCTATTTTGTAATTTGGGCTATTATTTGAGCTTGAAGATGAATATGGGAGCTCACGCTCAACCGCCAAGACCCATAGACCGCTTATAGCTTCAAGCGTTCCAAGCCGAGCACTAATGGCTATCTCTCACATAGCCGACGCGCCATCCATATCTATGGGTGTAGTGAGCTTACCTCCATGCCGATCGAGTTACCTCCTCTCCCGCGCACTCCGGTAGCTCCACGATCCAAGTGCAAGCTTCAAGCAAGCTCCATCCTCAAGCTCCACGCCCCAAGCTCCATAGCCGCGAACAAGAGAAGAGAAGAGAAGAGAAGGGAAGAAGAGAGGAGAGGATGGAGAGCTTCTCCACCCCATGGTCCCTCACCCTCACGCACTCACTCCCTCACACCCTCACACTCCCTCTCTCAAGCACAAGCTTAAGCAAGTAAGAACAAGAAGAATAAGGAGAAGAAGAAGAGAGCCACTTTTTGCCACACACAAGAATGAGCTTCTCATTCACTTTTCAACTTTATATACAAAACCCTAAATCCCTTTTGGGCGGTCATCCCCTTTTCCCTTTTTTACATGGCCGGCCGTAGCCTAGGCTCTTTATCCCATTGTCTTTCTATCTTCCTAGCTTCCTTCCCCCCGCCCTACTACATTTACAAATTGCACGGGTGAGAGCCCGACACTCCTTGAATTAAACCATGATGCGCTTGCGCCCTTTTACGAAAGTTTTTACTTGCACTTTTCCTTGTGCGCCTTTGTCTTCCGTTTCTCTTTGCCTTGGCCTTGTCTTTGTCTTCTATTTTAGCTTCCCGGATTTTCCACTGCCTGGCACTCTTTTTCAAGATTTCAGGGTGCGCCTTTGTATTTTAAAATGCACCTTTCCCCTTTTGCATTTGCCTTGGACTTTTTAAGGTTGCCCTTGCGCTTTTGGCATTTTCTTTTCTTCTTTCTTCTGTCGGGCTACCTTTTCCCACCTTTGCCCTGCGTCTTTTTTATTTCCTTTTGTGTTCTTCGTGTTGGGGTTAACATTACCCCCCTCCTAGATGAGTGCAAGTCCCATGGCACTCTTCGTCGAAGGTAGCATGCGGAGCTTGCACCGAAGACGTGGGTGGAAGGGACTGTTGTGATTTGCCTTGGGGGAGTTCTAATGGTGGTGCGGATGAAGGTCGTTGGTGGCACTGTGGTGTTCCGATGGTTGGTGATATGATGGCAATAGGACTATTCGGTGTCGAAAATGGCCACTCATAGCTGGCCTGGGGGTTGGTCGTCGGGGGATGCTCATGGTGGATTTTTAGCTCGTGATGCTTCTCTGGTGGGTTTCATGATGAAGTAAAGGACAAGAGGTCAGAGTGGAGGGTTGATATAGAGCTACCGGTGCGTTCGTTGGAGTTTGTAAGACCTGCAATTGGAAAACCTCTCATGTGGTCTCTCCTAAGGGGTCGTGCTAGTCATTTATCGTGCACAAGACATATTTTGATTAGTTTGGGAGATAGGTCGAACTCGAAGCAAGCCTTGAGTATTGTCCTGCACTTGAGGACCCAAACTGTGTGTATACTTGGGTGCAGAGATTATGTGAGTGCCCGTGTATACTTAGATATTACGTAGGTAGAAGACCACGGGCTGGTTTCACCGAATGACATGTGGAGTAAGCAAAGTCGTCCCGGATGGAAAGAAGTACATGTGGAGACATATGCGACATTTTGTACATTGTGATTGCACGATTACAATTGGTTGCAATGAGATTAAGGCAGAGTGCAAGGGGGGATTGTGGGAGTGGGTCAGGGTGACAGGTCTGACCATAGGCGAGACAGGCTCCCTATGTATGTCCTGCCCTTGAGGGGCCCTGAACGATTGTGGGGGGTGCTAGGGGCGGAGCCAGCTGGACCAAGGGCACTGGACACACCTGATGTGAGGGCCCCTAGGTGCAGTGCTGTGATCGGGGATGCATTTTATTTATCATTTTTTTTCTTCTCTTGTCTTTTTTTTTTTGCCACAATACAACCTTTGTAATATGCGGAGGCTATGAGCCTTTCAATGGGTTGGGACATGTCAAGCCTCGGAGGCTTAGGAAATGGATATGACCGTGATGGTTTTGCCCTAGCCTCGTTGTTAGGGGAGCCATTGTTGCTGCATTGGTGCGATTGCACTGACACCCGCCGTGAGCGGCGCAGAGCGTGACCCAGGAAAGTTCCTGACTACGCGAGGGCTCATGCGATGTGTGCACTTGCGAGGGTGATGGTTTGCGTTCAGCAGCGTGACTTTGTTGTGGTTTTGCAATGACCTAGGCGCTGAACATGTTTGCACGAAGACCTGTGTTATCCTGCATCCACTTGTCACATCGTGAGAGCACATGCTTGATTTCGTTAAGTAATTCAACAGATGCAATCACATTAAGACATAATTTTTCAGAATTCTATGATGTCTATTGGGATGCCTATTTCATTGCTTGTTAAGGTCACATACATTAACGAGAGGTAACGAAAATGTGTACAAGTGGGGATCTTGCCCCTTTACTCATAAAAAACAAAAAGTTATGGCATGCTGACTTGTCGAGCTACTTGTACATCATAGGGGCTTAGTCGATAGGTACTAGGCGGGGTGAGTTCGGTTGGCTAGGTGACTGAGGCGGTGTTGGTGCGGTGCTCCCGTGAGACTGGGCAGGGAACATGTCAGCCGGGACATGAATGGTGTAGTCCCGGGCCGCTACCATTTTCAGAATGTCTTTAAACAACTCATTAAATTCTTCCCTATCCCGGGCCGCCTTGTCACTTCGTGAGCACTTGGTGCCCGAGCGTGCGTTGGGGGTCTGTGCAATTGGCGTTGCCACATGCTGCGCGTTTCTTTGAATCTCGACTTTCTTGGCCCGGGGATTCTTTGGCCTTCATCTGGGACAGTGTCGCTTAGGGTCTCGCTTCTTCGCGTACCTTTTGAGGGTGGGCACATGGTGCACCGGTGGAGGGGCACGTGCCGCATGTTTCCGTCGCCCGTGGAGAGCTTCTCTGCAAGCTAGATGCACTAGGCTTTCCATGTTTTTCTTGTAGGGGGACCTGCAATATGCAAACCAAGGGTTAGTCCTTGCTACGGAATAAGACCGTTCGCGTGGCGGAATTATAGTGTGGGTTATCAAACCCATATGACTTAGAAGAGGCGAAGTGGGACTTGCTGTGCTCATTGTAGTGGGGTGGCCCCCATGATGATGTTGACTCAGCCTCCCACCCTTAGCAGGTCTTGGCTCACGCCGAGTTACATCGGTTGGCGGTCATGGATTTGGGTAGGACTCATCCTCGGAAGGATTGACCGGAAAGGGAAAGGTGTATAGGAAGGGACTGTACCCTGCTTACATCATCAAAGACGTTGGTCAGGGCTTTCATGGTGGCAAAGCGGGGTGCATGCCCTTCGCTCGGAGGTGGAAATGGTCATGTGAGAGGGGGACCGGACGAGCCTACCTTGTTGGCCCCAACTCTTCTATCTGTGCTTGACTATTATTGCTCGTGTGTGTTGATAATGTCTATACAGGGTGACACAAAAATCATTGTTTTTATATATATACTTATTCATGAATCCATGTCACTTCATGAGGATAGAAACCAATTGTAGAACTCGGGATTGTACTGAAGCGTGGCACACGCATCTAGTACATGTGGTAACTTACTCAATACTGATAAATATTTCGCCACATCGAGTAGCATGGAACCTTGTCCGAGTCTACTGGCGACATGTAACTCCTCCTCAGCAAGAACCTTATCAAACATAGGGTTTTCTTGGCTTGGTTCAGCCAAGTCCTTGCCCCGGATGGCAGTTAGCACTTGAAGGGAAGTTGGTGCCACATAGGTTGGGTCTCTTTGGGATCGCCATTTGGCCAATCGCTCCTCAGAGTCTGTCATGATCTAAGCCCCTAGTTCGGCCATTACAATGCGGCTTTCGCACCAACGCTGCTCAAATCAACTTTGGCCTGCTGACAATAGCTTTAGTTGCTCTGTGTCCACGAGATCCGATTGGCAGAGCACCTCATTGAACGTGACAGTTAAGCGCAGTTCGTCTGCTTCCTCGCCCGAGATGAGTCGTAAGCATTCGTGTAGGAGCCTGCTATAGTGCTCGTCAAGGTGTTCCTGCTCTTCCCAAGATAAAGGGAAGGGCAAGTAATCTCCAAGCTGCTCCTTGGGGAATGCGCCCATGTCCGCAAGGACGTAGACCCGTGCGAACACCTTGAGCTTAGCATCCAACTCAATTAAGCAATCTGCGACACTTCTATGTTCAGCGAGGGCTTGCTCGGTTGCTATCTCATGCAAGGTTCTAGGAGTTTGCCTAGGCTTTAGCATAGTCGGGGGTTCAGGCCTAGATGAGTAAGCTTGGTCAATGCTCAGATTGCTCATGCTCTTGGGGTTTTCATGTTTCTCTTGAGGCTTCGTTATTGCGTCATGGTTCTCCTTGGATGTGACTGGTGTGAATTCGTCACCCTGTTATGACAGTGTTGTATCCACTTTTGATTTGTCAATGTGAGTTCTATTGTTCGTGGATAGAGTGTTTCAAGCAACCATTAATGGTTGCGACTGCTTTGATTTTTCAGAGCACACGGATGTGTCTGAGTTTTCATCGCTGTTAGGAGAGGCATCAGTGGGCTTATTGGTGGATGGACTCGATGCTTTATTCATCAGCTCTCCAGCCCTCTTCGTCCCAATGCTCTTGGGGTCCACACCTACCTGCAACTATTGTTGTTTTCACTGATTCCTCCTCTTTTTCTTGGTCAGTGCAGGTGCATCTAACGTCTCAGGACCCTGGGCTAGGTTGACCGTTGATGTGCTTGGTTGGGCCTCAGCATTTTTCTTCTCTAGTGTGTCCTCATGGGACCTAGTCGTGGCCTGCGGAGTAGCCTTGCCAGGTTGTGTGGATACAACTGTCTCCCTTTCGGGAGAGTCTAGCTCTTCAGCCAATTCCCATGTGCTTAACTCCTCCAGCCCAGGCTTTAGGCTCTTTGGAAGTGCTGGAGTTGTTAAGGAAGTTGGTTGCGACACCTCCTTCATAGGTAAACTCCTAAGGACACGTTCCGCAAGGGGCATTGTCACAGCCAAGGGCTATGACGGTGGTTGTGACCCCTGATTTGAAGTACTAGCAGAGCTAGTTCGGTGGACTTGCTACTATTGGTGGATCGCGGCATCCGGTCCTTAGGGCGATCGGAGGTGGTCGCATCTTTTGTTGCCCTTTGAGCATTCATCTGTGTAGATTGAGCATGAGTTGATCTGGTCACATTGTATCCTTGGGCCAAGAGATACGGCTAGTGTCATGTCCCCCTTCTTGGATATTTGGAAGCTTTGATGGAGATAGAGATTGGGAGTGAGCAGCCGCCATTGACGACTGCTGTTGTGCTTCTTGTGTCCGTTTGGAAAAAGAGGATGTAGGAGATTTAGGACTCTTAGGTGGACTTGGCATTGGCTGAATGGTTTGTTCATGATTGTTAGACGATTCTGTCATTAGCTTTGTTGAGCAATCGGCCTCATCATGGGCAATGTTGTGCCTGTGGTGCTCAGTATCCTCTTGGGGAGTCAAAGGCTCCTTGGGCCCTAGTGGTCCTTGTGCATGCTCGACAGTTACCTCCGGTATCTACCTGCTAAGCACAGTAGGCTGAGGATCTAAATTTTGATAGGTCCTGTCCGGTTTCTTGATTTCAATTGTGAGGGGCTCAATCACTCCAATATTTTTGGTTCGAGACTTAGATTCTTGTTTAGGTTTCCTCCTATGCCTTTTTGCTTTTGACATAACTTGGACTTCTGGCAAAGGTGGTTTAGTAGGGTGTTTTGGTACCCAAATCCATCGGTTACCTACGTAGTACCCTTGAGCACGTAGCAGAGCTTTGGATATCCATCGCGGCATTGTGCTGGCCCTCCATCGATGCCTTCGCCTATAAGGTTTGGGATTCCTTTGGGGTCTCCTACGATATTTATAAGTCCCAGGCCCGTCCTTGGCATTGTCTTTTGACCTTCTTGTTTCAAGTATGGCCTCACTCATTGGTTCTTGTTGCTCGACTTGTGCTTGTATCAACTCTCCCAACAAGTCCTTGCTCTCGTTAGTAGGCTTGACTGTTGCGTCAGCACCTTCCTTGCCTTTCCCTTGAGGTTAGATGAGGTTGCCCTTGCTAAAGGTTGTGACTATCCTCACACCTGGTAGTGTCAGGTGTATCCTCTGAGCTATATAGTCAGCCTCACATTTGGTCGCCCTTTTGAAGGGTCTTCCCAGGAGGGTCTCCTTACCATATTTAACACTATCTGGAAGGGCATGAAATAGGATGGGCAAGCTCTCAGTTTCGATTGTTGCAAGGATATTGCACTTCCCTATGAGTGCTTGTGGAGATCCCCCGCAAGGGTTAAGAGTTGCATTAGTCGGTGTTAGCTTTGGTTGGCCTAGTAGGGTCCATGCCTCATAGGTCAAAACATTAAAATCCGCTCCTTCATCAATCAGAGCATCGTTGGCATGTACTCTTTTCGCGGTGAGTTTGACCCTAAGATAAGCAGGTGGTACTATGTCTTCATCTTCCGGGTCTTGGCTTGTAAATTTAAGCCTTCTGACAAATGCTCTTGAGTCCCCAACTACACGACCAGATGTGGATTCTCCACTGATGTCTTGGTTTGTCAGTGCGGTGCTATTCAAGGAGCATCTATTGTCAGGACTGTTGTATCTAGTCATTCTCGCTATTATAGCTTGCTGTTGTTGCTCTTCGCTTTGACTAGATGCAGTCCGAATGAAACACGTATGTGTTTCTGCAGTGTGGCCTTTTTGCCCTTGGTGGGTAGATTGGCCCATTGAGGTTCTAGGGTCTCTGTTTCTCTCGGCATGGGATTTTGGTTGCTCTTTCGTCAGTGAGAATCCATGTTCATGTAGAGCCATTACTATGCAAGGGTTGAATTTAGAGGACTTGTCATGGCGTGCATTTCCTCTCCAACCTACTCTAGGGAGGTACGGAGGGGGCAGAGCTCCCTCCGCAGGGGTCCGGGGGGCGGTCCCCTCCTCGACCCGCAAGGTCATTATGGTAAGCACCATGCATAGCTTGGAGAACTGTTCCGCCAAATCTTGAACCACTCGCTCGAGGTTTCGGCCCAATGGTGGATCTGGGATGCGCCTTTCACTCTATGTAGCCTGTGGGGTCAATTTTGAGGTTCGGAGCTCTTTTTCTAATTTGTTGCCTCGTTCGTTTTTGGGTCTAATCAGGCTTTCCCACTCGACGGATTGCGTCTAAGTCCCTGGTCTTGCAACTGCCTGCCTCTAGCTACTAAGCGGCTGCGCCCTACGATTTTGCCTATTTTATGTGTCAGAATTGAGTTCCGAGTGTCCTAAGGGCTTCTGACAGTTCATGCCGTTGAGTGTTGGCTGGGTCAGGTAAAGCTTTCTGAAAATTTGGTCAAACTGCACCCTTGGCCCAACTGGTCCGAGTTGCAGGGTCTGAGTGCTCGATTCGGCGCGTTCGAGGGCCGAGTGGATCGAGGCCGAGTCAAAGGGCCGAGAGGGCCAAGGCCGAGTTAGAGGGCCAAGCAGTCCGAGGGCCAAGTCTGGGCCTCGGACCAGAGTCAACGTGACTCGGACGTGCCGAACACCGCGCGTGTTTCCGCCGACGCTCGCAAAATTCTTCGTGCAAGGCGCTGGAGGCCTTCCCCCTTGTCGAGCAGCTCCAGGTTGGTCCTACTACTGTAGGGGGAGGTGTAGAATTACCTAGGCTAGCGGAAGATCCCTCTGATGCCAAGATCGAAGCGGATTCCCTCGTCAAGCTTTCCTCTTCTCTCCTACTCTCCTGAAACCCTGCAATGCATAATGTGGCATTCCTTGCCACTTTTGGCTCTTATACCCTTTTCCGAGTGTGGTATTGGCACCCCCAATAACTCACTTACCGACCTTAGGCATCATAAGCGAGTTTTTTACCACTTTTGCACGATTCTTGCCCTGGTTCTGCCCTGTTTTGCAACAGTAACCCTAATGCTTATTTGCTATGTTTTTCTTTGTTTTCTCCTACTCTAATGCATCCAAATCACAAAGTAAATACCTACACTACTCCATCTTACAACATAACTCTCAAAAAGCAAAAAACCTACTTCCCAAGGAGATCGAATATCGTCTTCAACCCCCTCACTCCCTACCTATCTCAAGCACCGGTTTGGGGAAAACCCCTTATTTTGATGCTCGATTCGAAGCGTGCAAGCGCTCAAGGCTTGAATCCATTGGTCCCAACAACGGAACCAAAATGTGGGAGCTCACGCTCAACCGCTAAGACCCACGGACCGCTTATTGCTTCAAGCATTCCAAGCCGAGCACTAATGGCTATCTCTCACATAGCCGACGCGCCATCCATATCTATGGGTGTAGTGAGCTTACCTCCATGCCGATCGAGTTACCTCCTCTCCCGCGCACTCCAGTAGCTTCACGATCCAAGTGCAAGCTTCAAGCAAGCTCCATCCTCAAGCTCCACGCCCCAAGCTCCATAGCCGCGAACAAGAGAAGAGAAGAGAAGAGAAGGGAAGAAGAGAGGAGAGGATGGAGAGCTTCTCCACCCCACGGTCCCTCACCCTCACGCACTCACTCCCTCACACCCTCACACTCCCTCTCTCAAGTACAAGCTTAAGCAAGTAAGAACAAGAAGAATAAGGAGAAGAAGAAGAGAGCCACTTTTTGCCACACACAAGAATGAGCTTCTCATTCACTTTTCAACTTTATATACAAAACCCTAAATCCCTTTTGGGCGGTCATCCCCTTTTCCCTTTTTTACATGGCCGGCCGTAGCCTAGGCCCTTTATCCCATTGTCCTTCTATCTTCCTAGCTTCCTTCCCCCCGCCCTACTACATTTACAAATTGCACGGGTGAGAGCCCGGCACTCCTTGAATTAAACCATGATGCGCTTGCGCCCTTTTACGAAAGTTTTTACTTGCACTTTTTCTTGTGCGTCTTTGTCATCCGTTTCTCTTTGCCTTGGCCTTGTCTTTGTCTTCTGTTTTAGCTTTCCGGATTTTCCACTACCTGGCACTCTTTTTCAAGATCTCAGGGTGCGCCTTTGTATTTTAAAACGCGCCTTTCCCCTTTTGTATTTGCCTTGGACTTTTTAAGGTTGCCCTGCCCTTTTGGCATTTTCTTTTCTTCTTTCTTCTGTCGGGCTACCTTTTTTCGCCTTTGTCCTGCGTCTTTTTTATTTCCTTTTGCGTTCTTCGTGTTGGGGTTAACAATGAATAATATATGAAATACATGCTTTGTGGAGCGCTCACACAAGGCATGGGGGGAGATTGCACCCAATTGGTCTCTTATTCATGTCGTGCAAGCTTTCTACCTTGATTTGTGTGCAAAAATAGAGTTATTTTGTTCTTGGGGACCTTCTGACACTCATTACGCACACTTACGGCATCCGATCTGTGCACCAGAAGTCATCCACAAAGTTTGTAAGAGAAAGCAGATCAAGTACCGACTAGTATCCATTAATACTCAATTAGTGTCAATTTGACACTGATCTTCTTGTGTCTCTTGACACATTAAAATACAACCTTTTTGATGGTTAATTGAAGCTTATCAACATGGCAGAGCTTGAGCAAATAGCTAAATTCAATGGTGAAGGTTTTCATGCCTGGAAGGAGAAGACCATGTATCACCTTATGCAAAAGGACTTGTGGGACCTGCTTGAAGATGATGCAGATAGCAAGAAGGAGGATGATGAAGATGGGCTCGTTGAAGAAGTCCAGCTCAAAACCAAAGAATGAAAGAAGATGAATAACAAGGCACTAGACATCATTGCCTAAGGATTGCCTAAGGACTAAGTGATGATGTGCTACATCATATCTCTGGCATTAGAGATGCTAGAACAGGATGTTTGGTACCCAAGCAAAGAATTCAAAGGTAAAATTACTCATGTAGTTTTATAAACTAGATATCAAAGACAATGCTTCTATGACCACACACATTAACAAGTTCAAGAGCCTAAAAACTAGCTTGCAACTCTTAAGAAGAATATTGATGAAGATGAAGCAATAGTCGTACTGCTTGCAAGTGTAAATAAGGATCCATATGAGAACCTTGTGTCCACCCTAAGTAATGTTCCCAATCTCTCACTCAAAGACATTGAGCACTCATTGCTTGATGGAGAAAGCAAATTTAAAAGCAAAGATGTAAAAGAGACCAACTCAAGGGAAAACCTCCTATACACCAAAGGAGCTACTGGACCCAAAGGAAGAGGTCGAGGATTCAATACCAACAACAAAAGTCGGATGACATGTCATTATTGTGGTAAGACTGGCCATATTGCCAGTGAATGTTTCCACAAGAGAAAAGCACAACAGATGTAGAATGACCACCGCCAAAACCAATTCATGAATGAAGAAGAAGAAGATACTTCTGCTCCTATCAACAACTCTGACAAATCGCTCTAAAGAATTTGTTCCCATAGTGGATTTACTTATGTAACAAACCCTACCAAGATGTAAAGTTTCAAGCCTTAACTTGACTAGGCTGCCAAAGAGCTAGTCTCCTAGTCCATGTTTACATGCAGGGGGCAAAAGCCAGCAAGGGTAGGAACTCATCATTTGAGGGGGGGTGTTGAAAAATAGACAAATGATGTATGCTCCAGGAAGAGCTGTACTGAATCCCATATGCACAGTGATGAGAAAAGGACTATCACTTTCATATGAATGAATGCAATATCATGATGCTTTGTACTTTCAATTAAGTGTCCAGTTCTACACAAGATCGTGTTTATGAGTCCAAGCTTCCATCTTGGAACCTAATTCACTTGTGTAACAGTTTGTCTCTACTTGTCCATGTCACCATGAGTTTAGTCTTCATCTTTCATCCACCATAGCTTTTGTCATGCTCTAGATCCGCATCTTTGAACAATTGTGAATAGGTAAAAGACTAGACTTTGTGGCCAAAGGCTATGTCTAGTAGCACAACATTCATTATGAAGAAACTTTTCAACCCAATTGCCAAGATGGATACCATTCACATAGTGGTTTCATTGGCTACAATCAAGATGTGAAAGGAAATGGACACAAAAAATTCATTCTTGAATGGAGACTTGAATAAAGAAGTCTATATGCAATAACCACTAGAATATGAGGATGAGAGGTACCTATAGAGGGTATGTAGATTATGTAATGCAATCTATGGGTTGGAATAAGCTCCAAGTGCATGTTGTGGTCACATCAGAGTCTTCCTTGTTTGCATCAGTCAAGGGGAGTGATAAGGTCTTGATCATTTTATATGTTGATGATGTCATTCTTGCATGCAATAACTTAGCAACTTATAGCTCAAGGCAATTGGTCATTTGCAACAAGAATTTGAGATGAAGGATATTAGAGGGCTCAAATACTTTCTCGATATTAAGTGTTGAAAGAAGGAGATGATACATGGATGTTACAAATATAGTATGCATTAAACATGCTAGCAAACTATGGCATGCCAACATGTAAACCCATGGGCACAATGCTTTATCCAAATGCAAAGTTAGTGCATGAGGTGCATATATACATACATGTGTGTATATGTGTGCACATGTACGTGTATGTGTGCATATATTGTCCATGTCTTTTTATAGTCTGTGTGTACTTTTGTGTGGTTTTAGAGTATGCATACATTGCACGAACATGTTCAACCATTAAAATTATTATCTCATCCCATAATGTTCAATTTTTTTAAAAAAATTCATATCTTTTTTATAATATGTGTATTTGTGGATGTTTTTAGAGTATGTACACATTGTATACACATGTTCAACCACTAAAATATAATATCATTTCATCTCTTATCTCTTCTCTTATATTATATTATTATTAAGCAAAGGTTTGGGGGGGCCACGTGGCACTCACTCAGACCCCCCAAATTCCTTTTCTTCTCTGCGACATGCTTCTCTCTAGGCACGAGACCTCTCTCTCTCTCTCTCTCTCTCTCTCTCTCTCTCTCCTTGAGAGGCAGCTTGCTACTGCTTTCTCTCTTTTATCTCTCCATGCATCTCACTCATTCAACATGGCAGAAAAGGACTCGGCGTTGGTAGGGAGTCACACACATACACACACACACACACACACACACACACTCTCTCTCTCTCTCTCTCTCTCTCTCTCTCTCTCTCTCTCTCTCTCTTTGTGGCAATAATGGTATCCCTAGCGTCCTCTTCCTCCATAGCGATCAGCGATCAGCGGTGCAAAAGAGCCCGGGCGAGAGAGAGAGAGAGAGAGAGAGAGCGAGCCATGTAGCACGTAAGGAACCCCTCTCGCCCTGTTCATTTAGGCCATCATGTGGCCTCCCTGTGACGATCGCAAACCCCTCCCCCGTGCCCCTGCTCGGTCTCCTCAGAGCGATTATATATATATATATATATATATTAGTATTCATTATTTATCAAAAATGCAAATAAACCTCCCCCTTGACCAGTGTGATGAAATACATATATTCATTATTCATTAACAATATGAATAAAACATGAGATTATATAATATGAAATATAAAAATATTATACAATATGAAATATATAATACATTATATAAAATATAAATGCAAATTAATTGAAATATGATATATGAATAAATTCCTTATTCATTAATTAATCAAAATATACCATACAAATAAAAATACAAAATGTATTCATTATCAATAAATAATATGAAATATACAAAATATTATGATATCAAAATAATATTATAATAACACATAAATGTATGCTACCAATATTATAACAATATGTATATTATTAATCTATAATATATACAATACTATTGCATGTTAGGTAAAAACAAGCGGTCATTGAATCTAGAGTGAGGAAGGGGATTCGTGTTCAATAAAATTTCTCTATTTTTTATCTTAACTTTTATGTGAAATCATTGTCATATCATGGGCAAAGTATTGAACAACAACTAGCTAGTTGTAGTCTTTATGGATATCCTGTAAAAGCAAGAGCATGAGTGCATGGTTGAAACATTAAATGCTGGTCCTTTTGCATAAGAGAAAGAGCATAAATCTCAGTTTTGAGGGTTGAATATGCATAGGAATTGTAATTTCATGAATAGTATTCTAGACCACACAAGAGGATTAACGACTTTTGGACACATTTTATATAGTCATGTTCTATGGGGATGTGTTTGAATAAGTTTGGTTGAGTTAAACTTGAAATGTGTTTTGCTGAAATTTCAATATAAAATCTTTAAGAAAGTACTAACATTTTTGAATTTTTAGTGATTTGGGCAAAGAGGTTGCGTAAGGACTAGTTGATCAAAGACTAAGCTAGTAGATGATGGCCTTAACGGATTGTTTGTAAAGTGCTTTGGCTTATGATAGCACCACTACTAGCTAGTCTAACTAATTGATGATGTACTAAAGCTCTTAGAAGCATCTAAAATCTTGTTATGCTTAGCCAAAGTAGGCCATAAACCTACAAATTCTTTGAGACTTAATGGTCTCCAACCACAATAACTCCAAAAGTTGCACGGCTCATAGAGACAACCTTTCACAGGGTCCATAGGGTTGACTACTCTTTTCTACGGGTACTAAACAAGGCATAGTTTGATGAGGTAAGGGCTGAATTGCAATAAAATTGATCCCTACTTATATATCAAAAAATTCAATGTAATTTTTAGCAAAAGAAGGGTGTTTGCCTATTTGGAGATGGGGGTACACTTATATCCTTTTGATAGGCCTTTCAGGACGCCCAAAAGGCTAGTCTGAGCTCCCAGTAGGACATACTTTTTCTTGATTTGATGTTCTTCAATTTACATGATCTTGTTAGTGCAAGTTTTTTGCTGAAATCACAAGTTTTGAACGAGCCATAACCCTCTCCCACTCACCCACTCATTGAGAGTTAGGAAGAAGATGATTGGACGTAGTTTGATATCAAGCTTGTAGTTCTGGCTCTCGAGGGGATGGCATGCACTTGGCATGGTGATCTACTCCTTTATATTGGAGATCACTATGTTATCCATATTGATTCCACTCCAAGGCCAACGGGGGTATCTTGCAACATTGTAGGGAGACCATGACCTTGAGCTACACCTCACCACAAACCATCATAAGGCATTGGGAAATCACTCCTATGGTTGCTCGACCTCTTGAAATAGACCCCTACATCTTGGGCAAGATTGGAGCCCTCTCAGAAAAGGGTCCTCCCTCTTGGCATTAAACATTGAACTTGCTATTTCCATCTATGCACTCAGGTTCAACTTGAGTAATGGCTCATAGCTAAGATAAGAATGCCTTGAGATGATCCATCACCACTTGTTCAAGGTCCTCATAGTCTTTTACAAGCTTTGTACCTTCTTCTTCATTAATATCTTGCTCTGCCTCTTCAAGATTTGGGTTTTCATACTCCTCTAATTTTCTCCTCATGAATGTCTTTTTGCTTACATGTGACATTATCATCCAATTATCGATGACAGTACTTTGTACCCATCAAGGTTAAACCCTTCCTACTGATCTAAAAACTATCAATCAAGACCACCCAATAGAAATCTATTCGTATCTTTGGATCCATAACTTAGATCTTCGAGCTTTCTTTTGCAAAATTATGGCTCTACTTTCAACAACTTTTGTCAAAACACCAAGAAAAAATTCCAAAAGATTCTACCCCCAAAAGAATTTGTGTAGTATGTATCTCTCTTCTCCTATGTGTAGTCCTAGTTAGACATCAACTTTCCAAAGCCTATAACTCTTGTATATTGACTTATATGGCAACCAAACTTGGCAGGCCGCTTTCCCATGTATAAAAGACCATCTTGAAAGTGTTGGCTATGATTATAATCTCTCTTATTAATAGAAACTTTTAAAATACCAAATATATCCTAAAAATAAACTACAACAAATAGATTAGGGAGGAAAATACACACAGAACAATAGATCCACCATTGCAAATTACCTTAAGAAGATGACCTAGCCATCAATGCACCATAGTAGTTTATGAAGGTCACAAAGATGAAAGTCGATTTGATCATCCCAAGTGACCAACACATAGATCATTCAATGAACTCAAAGAAGAAAGTGTCTTACTCAAAGGAACCACCACCTCCTCATCTATCCTCATCAGCCTCATACAAACACTGGTCACCCAAGAATACCTTGAGACCATGGCTGGGACGAGTTCTAATCTAGACACTCTAGAGTTTGACACAATGGAGTTCTCCATGGATATTCAACAAACACATAGAAAGACCTACAAAAGAGATTCTAGCTGACCTAGAAGTAGAGAGAAAAGTTAGGAAAGGACCTTATTGAACATGTGGCAAGATTTGCAAGGAATCAAAGGATAGATAGAAAAAGAAAAGAAATGGAATTGTTGCAAATCCAATGAATTTTAGATCTAGCAAGAGGGACAACTTTAAGAGAGGATGCAAGAGAGGCTAGAACTTCTAATGCTAATCTTAGCCCATCCAAACTCTTACTCGAACAATTGCTAGATAGAACTTCAATAGAACACTAACCAAGGAGAAGAGCATCAAAAAGTGGCTAAAGCATACCATTGGTGCCCTTAGGAGTATTTGGTGTCAAATCTTTGGATGATGAGGCCAACCCTATACCAGTAAAAGTGATAATAATGGCACAAGTCAAATAGGCCGGAGTGTCAATACCTGGGCCAAACAATGTGGATGTTTCCTCTATTGGCAAGAAAAGCACGAAAAAGAAGAAGAAAAGACATGAAGGAAAGATTAACATAAAGAGTGATAGTGCTATAACACTAACATCAAGAAGAAAGGTACTCAATGCAGAGCTCAAAACCTCACCTCCAAAAATTGAGACAAAGGGAAGTGCTAAGGTAGGAGAGTACCTTGACTTGAGGCGCCAAATGTAGATAATAGAAAAAGTGAGGGTTTAGGCAGAGGAAGCTTAAGCACGTATTGGACAATCAATATCAAATAATGAGGATCAAGAAATATCCAACGTAGAGCCACCCTTGTTAGCATATTTGATGTGAACTAGGTCTAAGAGAATGGATAGACATGTGGATGGATAAGGATAGATGAGTTAACACCCAAAAGAGGCTACCTATAATGCATGAAATGTATCCCATAGGCAAAGAGAAGGGAGATTATGCAAGTTGAAAAGCTATAAATTCATATACTTGCTCAACTATAATCAATTATCTCTCTTGCATACATTCTTACTATGAATGGCTGTCTTTCACACCCTTCATAATTTGTTCATGTGGTATCAGAGCCACCTCCTCGAGGCTTGTGAGGATGAGAGGCATCCATAGCTACTCACGAAGTTCAAGAAGCTCAAGATCAACATCACAGTGTTCTCTCAAGGTATATTGTTTTGCTTTAATCATTTCTCTATTTAGTTCTTTGCTTGATTGGGTTATGTTTCTCAGAGCAAGGGGACTACTTGTAGCAAGCATAGGCCCTACTTGAGGGGGTAGCTTGGAGAGAAGCAGAGGGGATTTTTAGTCCAAAAGTGTAGGGTTTCCTCTTGTCAAAGAAACAGAGAAGAGAAGAAAGAGAGATCTATTTGAGCTCAAATAGCTAATCGTCTTCTCCCAAATGGGGAGTTTGCATCAATTGGTTGTAGTTTGACACACACTTTTCTCTTCTTGTGTTTCAATCTAATCAATGTCATTTTTGAGACCATCACATAATGCTTACTAGTGAAATAGAGATAAAAGAAGGAAGAGAAGTTGATTTTAATGCTTAAGAAGAGCTCCAATCCCCACAAACTACATTCGCTACTACCAATGAATATTCATGTATAGATTGACCAACCTGAGTACATCCCACCATCCTATCACATTTCTAGAAATCAGTGACGTTTTTGCTCGTTTAGATAAGGATTTTTTTCCCTTTGTATTAAGCCTTAATCACTAAGTTTCAAAAAATTCCTCATTTAAAAAAGACCATTTTCACATCCAAGGCTTGATTGAACCAATTCTCATTTAGCCTCGGTTCACATTGAAGAATTAGGTATCATTCTTTGTATCCTTACTTATTTGAATCAATTCACACCCTGGCAAAATGCCATTGCATGTGGGATTCTTCATCACGCAAAAGTCTTTTGTAAAATCCAAAAAATATTCCTTCTTGTAAACCAGAGTTAGAGATTGCCATGGAAGATAAGCGAGTAAGACCTCTCCATTAAGAAAATGTCAACTCAAGATGTAATTGATAAATTCATGAGGTTTGGATTCCAGATTTGGCAATCCAAAATGATGTATCTACTTATGTAAAAGATCTTATAAGGCATTATCATTGAGAGAAGCACAACAAGCTCCAGAGAGAAACATGAAGAAAGCAACAAGAAAGCATTGGGATACATAGCAATAGGCCTAGGTGATGAATGCATACACCACATTGATGGTATTCTAAGTGCAAAGACAACATGGGAAGAGCTCAACAAGATCTTTGCACTAAATCCAAGCATTCCAAGGTGAAAATTCTAATGCAACTCTATAATTCGAAATTCAACCCGAAGAACAATCTCACAAGTCACTTGAACAAGTATAAGGGTATTTAACAACATTGGTTGTTCTAAAAATAATTATCTAATAGGGAAGATTTGAAACTTCACAATATTGAGGCATCCTTACTAGAGAGAGAAAGCAAAACTAAATCCACTAGGAGCATTTCAAACGCTACTCATAAAAATGTATTCATGACTACAAGAAATTGCTTAAGGCTCAAATGCAATAGTTATGGATAACTAAAGAAAAGAATTATAGAAACAAAGGTAAAATGTGTAATTTGTATATGCTTTGGTCATTTTGAGAAAGAGTGCTATTCCAACCAAGAAAACTATGCAAACAAGTTGCTTCAAAATCTTGATGCATCTAAATCAAATGAATCTCATGATGTATCTCCATCCAATGGGCATATATTCTAGATTATCCTACAATTGTAATGTCCACCATTGGTACCAAAGATGTAGCCAAGGGGACAACTTCCCAAATCAATCCAAAAATATTTTCTTATATCATGATTATGTCACATCTCATACTTATGAGTATGATAAGGGACTTAAGGGGGAAATTTTTTTTGTAATCACATCCCTAATGATAATGGCAATTGGTATTGACCAACCACGCATCAAGGAGGGGTTTGTTAGCATATTTGATGAAAACTAGGTCTAAGATAATGGATAGACATGTGGATGGAAAAGGATGGATGAGTTGGTACTACCCAAAAGAGGCTACCTACAATGTATGAAATGTATCCCATAGGCAAAGAGAAGGGAGAGTATACAAGTTGAAAAGCTATAAGTTCATGTACTTGGTCAATTATAATCAATCATCTCTCTTGCATATATTATTACTATGAATGGCTCTCTTTCATACCCTCCATAATTTGTTTAACCCTCCTCACTGACTTACATATGATTAGCGATGAGCCAAAGGCAAGAACCTCATGCCCATCTAGACAAACCCACCTTGTCTCAGCACAACATAGAAACATAAGTTCAACTACTCAAGAGGGACAAAACCAACGAGGTTGATGTAGGACTACTATCAACTCTTGTGTCCACTCAAGTGTTGTTGCCCTTGAGGCAACTAATGAGATAAAACTGGGGATTGTGGAATATATTTAAGGCACGGATTGAGGGGCAAGAATAATCAATAATACCAAGGGAAGTAGCTAATGACACCCACATTCCAAGTGTGATGCCCTCCTTAGTGCTAGGGTCACTACAGATTAATACAATTTCGGAAGGGATCGAGATGCATGTTGTCCTATTAGTTGTAGGATTGGAAGATTGAACTCAAAAAAGGCCTCATGGGCATAGGGGTAGGAGTGAGTGTCCTTAGCCACATAGTGTTATAAGCGTGGGGTAGTCCCCCTATGGAAGCTTCTATATTCAACATTATACTTGCTAACAATACAAAACTTTATCAATTTGGAGTGTTGAAGTATTGGCCAATCAAGATAGTTGGAGTCTACTTCTCAATAAATTTCATTGTGATGAAGGGTGTGGACTATAACATCTTATTGGAAAGACCTTGGATGCAAGGTGCCCAAGTGATAGAGGATTGAGATAATGTGGGCTAATGTTCTTTGAAAATAGAACTAGTAATTCAAGTGGAGATGGATACATAGAGGACCTAACCACTTTATCTAGATGACATTTCTGTCATTCTCAAAGGAGAATCACATGGCAAAACCAACTATGGCCCCATGACCAAATGTGTTCCATGTCCAAAGGACAAGCGTGATTGGATGCATGTGCTAGATACCATTGACTTGCCATTCTCCAATGATGAGGATGATCACAAAAGGTTGTGGAGAAGGTGAGCATGTTCAACAAAGCTATGAAGGCCTCTATATCTAAGAGCGATTACCTATGCATGGTACCTCTATGCATGATGGCAAGAAGCTTAGGCAAAAGGCCACTGCCCATGGCATACCATGTCTGAATAGGCAAATTGAAATTGCAAGGATTCTCGAGTATTTAATGATGAAGCTAGCTAACAACCCTAAAGTAGCCAACCTGAAACCTCTCAAAGACCTCATGGAAGAGTCAAAATAAAAATGGAATACATTGCACAACCTGAATCTCTTGTACAATTCAATACTCCTTAAGAATGACAAGAAATTGAAGGTTGACAAACAAATAGAGGAAAATCCCTTTGAATAAGAGAAATCCAACAATAGATATGTAAGTTGTGACTCTAGAAGTGAAGAGGTTGATGAAGAAGTAGATACCATCAACTATGATATTGATAGGCGGAAAATCAACCAAATAATTATGGACACTAAGCCCAAAGAGCCTAATGTTTTCAGGATAGAGAAAGGAGTTATCAAGGTGGCGGACTTGGTTGGAACACCTAGATGTGGTTGACCATGAATGAGTTGGATTGACCCAACCTGAATCTTCAACATTGTTTGAAATAGAATCAACATCAAAGCTTCGACCACGGTGAAATTGCTTCTTCTAGCAAAAGCTATGAGTTCAACTCAAAGTCTGAAGTGATCTCTGATAGTGACCTTGAGATACCATGTCCCTCTAAGACTCAATGTACTAAAGGGGATCTTTTAGTCCATATAAGGTGCAAAAGGTTGAAGGAGGAGAGAAGGAAGCCCATTAAAGACTTAGATACTGATGCCACGAGGCATATTCCACGATGGATTTTGTGAGACCATAGTGGATTCTGTGAGGTTTTTATTCCATGGTGGATTTCGTGAGGTTTTTATTCCATGGTGGATTTCGTGAGGTTTTGCGGTGGATTCCATGGCCCTCTAAGACTCAATGTACTAAAGGGGAACTTTTAGTCCATATAAGGTGCAAAAGGTTGAAGAAGGAGAGAAGGAAGCCCACTAAAGACTTGGATACTGATGCCACGAGGCATATTCCACGGTGGATTCTGTGAGACCATAGTGGATTCTGTGAGGTTTTTATTCCATGGTGGATTTCGTGAGGTTTTTATTCCATGGTGGATTTCGTGAGGTTTTGCGATGGATTCCGTAAAACTATATTTATTTGCCGACGTTTGTACACAAGGTGGATTCCTTGTGTGAGAAGTTGACGAAGATGCCTCTCCTTTTCGAGCGTCATGTTAATTTAATGTGCACATGGGTGATTCCACAAAATACATATTTAAATTAATGGACGTTTATGAGTTAAGAGTACACTCGTATTAAATTAAGGCTAGGACAGAGTTCTAACCTATTTATTTATTTTGTAGCTGAAGATTGCTAGGTATTCACTTTTGTCGGTTTAATTTTATTATTTTCTAACAATTGTGAATGCTTCAGTTGATGTGTAGAGTAGGCGGCAATGGCGTTGGAAAGCACTAGTTGATAACGTGTATTCAAATTACCTAGAAGAAATTATCATTTTTGATGGGTGCGCGCCTTATCACTAAAGGCCTGGCGCTAATATTTATCTAGGTGTGCTTATTTATTGAAGCGCTTGACAAACATTTATTATTTTGTATGCCCACAGGTGCTCAGTTTAGATATTTCATTATTAGACATTGTATGTGGACACAACTCGACTTTTGGGGCGCCCAACCGCTTTATTCTTTATTTGGACAAAAGCAAACACAAAAGCTAAAATCATGCTAATTGTAAATTGGGCTATTTTTGAGCTCTGCGATGAATAAATTTATAAATACATGCCTTGTGAAGTACTCACACAAGGAATGGGGGGAGATTGTACCCAATTTGTCTCTTTTCTTCATGTCATGCAAATCTTTCTTTTTGTTTTATGAGCTTTAGTAGAGTTTTTTTGTTCTTGGGAACCTTTCGATGCTCACTACGTACGCATCCAACATCTGATTTGTGCATTAGTAGTATCGGATCGAAGTTGAGATCAAGGGCTTCCAATTGCTTACCATCTCACGTGAAGGCGAAGCTCTTGGAACAAACAGGCTCTATAGGCAGTCTCGCGACAAACTATCAATACCATTGTGTTCTTGGCGGCGAAGAATCCCCTGTTGTGCTATTGGATCGTGAAGGACCACTCTCTGTCAACGGAGGACCACTCGGGAAGCTTCTTTATAAAAACGTTTTTTCTCAGAGAAAACAGATAAGCAACTTTCAATTATTTTGAGATTACAAATCTTAATAAGCTGTATTAAAAAGCTTAAGCCTCAAATTCAATCATCTGCGGGCAGCAGGACATTCTCACTAGCGATGATCGCGGCCAGTACATGTCGCTATCCTGATTGATTGGTTAAGGATTATTAAGCTTTTCTAAAGCTTAATCTTATTAAGCTTTCTAAAGCTTAAAGATTTCAATCTTTAATCTGCTGCATGGCAGTTGTTCAGACTAAGCTCTTTCCTCGAACCGGTTTGCAACTCCAACAAGCCCCTGTTTGTGCTTGCACCCTGACATAGATAATTTCCAACAAGAAAATTGACATACGCAATCTACTCGGAAGAAGTATTTATTAGAAGAAGACCGACATCAATTATCGTACCCGCAAAAGAAGTAAGATCCCAAAAAGCCATTTAAAAAAAAAAAGCAAGTCTTGTAAACCCAAACTTGAGCTATGCTCATCCCTCTAAGAATATTTCGAGAGTGTGAGGTTGTTTGAGATTTTGCAAGATGTCTGATCAAACCACAGAAGATTTTATGGTCGAAGGTGATTTATCGGAACCAATGATGGAGCAAAAATTGGACCTAATTATGATGTAACTTCAAGAGGAACGAAGATCATGTCAAACTTTGGAAGCTCAACTAGCTACTCTTCAATGATCCACTGTCGATCAAGATGGACCGCAACTCGAAGATGTTATACAACGTACGATCGATGCGACATTCGAAGCACAGTCTATCAGGAAAGAAGCCGAGATAAGTAAAAGAAATTTCAAATTCTGTACTTTAAATGGGCTATGTGATGGAAAAACTATTCTCACTTTTATAAGTCAATATGATGATTATTTCCATGAAGAGCAATATCTTGAGAAGGATAAACTCAAATGTGTCACTAACCATTTAGTAGACAGAGTATCATTATGGTGGATTGTTGTCCGCAAGAGTATTGATTGTCTTACTACTTGGGAGGCCTTTCAAAAGAAAATTTTACAGATTTTTCTTCCACCTCAATTCCATGAAAAAGCAATCAAACAATGGGATCTTTTGCAACAAAGAGATTGTGAGCCTATTCCGCAATACACTGAGTGTTTCTAGAATGCCTTACTGTAACTTCAAATGCTTGAAGATGTTCTTGAGGTGATCCACAAGTGCAAGTATATGTCTGGTCTGCTTGGTCACTTCTATGCGAAAGTGAACATATTCAAGCCAAAGACTTTGGAGGATGCAATTTCTTTGGCCCATGATGCTGAAAACAAAATTTGTGCACGAGAAAAGCGACCACAACAATTTCTAACTAACGCTAACTTTGGTACAAAGGAATTCAATTCTAACTTTCGAAGATTCAATCAAAATCGCTTTGTTCCTTCTTCTTTTCGTAAATCCTGGACACAACCCCTTGCTTTATCATCAAACACAAATTCAAATATTAAGCCATCTTTTCAGCCAAATCCCAACATACCCAAACTGCCAGCCATTACCAATAATGTTTCCAAAGCCAAGCCTATAGTTTGCTACAAGTGTCAACGACCTGGACACTTAGCAGTAAACTATCAATCCAAGAAACCAACTATTCAAATCAATTACTTGGGAGTGATTGAAGACGAAGACTATCAAGATATGCCTGATTGTACGGAAGATGATGATGATATCGGCGATGCTTCAGCCAGGTATGCCAAATCCTCATTCATTATTAATAATGAAATGTCTTGTTCATGGTAAAGAAAAGATTGTTCTGCATGATGATGGGAGCACACATGATTTTATATCTGCAAAGTTGGTAAAAGAATTGAATTTATATATCATTCCAACTCATTATCACATAAAGACTGCATTCTTAGGTACTAGATACAATGGTACACAAGAAGTTCATGACTTAGAAATTAAAATTGGTGATTATGTTGAGTGCTGAAATTTCTTAGTTGTGCCTTTACAAGCTAGTGACATTATTTTAGGAATGCCTTGGTGTCACAAATATAATCTCGACATAGATTATTTTACACATTCACAATGAAAATTCATTATAATAAAAAACAAATCATATTACACGAAACACATACTTTTGATAAATTTCCATTGCTTACTCACACACATGCTAAACATGCATTAAGAAAATGTAGCAAAACATGCCTAATATTGGTGAATGAAATTGAAGCTAAGGAAAATCAGATGCATCCTAGGCACGCACAATTTCTTTCATCATTTCAAGATTGTTTTGCTTGTTGATTTATCCCCTGGTTTACCACCTAAATGCCCTGAAGATCATAAAATATATTTAATCCCTGGTTATCAACCACCATGTAAAGCACCTTATAGACACAATCAAATTGAACAGAAAGAAATCCAAGCCCAAGTTGAAGAATTGTTAACCCAAGGACTTATTAGGCCCAATAGTTCTCCTTTTGGTGCACTTATCCTATTAGTTAAAAAGAAAAATAATACCTATAGGATGTGCATTGACTATCGTGCCCTAAACAAGATCACTATTAATAATAGATATCCGATCCCTAGGGTAGATGACCTCATGGATAAACTACAAGGGGTCACTATTTTTAGCAAAATAGATCTCAAATCTGGATATCATCAAGTACGATTGGATACACCTAACATTTTCAAAATTGTATTTAGAACTCAATTTGGTCATTATGAATTCCTTGTTATGCCTTTTGGTTTGACTAATGCACTAGCCACATTCAATAGTATAATGAATCAAATATTTTTGAAGTATTAGCATTGCGTAATTGTTTTCTTTGATGACATATTGATTTTCAGTAAGAATGAGAATGAGCATTATGAACAGATAATCTATCTTTGGTTTTTAAATTGTTGAAAGAAAATCAATTATATGCTAACCCTGAAAAGAGCGAAATTTTCCAAACCTACATTGAATACTTAGGACATATTGTTTCATCTAATGGTATTCAAGTTGATCCTAAAAAGATAGAAGCAATTTTGAATTGGCCAATCCCTAAAAATATGGATGAGTTATGCTCTTTCTTAGGTCTTGCTAGCTTTTACAGAAAAATTGTGAGAAATTTTTCATTACTTGCATTATCTTTGACAAAATTATTAAAGAAATGTATTGTATATCATTGGTTTGACAATTAGCAAAAGTCTTTTGATTTATTGAAACATGCTTTAACACATGCACCTGTTTTGTAATTACCTGACTTTAATGGAGCATTCTTTCTAGTATCACTGATGCTAGCGGATTTGGAATAGGAGCTATCCTTATGCAAGATTCACATCCCATAGCCTATTCTAGTTGCAAACTTAAACCCTCTAAATTAAAGTATTCTACCTATGATAAGGAATTGTTAGATGCAGTACAGGCCTTATGTCAATGGAAACACTATCTAATGGAGTTTGAATTCATGATCAAAACTGACCAACAAAGTATCAAATATCTCCTTAGTCAGCCACAAATCTTTGATCGACATATTAAATGGGCTGCTTTCATTCAAAGTTTCCATCCATTCATCCAATATCAACCCGGAAAAGAGAATGTTGTCGCCGATGCCTTAAGTAGAAGACCAAGTATTTCCTTATCCGTATGAAAGATACCTATGACCAAGACCCCATTTTTCAAGCTGATTGGAATAAATTAGTTGCTAATAACTGAATTCCAATTGATTCATTGTCTTATTTTGATGGATTTATGTTTTATGGGAAAAGATTGTGTGTCATTGTTCTATTTAGATCATTTGTGCTGCATGAAATTCATTGTCCCCCCTATCAAGGTCATAGAGGTATTATTTCTACTTTACGAACATTGGTTGAAGATTTTTATTGGCCACAAATGTAATATGATGTTTCTAACTTTGTTTCTAAATGTTTAATTTGTCAACAAGTCAAGCAACACCATGGTAAGCAATATGGTTTGTTAATGCCTTTACCAATTTTTGAACAACCATGGGAATATATTTCAATGGATTTCATCATTGTTTTTCTAAAACACAAGCTAATCATGATATGATTTGGACTATTGTAGATCGATTTAGCAAACAAGCATATTTTCTACCATGCAAGAAAATATTAACTACATCTCAAGCTACACAATTGTTTTTGAAGACTGTTTTCACTTACCATGGTTTACCAAAAGTTATTATTTCTGATCGTGATTCTAGATTTTGCAATAATTTTTGGACTAATTTGTTTGCTAATTTAGGTACTAAGATTGATTTTTCATTTGCATTTCATCCTGAAACCAATGGGCAAGCAGAAGCTACTAACAGTACAATTCTAGATCTTCTACGTGCATACACGATTTCAAAACCACAAACATGGGATACATACTCGCATTTACTTCAATTTCCATACAATAATACATCATATACAGCTACATATAAAGCACCTTTTGAAATAATTTATGGACATAGATTGCCTACACCTATTACATCATTGTCAAACAAAGTTAAAGTTGCTGATGATATTGCCAATAGGCATGCTACTCTTTTTGCTGAAGTTAAAGATATGATTGCAAAAGCCCGTCAATCATACACTAAACAAGCTAGCAAGAGAAGAATAGCCATGAGTTTCAAAATTGATGATTATGTTTGGTTACACATTGAAAAGAGAAGATTGCAAAGTGTTGAGAAACACCCTCTTGTTAAATTAGCACCTAGATTTTATGGACCTTTCAAAATCATTCACAAAATCAATGACAATGCATTTAAATTAGAACCACCCCAACACTGGAAAATTCATAGTACTTTTCATATCAGTTTGCTACAACCTTTTAGATGCCAATTACATTTCCACCCTGTCTATGAAAACCCTCCTTTGTTAAAAGAAGAAACTGAAATACTTGAACCTGAAATTATTCTAGATATAAACTTTCCGACCACTAGAACTGGACATAGATACTCTAGATATTTGATTAAATTTAAAATCATACTGTTGAAGAACCTCAATGGATGCACGGCTGCGACCTAAGTGCTTACCTCTCACTGCTCGCTCCACATTGAGCTAATAGCAATTGAGGACAATTGCTATCCCACCCTGGGGGTATGATGCCAGGAGGCATATTCCATGGTGGATTCCGTGAGACCACGGTGGATTCCGTGAGGTTTTGCGGTGGATCCCGTCAAACTATATTTATTGACGGGGCTCGTACACAAGGTGGATTCCTTGTGCGAGAAGTTGACAGGGATGCTTGTCCTTTTCGGGCGTCATGTTAATTTAATATGCATGTGGGTGATTCCACAGTGGGTGATTTCACAAAATATATATTTAAATTAATGGATGTTTATGAGTTTAGAGTGCATTCGTATTAAATTAAGGTTAGGATAGAGTTCCAACCTATTTATTTATTTTGTACCTGAAGACTGCTAGGTATTCACTTTTGTCGATTTACTTTTATTATTTTCTAACAATTGTGAATACTATAGTTGATGTGTAGAGCAGGCGACGATGGCGTTGGGAAGCACTGGGTGATAGCGTGTATTCAAGTTACCTAGAAGAAATTATAATCTTCGATGGGCGCGCGCCTTATCATTAAAGGTGTGGCACTAATATTTATCTAAGCATGCTTATTTATTGAAGTGCTTGACAAACATTTATTATTTTGTATGCGCATAGGTGCTCGGTTTAGATATTTCATTATTAGACATTGTATTTGGGCACAGTTAGACTTTTGGGGCGCCCAACCTTTTTTTTTTAAATTTGGACAAAAGCAAACACAAAAGCTAAAAGCATGCTAATCGTAAATTGGGCTATTTTTGAGTTTTGAGATGAATAAATTAATAAATACATGCCTTGAGAAGCTCTCACACAAGGCATGGGGGGAGATTGTACCCAATTTGTTTCTTTTCTTCATGTTGTCGAAATCTTTCTTCTTGTTTTATGAGCTTTAGTAGAGTTCTTTTGTTCTTGGGGACCTTTTGGTGCTCACTACGTACGTATCTAGCATCTGATTTGCGCACCAAAATACAAAATGGTAGAAGAAACCACATGATTTGCCAAAATGCTTCACAAAAATTGAAGAGGGTGATCAAATAGTGATGCTAGTGGGAGCCACACAGAAGGGCCAAGCCAATGAATCCATCAAGGGACTTGCCAAGATCAAGTAAGTCAACTTGGCAATGGAAGGGGACAAGCCCCAACTTAGCTCATATCCCCAACATTCACTTAAGTTCTTACTTCTACTCCCTTGAAGGCAAGGAAAAGGAGAAGGAGTAGTGCTTGTATTACTCACTTAGTATTTATATAATAAAAATAAAAATAAAGAGAAAAAGAAAAAAAAGACAAGTATGTGCACATGTACATAGGGGTTCTCAAATTAAGGGTATCCAGTGATTTCGATTCACTAGCCATAGCCTCAATTGCATATCCCTTTATCCCACCAATCATTAGGGTCCTCAACGACAAGAAATCCCAAGAAATTGGCAGACTTGTCTCCCTGACAACCACCTCACTACACCAATAACCATTCACCAATTGGGTCCTACAGTGTGGGACAATCCTAAGAAGTCTTGGTTTTTTTAGTGCCAATCCTATCTCCCAATCTCATAGATCACCACCATTCCACTCGATATCACATGATCTCTTACCCTACCCACCACTACCATTTTACACAAGTTCCAAGTACCTTTACCAGTTCCATGGGATTGGCACTCAAGTAGTGAGGGGGTGATGCTATCCAGTTATGAGTCGGAGTTATGAGTCAGAAGTGGATGAGTCAGAAGCGGAAAAGCCTAAAGCCTGAAGCAGAAAAAAGCAAAATGAAAAAAGAAAGAAAATTGGTCGAGAAGCAAGAAAAAGTAAAAAAAGGGAGAAACAGATCAAATTTAGAAAAAAATTTCAAAAATTGAGAAAGTGTAGGTAGCAAAAAAATGACAAGGATTGCATCATGTGAAATATGCTAACATTGAATATCATATGGCCTGATGACATGAAATATAAAATTAAAATTTTCTGAGCGTGCTGGCCGTCCAGATTGTAAAATTAAGGCTCATTTAAAGGTACAGTGTGTGGGCCACGTTTTCTTAGAAAAATAGATAGTTTGATGGGCCACAAAACCTTGAAGTGAGTTTAAGAGGAATGGACAATGAGCACTAATGGAAATTTAGGCCCTATCTAAGGTCCAATTTTTTTTACTTTTATATATAAGGTTAAAAAACCTTTGATACATTTATGCGGGGTCATTATGGATGGAAAGAGAGAAAAATAAAAACTTACTCTCTCTCTCTCCTTCTCTCAAGAGTAGACTTTAGGAGGTTTGTGTTTTTATAAGGATTTAGTAATGGGGGTACTATTTTTGTTTTTTAGTTTGTCTTTAGAAGAAGGAAAATTTTTAATTATTATGGTGAATTTTTAAAACTTTATTTCCCTATTCTTTTGAGAGCAAAGGGGCATGGGGATCAAGAGCAAGGATGCCCCCCTCCCTTGCCATTGACTTTCTCTTTCTCTCTTTCTTTTGTTTTCCTTTTCTTCTTTCTCCTCTCTCTCTCTCCCCCCTCTCATGCATGCATATTCGCACCCCCCCCCCCCCCCCCCAAAACCTTATTCCACCCCCTCCTCCCTTTCTCCTCCTTTTCCTCTCCTTCTTCTTCTACTTCACCCTCATCATTATCTTCTCCTCCCTTTGTTTCCCTCAACCTCGTCCTCTTTCCCCATTGTCTCCACCTTCTTCTTTCTGGCCCGTTGTTGCTCCACAGCTGCCACCTTCCCTACCCCATGCCACTTTTCTTCTTTCTCCTCTTTCTCTCTCTCCCCTCTCTCATGCATGCCTATTCGCACACCCCCCCCCCCCCCCCCCAAACCTTATTCCACCCCCTCCTCCCTTTCTCCTCCTTTTCCTCTCCTTCTTCTTCTACTTCACCCTCATCATTATCTTCTCCTCCCTTTTTTCCCCTCAACCTCGTCCTCTTCCCCCATTGTCTCCACCTTCTTCTTTCTAGCCCATTGTTGCTCCACAGCTGCTGCCTTCTCTACCCCATGCCATTACCCACCTCCTATAATGCACATAGACCATCACCATGCTCTCTCTTTATTTTTCTCAATCCAAGACATACCTTTTGTTTCTTGTGACTTTCACATGCGAAATCCTTCTAAGAGAGGGCACAACCACATTCTACCATGCCCTTCATTTTCTTTCTCAAAAATTTGCAATGGATTGAAATGTCAATGAGAGATTGTGGCCCTCTTCTTACTATCCATCTTCCTCTCATTCTTCTTCTTAATTGTTATTATTATCAATGCTTGCGGGATGATCCTTGGAGAAAGGTTATGTCCACTAGTGGAAGGGGTGTGGGTAGTGAGAAGATTGGAGAGCATTGGTGTTGGTAATCATTTGGTTGGGGAGTCTTCCAAATACAATTGAGTGGAAGAGGAGATGAAGAGGTGTGATGAGAAAAACAACATCTCACATGAAAGAGAGGGCAATAGAGTGTTAGTGATCATGGCTCCTATTCGTCTCTTCAATTCCTGCTCTAAGGCCTCTACTCTTCATGAAGAAACCTTGGCCTTTTCTCAAAATCTCATATTAGACAGAGATGGAGGGGGAATCTCCAAATGGAGGCACATGGAAGCTTTCAATTTCCTCCTCTTGCTACTTTATGATTTTCAAAGGCAGCTTTCGAGCCATTTTGTTGGACTTCTTTATTTGTATCAACAAGCATATTCCCTTCTTCTTCTTCTTTAATTCTCAATAGAGCCAGCATAGGAATCTAAAGTGTTGTTTATACCAGACTATAGATTACTCAACTATGAGGAGGAAATGGAAGAGGTGCATGAATTGGAGAAGGGAATCTATATGGAAGAGAGGAGGGTTGCAGGAGTGTAGCCAATGAAGTGGACAAAAGGGATTATGGAGAGGGAAGGTCATCATTGTTTTTGTGAATTTCTACTTTATCTTCTTTATTTGTTCCCATGGCACCCCATCCTCCCACGGATGCCACAACATAGGGGGATAATGTCATCCTCTTTTTCTCTTAAAAGACCCAAAGCACATGATGGAGCACATGATCTAAAGTAGTTTGAACCTACCATCACTAGAGGGATATAAATGGGAACCTCAATTTTGAATTGCCATATCCTCCTCCTCTTCTTCTTTTGGCATGTTTTGTGTTGAGGGCATATTGTAGTGACGATCTAAACCTTCTCAATCCTTGGGCAATCGTTCATCCTGGTCTTCATTATTTCTATGTTTTCTTCTCCTTGAAAATAATAAACAGAAATAGGTGAGATAACAAAAATCAAACAACATAAGTATGGTAATAGTAAAGCGAAAGTTCTTCATAAGCCTTCTTCTTCTTAACACTATTGGTGTACCAATATCTTCCCATTTTGTGTGTAGCAATAACATTCCTTGTTGCCATATAATTTCCCTCAACTTGTAATTGTCATGATCAGCTTCTTCACCAGTTATGTATCAAATTGAGGCAGCCCTCCCATGATAAGAAACAGATAAAAATTTGAGGAAACAACACAAAATCTATGTGTATGGCTCTACCATTGATCTCATAACTTTTAAAAAACAAGAAAATCTCTCGTTTTACAAAAGAATTCACCATCTTCATTGGACATATCCATCTCCATTGCACAAAAGAAAAGAGGATAGGGAAAAGAGAACTTTCTACACAAAAGAGAGAGGAAAGAGAAATTTTGGCATGATACGAGGAAGAGAATGTGTGCATATTGGAAGAAAGGGGAGAGAAGAGGTACAAAATTAGCCATGCACTCCACCCCACCTTTTCCCCAAAAGACATAAACCCTTCAACATTTTGATTATTTCTTTGAACTATTGATTCATTTGAATTTTATAAGGCTTTGACCTTCATGTTTTGATACATTTTTAACTCCTTAAAAATACACATATGTAAATATCATTGGCTTTAATGCATGTGGCCCCCTCCTATAGGGTGTATTTTAGTGATTTTGAAACAAGATAAATATTCTTCTCTTTAGAAAAGATGGAAATGTGATATATGCATGGATATTTTTGTGCATTCCTTTATGGATTCTTTGGGTGTCATGATTTCTCCCACACTGAATCATGAAGCATCCTTGCGAACCTTGTTGAAGAAGAACCACTATTTAACACACACAAAAATTAGATAGTGTTAGTGAAAGGACCATCAAGAATGACAATGATGAGACCCAACCATGGTAGAATATAGGGACTCCAAAGCCATGACCAATAGGGAAACAAAACCCTTGCCTCAAATATACTCTCACACTGAAAAACTTGCATAGTCTGCAAATGATAAGGTTTAGTCTTCCACATGACATCACAAGAATAACTTCTCTACACAATGGATAAGACCTCCTTCGAACATATAAGTTAGGAGATGTTTCATCTAAAGTAAATGTTTACCTAAGGGGAGAGATGAAGGCATGAAAACATGCCTTGAATTTTCACAAAGGATACGTTTCTATGGTGATTGCTTTAAGACTTAATTAAAAAGTCAATGTGGATGCATCATATGCCACAAAGGTTAAGGAAAGGGAAAGAAAGAGGGGGCATAAGTAATCGCTAGTGTTGATAAGGATATGGAAAAGGATCCTTGGTAAGTAGCTAAGGCTAATGAGGGAGTTATGTAGGCTAGGTGGTAAAGTAGGCACCATATAAGGCCAAAAGAGGAAGGGAGGAGGCACAAGGTGATGTTTAAGGCCATCATGGTTTAAGAGAAAGTTTAGGGAATTTGAATGGGGATTTTATCATTTTAGTGAGTCATATATGGTTGGTCCTAGTCTTTTTTTAAATGTTTTGAGAACCCCAAAAAAGATGGACCTAAGGAACACCCTTTCAAAAGACTTTACTTTTTTTCCCCCCTTTTTTAATGTTATTAGGATATCTACTTATCCTTTAATCAAAATTTAGATAAATTATGTGGACCGAGGATCAAGGTTGAGCGGAAGAGGATGAGATGAGGAAAGCAACATCTCACATGAAAGAAAGGCCTCTACTCCTCATGAAGAATCCTCAACCTTTTCTTCTCAAAATCTCATGTAGGATGGAGGTGAGGTAGGGATATCTAAACAAAGGCACATGGAAGCTTTGATTCTCCTCCTCTTGCTATTTTACAATTTGCAAGGCCAACTTCAGAGCCATCTTGTTTGGGCTTCTTTATTTTTATAAGCAAACACCTTCTTTTCTTCTTCTTCTTCTTCTTCTTTAATTCTCAATAGATCCACCACAGGAATCTAATGTGTTGTTTATGTTAAACTGTACCATTCTCAATTGTGAAAAGGAAATGAAAGAGGTGCATGAATTGGAGGCATCTTCTTCTTCTTGCTTGTTTGTTTTCTTCGTTTGAGGCCACATTCCAGTGGCTATCTAAATCTTCGCAGGCCCTAGGCAATCACTCTTCCTTCTCTTCATTTTTTCTATGTTTTATTTTTCTTGAAAACAATAAATAGAAACATGTGATACAACAAAAACCAAACAATAAAAGTATGGTAATAATAAAGTAGAAGTTCTTCATAGCCCTTCTTCTTCTCAACACTATTGTTGTACCATCACCTTCTCATTTTGTGCAGCATTAGCATTTCTTATCACCATATAATCTCCCTCAAGTTGTAATTGTTAAGATTAGCAGCGATTGTGCACCAAAATGAAAGCAGTCCTCCCAAAGTAAGAAACAAACCAAAAACCAAGAAAATAACATTAAAAATCTATGTGTATGGCTCTTCCATTCATCTCACAACTTTTAACAAACCAAAAATCTCTCTCTTAACAATGAAAAAATTCATCATCTTCAGCATCCTCATTAGACATATCCATCTCCATTGCACAAAAAGAAACATGAAAGGAAAAAGAGGGAAAAAAGAATTTTGGCATTATACAAGGAAGAGAATATGTGAGTCTTGGAAGAAAGGGGAGAGAAGAGGCACAAAGTCAGCAGTGTTCTCCACCCCACCTTTTCCCCAAAAATGAATTTTGTAAGAATTTAACTCCTTAAAAATACACAAATTTGAACTTTTATATCATTGACTTCAATGCTTGTGGAGCCCCCCATGTACGATGTACTTTAGTGCTTTTGAAATAATACCAATATTATTCTCTTTACAAAATATGGAAATGTGATATATGCATGAATACTTCTTTGCATTTTTTTGGGGCTTCCTTGGGTGTCATCACCACAAATACCACCCAAGTGGACTCATGACCTTCTACTCCTAAATTTTTTCATAGTGCTTGTGGATAGGAGCATATCCAAATGGACCGTATGTACACCTTGCTCATTCACGACACTCCATCTAAGGTATGTTTAAATCCAATTAGGATAAATTGACGTATTAGAATATAAAAAGAGTATTCAAATGATGATGAGTTGCTCAAGACATTGATGCCTTGCTCGCTAGAGGCTTTATATATTTAAGGGCACTATCCCAAAGTTTTTCTATATATTCTCTTATGTAGGATTTATTATTGAGGATAGTGCAACAAAAAAGAGTACAAGGCCCCTCCACGAGCTACTGAATGTAATTGAGGCTGACTATGCTCATGTGGAAAGAATCAAAGATGCCCTAGAATTTATCAAAGGTGATCTTGCATTAGAAAACCGACCAACAGAAGAGAAAGAATTTGGATCTTGCCGCCCAATATGGGTATGTCCATCAAAGAAAAGAACCCCATCTTTGCATGGAGGAGTTGGTGATTATGTGGGTTATATGATCAAATATATTGTGAATTAATTTCATTTGATAGCATCCATATAATTATATGTTTTTTCTGTCAAAACCACCATTTGCATAAACTCCTTGGTAATAGATTTATTTTACTTGTTTAATTGGCCATTTAATATTCTTAGGTTTTTTTCATATTTCAGACATCTCTATAAATCTTCTTTTACAATTCAAGTTAGTATAGTATATTAGTATCATTGGCATTATATGTACTAACGAATTGACTTCTATAGCCATGTTAGTACTATTTTAGGGCTAGTTTAGTACTATGTTGGCACTATATATACAAATAGATTGACATTTTAAAGGCCACCCCTACCATCCATTCCTTGCCTAATTGCCTAAGCCATCTAGCCACTTATGCTCTAAATTTTCGGTCCACTTTAGCATATGTAGTTCTTTGTAAAATTTATTCTTAGGAAGAGTAGCCACATTCTTTTTTGAAAAGAGAAAAATTTAACTCAATATTAAGTCAATAATATCCAAGATAACATAACTAACTAAGGAGGACAACAATTAATTGCTTTAAGTATTATCTTTTATTAAATTTCTTATTGATTACATAATAACATAGTATCTAATACATTCCCTACCTACCTGAACACCCAAGCCACCCAACTAGCTACATGTACTATAAACTTTGGTTTCCTCATGATACTAAGCCATTAGTAATCCATTAGGTAATATGTACTATCCAAAAATCACACCACTAACAAAAAATTTGGTTCCCCCACAATACTAAGCCATTATTGATCCTATATCAAGTCTATACTATCCACTAAATACTACAATCAACTAAGTGGGAGAATAAGTAATTTCTCTAAGTTCTTCTCTTTTTAATTAAATCTCTTATTAATTAATGATAATAAAGATAGCACAATCAAAGTTCTTGCTTGGCTAACATAATACTTAACACTATCCAATCTTCAGAGTTCAAGAAGCAAATGAAAGAAAGAAAGAACAAAGCAAAAATATTCATGATGTTAAGATCATTAGACCTATGATGGCCCTTTTGTAGGACACCCTTGACATAAAGTTGTCTAGAGATAGAACACACACACATGAAATTGAAAAAGTGCTATGTTATTAGCAAGAGAGGTTGAAACAACACCTCATGAGACCATTAGTTAATTATCACAAGGGGTCAAATTTTGCACCCCTCTGATACTCATCCAATACTAAGTTAGTATTGTCTATAGATATCACAATTGAAATTATTGTTAATTGAAGAATAACACAATACTTAACATTGTCCAATGTCAAGAATGATAAGAAGAAAATGAAAGAAAGAAAGAATAAAGGAAAAATATTTGTAGTATGAAGATCATCAAACCTACAATAACCCTTTTGAAGATACCCTTGATATAACATTCTCTGGAGATGGAACACACAATATTAATCCTAGAAAAATGACTAATAGAGAACTAGAAAAGCACATAATTTTTTTAAATTCAAGGAAAGACATGATATTACAAAATGAGGTTGAAATAGGACACCTTGAGTTCATTAGTTGTTAATTATTATGGCAAGGAGTCAAATCTAAGGTCCCCCCAATACTAACCTAGTACCAAGTCAGTAGATCCAGAGATAACACAATCAAAGTTCTTACTAATTCAAGATTAACACAATATTTATCTCTCAAATTGACCTATTTAGCATTATCTAGGAATAAGGGAGTGAGATATTCTTTAGGATGCACTCATGCACCTTTGGATGAACATAATAAACTATTCCATACCCCTTTACATTGTGATTTACTTATATCATTGGAAAATTTATTGCAACTATTGCATCAACATGCAACATAGCTGTAGATGCATCCCTTAGCAAGGCAAAACGTATTTTTTCCTTATGGAAGTTTAGTATAATAAATACATTGCACCATTGCATCTCCAATGTTAGAAACATCACCCCAAGCATCTTTCACTTGCTTTGAGAGGACTTCCTTGGCTTGCATAGAACAATATAGGAGCCCTCAACATTTGTACTCACAGGAAACTTTAATACCATCAAATGGTCTCTAACCTCCAAAATATCATCCAATTGGTCCCACTACCCTAATTAGACTATCAACTTGCTCCGTACATCTAACATGCTCCATTTATGCAGCTTTCATGGTTGTACATGGCTTAGATTGATGTGCTCATCCTAAGGTTCATCAACACAAAAGGAACAACATTATAACAAACCTTGAAAGAAACTTGTGTAGGTTCTATGCAACTCACTCCCAACACACAATGTGTGTTGTGAGTACATTTGATTTTTTGGCATGTGTATGCATTGCTTCTATTGACATCATTGATATTCACCTCCACAAAAAGCCTTTGCTTTCCATCATCTACCATCTTCCAAGCCAACCATTTGACAAGATCATGGGCTTTCTATAGCTTGAAACCATTTGCATCTAACTGCTTGATTCTTAGAGCACTCTTTACCATAGCACTTGTGATATCATTCTCTCCCTTCCCATGCCCAATATCAAAGTAGTTCCATAGAATTTGGTTGTTGGTTAGTAAAAGGCACCTATCATTATCAACACAAATTAACTAAATACTAAAATAGTATGCAGAATGCTAGCACCACAGATAAGCAAAAATAGTACATAAAGCATTTACATAGACTCACATAGAAGGTTAGCACAAAGTTCTAACATAGCACTAAAACAAATTGACACAAATTAACATAGTACATAGCATACAAAGTATTAACACGAACCAACATAGAGTGCCAACACAAAGTACTAACATAGGACTAAGATGAATAAACACAAACTAACATAGTACATGTACACAATGTTAACATAATACTCACAAACATAGTACTAACACACACTAACATAGTACTTGCACACCTAGTATTTACAAAAACTACTAAACATAAGTGCTAAGACAAACTACTAACATGGTACTAACAATACCAACATAAATTACTACAAGAAAAGAATATTGACACATAGTACTTATAGAGAAGAGTACTAACTTAGATAGTACAACAGAGTACTACAATAGAAAGTATGAACATAGATAGTACTACCACATAGTACAAAGATAGAATACCATTTCTAATTAGTTCTAATGAAGACTAACATAAAGTGCATAAAAGAATACTAACACATAGTAATAGGATAAAACAATACTAGCATGCACAATATTAGGCTAGAAAAGTGTTGCAATGGAAGAGTACTAATACAAATAGTACGACAACATAATACTAACATAGAATACTATTACTAATTATTACTAACACAATACTAACATAGAATACTATTACTAATTATTACTAACACGTACTAACATAGAGTACTAACATATGGTACTAACATCTACTAGTTTTAACATGGCATTAAAATAAAAAACCAAGATAGAGCATTGAAATAGAAGATGATGGGTATGCTTTCAATTTTAATGTTCATCATGCTCTTACGTTTCCCTAGCAAGGAATATGGTTTATCCCTATAGGGGTTGATAGAAAATCTTGTGAGCACTAACTTGAGCTATCTAATGTTTCTCCATGCATCATATGGGTTATCCCTATAAGGGTTTATAAAAAGAATCGTGGGCACTAACTGAAGCTCTTTGATTTTTCTCGATGCATCATATGTTATTATATTGAAGTTGCAATCCTCATTTATGAGAGCATCAAGTGTATGTTCTCCCTTAGCATTCAATCTAATCCTAAGATAGAAAGGTGGCACTAATTGTTATCTCACTCACTTCTAGAGGCTAAAATAGTTGTGGTTAAGATTTTTACAAGGATTTTGTTATCTTCAACCCACTGTTTTAGCTCTTGCCATAGTGTTGGATGCTGCCTAAGCAAGTCTCCTAATCTTAGAGTCATAGGGGTGGTCACCAATGTATTAAGAAGGTTGCTAGCTGCTTCTCTCTTGACCCCGTGGTGTCTGGCCAATGGCGTTGACTAATTCACTGGCCCATAGCATGTAGACTTTGACTAAGCAACATTGCTTGTGGTGCAGTCGCATCCCTCGATTTTAGTTGTGGGGGTGTGACTAGCATGCTTATGCTTGAGAGATCATCGATCTCATCTTCCAGTATGGGCTCAGCATCTTTGAGGTGCTCTTAGGCTTCTTTCACCCACTCCTTCATCTTCTCGATGGCTTTGAGCTTGCACTTTGGGTGGGTACTCCCCGACCCTAGCACTTCCCATTGCAACCGTCTTCGAAGCTGACGTTTCTACCTCTGCATCAATGACCTTCTGTCCAACAGGCAGTGTTGTGGCACTTTCAGTTTTGAGCGTGACCTTAGCGTCTGGTCTTTTCTTCCTCCGTCTTTGACTCTTCCTTCTAATTGAGGTTGCATCGAGGTTGCTAGGCCTTGGTAATGATATTCCGGCCTTCTTTGTCTATGAATGGGTCATGACATGCCATGGGATAGGCATGGCCTCCCCATCGAGCGTCTTGACACCAAACAACCCCAATGGAACCGATAGCTCTTTTGCCAAACTAGAGGATTGTTTTCATCTAGGGCAATCGACAAAGAGATGAGTGATTCCACACTCAATGCATCTTAGGTTAGCCTTGTTTCAATTAGCTTGCTCCCTCTCGGGACAATGTGAAGAAATGTGTCCTGGGTGACCACAAGTCCAACACACAATTGGGTCGTGTGTATGCCCTCCTAGGCCTCTGCCTCTCCCTCTACCTAACGCAATCATCGGTACTAGTCGGTAGTCCATAAGGACTACATTGTCTTCTTCATCATATGATACATAAGGGTTTACATAAGGCTCATCGCCATTTGGATCATCCACATAGTGGACTGGAGTATCACTTGGTGGATGGGTTATGTAGGGTCCAGGTGGTCTAGGGATACCTGCAGGGTTTATCTCCATCCTAGGGATGGTCGGCTTAGCTTCATTAGGTGCTGGGAGGGCCAATGGGGCTCCCCTTCCAAAGAAGTTTGGTGGCCTATTTGCAAGGTAGGGCTACGAGTATGGGAGTCTTTGAGGTAGTCGACAATGCATGGCATCATGGCCAAACCTATCGCAATTAACGTAAGGTCATGACCTAGGGTCTTGACACTTGGCTGGCAGGTGGTTTCTGCTACAATGCATGCATTGGACATAAGGGCGTGTTGGTCGTCTCATCATCTCCTACAGTTTGGCTTTGTCCATCTTAATCTCTGCTATCTCTTGTCATGAATTAGTGCCGTTCCCTTTATCCTGAACGCTTGGACCTGGTCTCTCACTCAGCATTGAGGCCCTCTCAGAAATCTTGGCACTGGACTCTTCTCGAGTTGAGCTCCTAGAGCTTCTCTCCTTGAGCTAGTCGTCCACTCTAATAGCTTCTTCAAAGACCCTTGTCAGTGCATCTCACTGCAAGCTCGAGTTGTCGGCTAAGGCTTTGTAGAGCTCTTCACTTCATATTTTGTTAATGAATACCATGGATATCGCTCTTTCGGTTGGTCTCTCACCCATAGGGATTCTCTTGAAGAGGCTCCTCACATGGCTCACGTAATCTTGGATGTCCTCTTTCTCTTTCTACTTGATGTTTATAAGTCGCACTAGTAGGTTATTGGAGTATCCAAGTTTGAAAAATCTCTTAATGAAGAGATTTTTCAAGCTATTGAAATTGGCACGCTCCGTAGCATCTGAACTCATATACCAAGTCTGACCCTTATCAACCAACCACAAACCAAAAGCTACACAAGTTGTCGTTCGCTTGGTATTTTTTTAGCTACTTCGCTACCACATGAATTTTTTATTAGCTCTTAGATCCTGGATTAACTCCTTAACCCTGCCAGTAGCGATGTTGCTAATGCTGCGACACTCTATTGCATTGCCATGTTATCTAGCAGTCGCTTCGTCAGAAGCTCACTTAGCGTAAGGTCTCCTTCTAGCACTCTCTCGCTCTTTGTCCGATTCGTATCTCTTAGGGCTAGCACTCTCTGGAACTCTCGCATTTCCATGTTTTGGCGTAAGCTCCTAGTTTACTGATCCTGATTGTATGGGACTATGCCTTGCAGAGCCTTACGTGCTAGCTTTCTCTCCTCCTCAAGATCTGCTATGATGTCCTCCACGGATCTGCCGTGGTGTTCCAACCGAGTTTGAGTGTCATATTTACTCACCATCTATCACCTCAGGAAAGTCTCCTAGGTCATGTTCTTCATTGCTTCTACGGCCTGAACTGTCCTCTTTCATGCCTAAGAGTTCTTCTTTTGCCAAGTTGTCGATCAGGTTGATGAGGTTGGGTAGATCCACCTCCCTGATGGTGTCGGTCCTTGTTGCGTTAGACTTTCTAGTTGTGTTCTTAGCTTGGTCCTACCTTTGAGAATTCGATCACCCGTCTATGTCTTGGGATATTCTCTTATTGGTGAGTTCCTTTAAGTTTTTACGTTTGAGTGAGTTTTTTGTTAATTACAAACAGTCCTCAACTTACCCTCACCATGTGTGCGTATGTGCTTGCGCTCTTTTTTGTGCATTGTATGCAATTAGGCTTTTAGCTTTTCTTAAGTGTGTTTCGAGTGCAGGAAATTAGGGTGAGCGAGAAAACAAAGTGTCCAAACGGCTCTTGCACTCCAATTTATGGGCTTAGCCTGTTAGGCTTATATGTTTGGTTTTTGGTTGTCCTCTTCAATTTATGGGGTTTCCTGTTGTGCCTTCTGCTCAATCAAGACTCGTTTGGGGGCCTACGACTACGCTTGATGTCGCTAACAAGCCTGATCACTAGATGGCCAACTAACGCAGCCTCTACATCTGTGTCTTGCTGAGTCTTCTATTCTTTGTGCCAAAAAGGTGTTTCAAGTGTTTGTATAGTTTTCGGGGGTTCGTACGGTCGGTTTCTAGGTGGGTCTAGCCCAAGATCTAAAAATTTTGGAAAAATTCAAATTCGGCCCAACAAGTTTAAATTGCAGGGGTTGAGTGAATGACTCGGTCAAAGCAGAATGGTCGGGGCCGAGTTAAATTGGGCCAAATTGAGATGGCCTGAGTGGACGAGGACCAGGTGGGTGTGGCGCCCAAGTCCGAGGGCTAAATAGCCGAATAGGACTAGGCCAATTCGGGCACAGTCTGAGGCCAAATTGGAAGGGCCAATTGGCAAGAGGCACAAGTGGGCCGAGGCCGAATATGAGGTTTGGATGGGCCAAATGCCTAGTGGATGACTTGGGCGGTGGGCCAAGTCTTGGTGGGTCAAGTGAATACGTATTTGAATGTACTGGGACGACTCGAATGGGCCAAACAATTGAGGACAAATGGGCGAAGGACCGATTCTCGGACTCAGTCCCGGGTCAAGCAGCTTGGATGGGCCGAACACGACACGTTTTTTGTGAAATGATGAAAATTTTGTCGCGCCGAGTGATTCTGAGCTTCACACCTGCCAAGCACTTATAGATCCTATCTATGCATGAAGAAGAAGGTGTGGGTATACCTATAGTGGGCAACAAACTTGTCGGCGGTAAGATCGAAGTGGATCCATGCAATGGAGCTCTCTCTCTCTCTCTCACACACACACACACAAAACTAGGGTTTCAAATGAGCTCTCCCTTGGCCTCTTGGCTATTAAACCCCTTTTTCCCATCAAAGTTCTTGCCACTCCCACTCCCTCACTTGTTGACCTTAATCCCCTTGAGCACTCTTTCTTCCTGTTTTTCTTGATTTGTGCCCTGTTCAGGCCTATTTTATAGCAACAAACTCTATGCTTTTCCAACTGATCTCTTAACCTTAACCTACTCTAAATGCAACAAGAATCAAAAGCATTGTACTGAACTAATTTCTCCTACTCTCCTATTCATCCAACCATCAAAATAACCAAAATACTTACTTGTTTGTGAAGATTAAAAACCCCAAACTTCCTACCTATCTCAAGCTCCGGTTCAGGGATGAAACCTTTACTTCGTTGCGTGATTTGAAGTGCACAAGCGCTCAAGCTTGAATCCTTGGTCCTGGCAAACGGAACCAAAATGTTGGGAGCTCACATTCAAGTGCCAAGACCCATAGACCGCTGTTTCAAGCGAGCACTAATGGCTACCTCTCACATAACCAACGCGCTATCCCTCTCTACGAGTGTAGTGAGCTTACCTTGATGCCCAATTGAGTTGTTTCCTCTCTCAAGAACTTCGATAGCTCCACGATTCGTGATGCAAGCTCAAGCATCCTCAAACCTCTTCATCCAAGCTCCATCCTCCATAGCCATGCGCAAGATGAGAAAAGAGAAGAGAAGAAGAAGAGAGGAGATGGTGGAGGGCTTCACCTTCAAGATCCCTCACCCTCACACACTCATTCCCTCATTCCCTCACTCCCTCCCTCAAGCACTCACAAGCAAGTAAGCAAGAGAAGATAAGGAGAGAAGAAGAAGAGTTCACTTTGCCACACGCCAAAGAATGAGCTCTCATTCACTTTTTGAACTTTATATACATGCCCTAAAATCCCATGGGCACCCATCCCCTTTTTTACATGACCGGCCATTGTGGCAAGGTCCTTTTTTCCATTCCCTTCTACTTGGCCTATTTCTTTAGTTTATGCCCATAGTTTATGCATGTCCACCCTTTTACAATTTGCATAGGAAGGAGCCTGGCACTCTTTTACAAAAATTTTGGGGCAATATTTCTCTTAAAAATGCGCTTTTGCCTTTAGCTTGATTTTAGAGACCATCCTTGTGCCCTTGCTTATTCTCTGTCTTGCTTCTTCCATTGCATCTGTATTCTACTTCTTTTTCTTCTGTCTCGAGTTGTGGGGTTAACACAACTGTTGTAACTATTGCGATCAAAACCCCCTGATAATAGCCAAGAGGAAGGAAACATATAGCTTATATTTGATGAAAGTTATATATAGATTGCAAGGCTAGTTGCTATGATAAGCACCATGTACTAGCCATATAGAAGGAGTGATTCCATGAACTTTCCATCTATCTGAAATGTTCATTGCAAAGATGAATCATCTATATGTTGAAGATCACGATGAAATTTTTTTCCCTCTTAATAGACCTATTAACAACATCAATTAAATGTGGCCAATCTATTTTCAATATTGTCTCTATTGTCTCATCTTCCAAAAACAATCTCCCAACCTTTCTTGGAAGGGAGGATCTATAGTCTTCAAAAACAACTTAACATTTTGACCCTTTAGAGTATGCTACTCAACAATATCCAACCGCATATACATGCTCTCAAATTCTCATAGGAATGCAATGGTTGGAAAAATTTTGTTGGGTTTCTCTACCCAATTCATAAATATCTTGCATGTAACCAAACCGATATCTTCTAGAAAAAACTCCTCTCTTAAAGCCTTTTTAAACTTTGCCCAATCTAAATCTTACCTATACAAGGTTGAAATCTACTCTTTGAGTGCCTGCATGGCAAGCCAAGCAAAGTATTGGCTTCATGCATATTGTGGAATCCCAAAAAAATCCATTGTCGATACATACAATTGCAAATAAGCCAATACATTATGCCCATAAAACTATTCCATGTCATGCTCAACTACCTACAAAGCATTTATGGCCACAAACTCAAGCTTATTTGAGTCTAGTCATCATTATTATAGTTTCTACTACTACTGCAAATGTAATAACACCTGCCTCATATCATCACTAGACCCTACAAAAGAACCAAAACCCATTGCATCACCCATACTTACAATCCTTCTAATGGCCTTTATGTCAAGTTCACCAAAAAATATCGAGGTGTATAAGGTAAAAGGCCTTAACCACAGGGTTTTAGATAAAGAAGGTTGCAAAGAGTAAAGATAGAAATGATTAAGAAGAAAAACTGGTTATGGAGTTCTAAAATCCAAACACAACGCATGATGCCAAATCAAAGCCCTTTGATTATGACATGTATAGCATTTCAAGATCAATGCATACACTGTGAGTAACAATGCAAACCATTGATGGGACAATTGCCCAAATACTCTAAGTCAATATCTCAACTAATTCCCTGACATGAATCCATTCATTTCTATATATAGACATTGTGCTAACATAGGCCCCAATATTCATGTTTTAATCATGCAACTCTATGGCAAGAGGTAGCATCTATCAAACAAACATCATGCCAAGTGATAGGAAGCATAATATCTTGACAAAACCCTGTATGGGCCACTAATACCACTTCAGCCCTATTATGATGACAATTTATTACAATAGCAAAATAATCCCTCTTTAATGCTCCAAATTCAATCTACTCTTTAGTTTTGATTATATCCAAATCTTCCCTAATGATAGAGCAAAGGATTCCACCAATAGTTGCTTCCAGATGCAAGTTTGAAGCTCTAAGTACCATGGATAACATTCTGCCCTATTTTACCCTATTATTCTCCACTGTACCCTATCAATTTCAGCCCATAAACATCAAAGTAAACTCACTTCTTGTTGTACAAGATCATCCAAAGAAAGCTTTTCATTCATACCTCTAGCTCCTATAGACAAGTAAAAGATTTGACCTGAAGTATCCACATGCAAGTTGTATGTTGAATTTTTTATTTTAGCAATACATATACTACTATATACCTTATTTTTGCTATCAATGTCAATCCCAAAAGAGCCACAAAGACCTTCACTTGATGCCTCAAGCCCTAGGCTATGATTGGGGGTGTATTAGAGAGTGCCTTCAACCCCAAAGCTTCATGAACTCTAACAAGATAGATAAAGAAAGTTATCCAAACTAAATGAATTGAATACCCTATTCTATTTCAGCCTATACAAACCATCCCTTTACTCTCCTAAACCAAGCTTGGTTGCTCCCTTCTTCTTCACTGTCTATTGCTCATGGTTATTGCCTTGTATGGAGAGTTTGTTGGTCATCAAACACAACGAGAAGGCACCAACAATAGGTCCATGCAGTCTGCCCTCCTTCCCCATGCTGAAAATCTATGCTCTTTTCTCCTCCACCGCTGGTTGCCAAGCTCCTTCCCTAGTTTTTTAAACTTACTACTACATGGTCACTATTTTGGGCTCTTTTTTACTTGTTCCATGGACTTTGAATACTCCCCTTTTGACCATGGCATGAGCAACCCAAAAACTCATCCCTTTTCACATTGTAGCTTGTCTTCAATCATGTTCTTCTACTTTGGATCGGCAATGGAAGAATGACAAAATAAAAGGTTAACTTGGCACTAACTAAGAACATTGAACTCTTGTGAAATGATAATCCTCCCAAGTTTTCCATGAGTGGATGTGCAACATCATGACATCAGCACTTTGTGCAAAGCTTTGTTAACAATAGGTTTGAAAAGTGAAGACTATAAAGATTTGTACAGTCAACTATTCTATATAAGCATCCTCTTCTCAATTTGATGTATACTAGCTCATCGCGCTTGCTACACTTTAATTTGGTTGATACCTCATGGACTTCGGTGAAGGCATGCGTTTTTAACAAGGAATTGCAACATTTTTGGTGGTTGAAACTATAGAGACCCTGCTTAGGGTTTTCTTTTTCTCTGCAAGTAACAAACCTCATCCATTGCCTTCTTGCTAACTTCATTCAGCCATTTCATTTTCTTGCACTTACTACGACTACTTCACCTATGTGATGCACATCTAGCTTATCTCTCAAGACTAACTATTCTCTCTACAAACTATATGAAGTTTGTTGACTATAGAAATGGAATTCAACAATGTAAACATCTACTTGCAAGGGTAGCATGGATAACAAGTAGGGACTATTGTTGATGCCTCCTATGATGTAGTTTAGGCCATTTAGTTCCTACTAATGATCTACATATTTGGCTTGCAAGTGTTAGATAGTCCCTCTCTCTTTCAACCATATGTATATCTTGCTTTAATTTGTATTCTTTTAATACAATACATCACATTTCTTATGTTGTTATTTTCTTTTCCAATTTGTGCATACACTCCCAAAAGTTCTTTAAGATACCATGTGACTTATTATTTTATTAAGTTGTATTGTTGTGTAATAACACACACACACACACACACACACAATTATAGTGCACTTGATATCTTCATATACAAAAACCCCACATGCAAGCATTGACATGCTACATTCCCTTCATTTTGTTTTGCACAACATTCCCTGATGCCCCAATTTGGCATCACTGATATTGCTCCACTAATTACTTATGAAAATTCGTTTCTGATCAAGATTGGATATTCACTATCTAATATTACATGTAGATATAAAAAGATAGGTGTGCTCTTGTCATTACTATACCTTTTTTCAAGGTCTTATGCTCTTTGTCTTTTGGATATTGGTGACTTCTGTTCTTTGTCACTTTCTTAGAATTAGAATGACTCTCATGACACCAACAAGCAATCAAGTATGACCTTGTTGTATTACAATATTGAACAATGAATAACAAGAGCAAGAACTTGACCCTTCCATGCCCCTAATCCTTGCAAATCAATTCTAAAAAATCTGCTTAGGATTACTTCAATCAATAATCCATACACCATGATTAGTAAACTTTGATTGATGTAGAGGGTAAATATTCATTGTACATACAACAAAATAAAAGTATCACTTGATGATGAAAACTCCAACAACCTTAGTATATTTTGGCTTATTATATTCTTGATTAGTCTTTATGAATGCAATAATTAATGCATGGTAGGACTATAATCTTAGTAGGCATTATATTTGACAACACATTCTCTAAGCTAACTTAGTAGGCATTAACTTAGTAGGTGCTATCCCTCTCTACGAGTGTAGTGAGCTTACTTTGATGCCCGATTGAGTTGCTTCCTCTCTCAAGCATTCTGATAGCTCCAAGATTCGTGATGCAAGCTCAAGCATACTCAAACCTCTTCCTCCAAGCTCCATCCTCCATAGCTATGCACAAGATGAGAGAAGAGAAGAAGAGGAAGAAGAGATGAGATGGTGGAGGGCTTCAACTCTAAGATCCCTCACCCTCACACACTCACTCCCTCACTCACTCACACTTCCTCCCTCAAGCACTCACAAGTAAGCAAGCAAGAGAAGAGAAGGAAAGAAGAAGAAGAGTTCAGTTTGCCACTCACCAAAGAATGAGCTCTCATTCACTTTTTGAACTTCATATACATGCCCTAAATCCCATGGGCACCCATCCCCTTTTTTACATGACTAGCCATTGTGTCAAGGTCCTTTTTCCCATTCCCTTCTACTTGGCCTATTTCTTTAGTTTATGCCTGTCTACCCTTTTACAATTTGCACAAGAGGGAGCCTGGCGCTTTTTTACAAAAATTTTGGGGTGCCTTTCTCTTAAAAATGCGCTTTTTCCTTTAGCTTGATTTTGGAGGCCATCCTTGCACCTTTGCTTGTTCTTCATCTCGCTTCTTCCATTGCCTCCGTATTCTACTTCTTTTTCTTCTGTCTAGAGCTGGGGTTAACATTATCCCCCTCCTAGTATAGTGCCAGTCCCATGGCACTAATGTGGAGTGGTAGGAAGGAGGGATGGGTGTAGCCATGGTGGCTGTTTTGAGTGTGTAGCCGTGGTAGCTTGATTTTGGAGGCCATCCTTGCACCCTTGCTTGTTCTTCATCTCGCTTCTTCCATTGCCTCCGTATTCTACTTCTTTTTCTTCCATCTCGAGTTGGGGTTAACATTATCCCCTTCCTAGTATAGTGCCAGTCCCATGGCACTAATGTGGAGTGGTAGGAAGGAGGGATGGGTGTAGCCGTGGTGGTTGTTTTGGTGTTGGATGGACCAACTCGTGAAATTGGAGATGAAGTTGGGGTGGGCCCCTCTTTGCTATTGGTCGTGAGGGAAGTTGTCCTTTGAAATTGAATATGGTGTTGGATGATCTCTGTGTGGAGAGAGGCTGGTGGGAAGATCCATTTTTAAAATTGAATATGGTGTTAGATGGATTCATCGCCTAGCCCTCCGCGGTTGCCGTCTCTTGCACTGTTCTAAATGAGCTTCTTCATTCACTTTTTTATTGGGGCAGCGTCGGTCTACCCCTGCTTTATTTCGCCTGCATGGTGATAGTGTCGCATAAGATGGGGAGTACATTTCATGTGTGATGGGGCCTCTGGAGCTAGTGGTTGGAGCCTTTGTTTGTACCTAAAAAGAAAATAAGGTGCACTACCTGGGGGTGTGCTCAATTGTCCGTGTGGTGCATCATGCTCATGCTAGTGGGACTGGGAGCTAGGTCGCAAGCCTGGGTGTTGTGCCTCCAATAAGCTGCAACGTCCCTCCAATAAAAACTAGATGCTTCATTAGGTATTTGTATATAACAAGCATAGTAGTTCCATCTCTTACCTATTTTGTCTTAATCATGACTTGCATTTCCTTGCTCATTGTATAATACTTTGGCAGAATTTAGAATGATTATTATACATTATAGTTTAAATAGAGGATTACAATGGCATTTTGCACCTAAAAGTACCTACTATGGACTACTACAAACATCCATACATGAGCATGTTAGTACCTCTACCACTAGATAATAAAGTCTTCCTCCAGTTGAGTACTAGAATCTTCAAGTAGTTAATGTAGAATAGTACTCCTTCTCATGGATGCTACATAAGCTCATTACTATCGACTTTCAACTATTTTGATTGACTAGGTATTTACATGATTACAAACTTTTTTTGCTCAATGTATCAACACATTGTCACATTATAGGATGGAATAGCATGCCTACTTGACACTCTTAATAACTGGTGATAAATATTGGAAATTAGTAACTTGTCTCTGCTTGTTTCCAATTTCAAGATTATCCCATTAAAGTATACATGTAATACATAAATGTAATAGACTAAGCGCATGTATGAAGATCTCAATTGTCATGAACATACTTCAATTAGATTATGTAATTGCCATTTATCAAGGTTGTTTTCTTGTGTACGTAAGACAAAACAATCCCTAGGAACGTCAAGTATCCCCTCTAGTTCACTTTAGCTATTCTGAACTAGTAGGCACTCTTGATAAGGCCTAATATTTCCAAAACAAGGACCATAACATTAACGATTTCCTTTCTCTAGATAATAAATGTTTGGTTGAATTAACAAATATCAAGTTTTGGAGGTTACTTTACATGTATAATGCTATTTACAATTGGGGGCTGATGTAGCCCAAAGGAATCTAATATTGTTAGAAGTGAGTGGAACTGAGTGGCCTAGCGTGGTTATGTTTGAAACTTTTACTATAAAATTGCACTCTATGCAATAGATAGTAAGAGAATATTAGGGGATCTCAACTATTCCAATTAATTAGAGAAAAAAAATTGATATGAACTAGTTTTAGCTACCAAGGAAGATCTTTGCATTTAGAAATAGCTGGAAGCCTAGCAATTGTTAAACTATCACAACTAAAAGATAGTTTCATGGATCCCTTACATTATTATAGAGGATCAAAGACTAATAAGTTTGACTCGCAATTAAGGTTTCTTACTAGTTTACTACAAATCACTAGAAACATGCTTGCATGGGCACTACCTTGAGCTACAATGCCCCACTATATCCTTAATCAAAAATTAGAAGCTTCAATAGGCACTTGTATAAAGGATGCTCTCTCTTATGACAAGCATAGTAGTCCCATCCTTGACCTATTCTGGCTAAATGATGATTTGTATAATGGTATATTCCCTTACTCTTTTGGTAGAATATGGAGTGGACTATTATACATTATAGTATACATTGAGTGCAACTTTCAATACAAACATTTATAATTGGGCATTGATGTAACCATGAGGGTTCTAGTACTACTACAACATACTAAAACTAAGTATATTGGTATTCATATCTTCTTGTCTGGAGTGCTATGTTTTACTTTTGGGGCATTTCATGTAATTAGTCTATTTGGTTTGGTGGTATAATTATGTTTGAAACTTTTACTTACGCATGTCCCCACTAATTAATGCTATAGGAACTATAATAAACAAGCTACACATATGTTAGTAACTTATGACAATTCAATCCATGAGTATGCAAATTCTACACTTACTATATTTTAAAGAATCAACCTCTATCGATCATACAAAGACTTAATCATAGTTAGTTAGTATGGTCAACTATGACCTATCTCTCTATCTATTGTGTGTGACGACTAGGTAAGAGAATTTGCTCTGAGTGATATGGAATAAGGAAGAAAATGAGGGTTCTCTACGCTCTCAATTGATGGCTCAATTACTATGCCGTTATTTTCTCCCTCTCTTTGTCAATATGGTATCAAAGCTTTATCACACATAAATGGGGCTACAAGTTACTGGTTAGCACAAGTCTTTGGTCCTTACAAGTCCTCTAATTTTGTTGGAGATGTGGCTGATCATTTAAGGTAGAACACTTTGTAGTATCAAGTGGGAGCGGCTCAAAAGTAGATGGCCTAGCTCCACTCTTCACCTTATCAAGTGGGATAGGTGATTGGCTAATGGTTGCTCCATTGGAAGGTCTATTAGTTATCCCTTTGATAACTACTTTATGCCCTTCATTGGATGAAGATTGTATGATGTCCCTATTTGCCCATAACATATAAATCAATTTCCATAACTACATCAAGTAGAAAAAAGCCAATTCTGCATCCTTCCATCAATAGAACTAAACAAAATCTCTATCACTATGCATAGGAATGTGGATATCCATAACATCTCCAAGCTTTTGGAAATGTGCTAGAAGTAGTTCCTTCTTATTGTTATAACTAAGAAGCAGTTCTTTCCTATCATTATTAGAGCTGCAAGCTACCACCTGAGAACATGATAAGATGGATATGTGACACAATGATACAAGAAGCTACATGGAACTAATCTTTACTAAATAGCACTTTGAGGAGCACCATGTTCTCTAGACCATGCACATGGAAAAGAACCAAACAAGGACACCTTGGAAATTAATTGTTGTTGTTTGAGAGAAGTGCATGCTAATAAAGAGACCTTTATAGCAATGGTCTCGGCATAGCATTTGTAGGATTATGGGCTATGCTCACCCAAAAAAGCATGAAAGGCCGAGGTGAAAGACAAATCAAAAATTGTTCCAAGGGAGGATGCGATAAGTCATTAAAAAAGGCTGGTGGAAGTGAAAAGAATGAAGCAACTCCTAAAGCCTGCAAAGTACTTCTTGATGTCAAATAATAAGTCGATGTGTTGTCAAGAAAAGTTTGCAAGTAACTATCATTGAATCTACAATTGTCAATGAATGAAATTAGATAGACTCAAGGCAAAAGGAGATGCTAAATTGCAAAGATGGATCTTGATAAGCAAAATACAAAGGCATGTAGAAACTTTAGATGTTTTGGAAATTCACAATGACTTATGCAAATCTGTTAAGAACTCCGTGGTAAGCACTGCATGGGAGTCATTTGATGCTTACTTTGACAGAAATTTTGGGGACTCTGAGATTGAAGTATTGATGTATGTTATTTGACTAAATTGAGTTTAGCTCAGTTGGATGCAAAGTAGCTACTTCATGTATATGTGTTATTTGAATGCTATGCAAGCATTTTGTTAGTGAAAAGAAATCTTGGTGTGCAGGGAGTTAGGCATTGATAGCACAAACAACTTGGATATTTTAGTAAATATTTTTAGCTACATATATGGCAAATGTAGGAGGGTCTGACAACATCACTCAAATTGTTGGACAACAATAACTATGCAATATGGAAATTTTGCATGGAGAATTTCTTGATCGAAAAAGAATTCTATGTTCTTGTTAAGATGATGAAGCTGAACAAAAGCTTCTAGAAAAAAACCCCACTCAATATAGGACTATGTTATGGAGATCAAGACCATTGTTGATCAACTAACTTCTATTGAAGTTGAAGTAGAGGATGAAGACTTGGTTGCAGTTACTCTGAATGGCCTTGGACCTAAGTATAAGTCGTTTGACACATCTATATCAGTGCAGCAAGAGATGCTTGATCTCAATGAGTTCATGAAGAGATCAAGCTTGGATTAGCTACTAACACTATATTAGGGAATTTGGAAATTTCCATGCACTTTGAGAATCCCCAATACCTTTATTATTTAACCACATGGTCAAATCTTGTTGTCTTACTTAAAGGTCAAGTCTACTCTAAATGCTATATAAGCTACCTTCCCAAATCCCACCTTCAAAGATGGATCCAGATTTAGCCATGTGGTCAAATATTTATCACTTATTTGAAATTAGGACTTGGAAAATTCCCAAATTCTCTAATATGGTGTTTATTGGCTCCAGTCAAAGGGTAGAGATGTAATCTTCTATTCAAATAAAAAAGACCATGATAATAATGGTAGAGGATCCTCTCGTGGTTGGGAGACTAACCATAATGCATATCAAAATGTGAATAATCAACATGTGCAAAATACTAGAGGTGGTGGATACTTTCAAACAATGGGGAGATCCAACTCTAGAGGCAAAGGTTCATGGCAATCTCAAAATAGGAATGAGCAATACAATAAGGACAAGGATTGTCATTGCTATGGTAAATATGGGCATATTTCTAAGGATTGCTAGAAGAAACAAGCAAATTAGAAAACTAGAGGTAGGCAACATGGTGATTATGCTTCATCTAGCCATGTTGATGATGGTAGTGCTGATAGATTGTTTTCTATGGCCTATGTTCAGAACAATGCCAGTAAGGACCATAAGTCAAATGATATATGATACATTGACTCAGGGGCTGCCAATCACATGACTCCGCATGGAGAATAGTTTATTGAAATGATGCCTAGCAAGCATGCTTATGTCTGTACAATTGAAGATACATAGCATAACATTGAGGCATAAAAGTGTAGCTTCTTTGGTTATACATGCTAACTAGAAGAAGAATGTACATGATGTCCTGCATGTTCCTTCCATTACTAAGAGTCTACTATCAATTGGGCAAAGTAGCAAAGAGTAGAATTTGTAAGTTCAGTTCAATAAACATGGCTGTTTTATTGAGGAGTTTGGAAATGGTTATGAGTTGATAGCTAGAGGCAGAAGACAAAGTCGTATGTTCACCCTCGGTGCTAATATTCCACAGCTGAAATCAACTATGTTTGCACATGGATAGGGTATAGTTAGATATCTTGAGATTTGGCATAAGCACATTAGACATGTCAATTTCCAAAGGCTGCATACTATGCAAAGGAAGCAACTGCCAAAGTTTGCATACTCAAATTTAGGTTATGTTTGTGATGCATGTTAGTTTGGCAAGAAGTCTCAATTTCTATTCATGAAGTATGTTTAGAATAGCTCTAGACCACTATAATTGATTCATTCAGATGTTTGGAGACTAGCCCATAATGGTTCTCTTGGTGGATCCTAATATTGTATCACATTCATTTATGATTTCAACAAGTATGCATGGGTGGATATCTTGAAGCAAAAGGATGAAGTGCTTGTTGCTTTTAAATATTTTAAATGGCATGTTCAGAAGGAATTTTATTGCTCTATCTCTTGTTTGAGATCTAATAGTGGAGATGAGTATTTATCCAATGAGTTTGATAGATTCTTGAGAAAGAATGGCATTCACATGTAGCTTGTTTGCAGTTACACTCCACAATAGAAGGGAGTAGCAAAAATGAAAAATTGGGTTCTTATGGGGACTACTAGAGCAATGCTCAATGAGAAGGACATGCCACTATATTATTGGGCTAAAGCTATAATAACAACTATATATATGCTGAATCCTACTCCTACAACAAGGATTCATGTAATGACACCTCATTAGAAATTGTAGTCATAAGCCAGACATCAACCATCTCAAACTCTTTAGATGCATTGCATATATACACATTCCAAATGAGAAGAGGAAAAAGTTGGGTCCTAACGCAGAGAAATGTGTGTTTATTGGCTATGCTCATGAGTGAAAAGCTTATAAATGCTTTGATCCGTCTACATGGAAAACTGTGATTAGTAAAGATGTCATGTTTGATGGGTTGGCTTTGTGATATGGTTCATTTGTTGTTGTTTCCAATTATTAGTCTTCACATTATGTATCTACTGCTATTCCACAACTTAGTACTGCTATGTCTAGATCTATAAGTGATGTATCTATGAGTGTTTCTCCTTGGACTGGTAGGTTATGCAGTCATGCATCACCATCCATTGACAGTGCTATTTCAGTGAGGGGGAGAAATGAAGCAGAATGCAAAGGCACAGAGAAAGTTATTGATGATGCTCCTAAGATGTTGACTTCCAGATATGATTAAATTGACAACTTGGATAGTGAACTTGGAATTCCATCTTTTTATACTCCTAGAGTTAGGCAGAATAGATATGTATCGCTTCATGAAAGAGGGGAATCAAGCAGTGCACCTCAATTGAGAAGGCACATTGGGTGAGATATCATATTGACAAGCTTACATATAGTGGATTTTCAATAAACTGTTATGCATATATGACAAAAGTCATGGACCACAAAGATCCTACTACATTCAATGAAGTTGTCATGGATAAAAATTGGTGTTAAGGCAAGGGATGAGAAGATGAATGTACTAGCTAAAAATCAAACTTGGGAATTAGTAGCACTGTCTGATGGTAAGAAGTCAATAGGTTGTAAATGGGCCTGTAAGGTTAAGTCTAAATCAAATGATATCATTGAAAGATATAAAGCCAAGTTAGTGGCAAAAGGATATACACAATAGTATGGCCTAGATCATGAAGAGACTTTTAGCCCCATTGCAAAATGGCAACCATCTGGACAGTTATTGCATTGGCTATAGCAAAGAACTAGAAATGATAGAAAAAGGATGTTAAGAATGCATTTTTAAATGGAGACATGGCAAAAGAGGTATCTATGGATCAGTTGGAAGGGTATCTACACCTCAGTATCCACACTATATGTGCAAATTGAAAAAGGCACTTTATGGGCCAGAATAGGCTCCAAGAGCCTCGCACACATGGATTTGTACTTACTTGCAGAGCATTGGACTTGCAGTTGGAAAGGCTGATCAAAATTTGTTTACTAAGAAAACAGGAGTAGGTCTTGTGGTACTAGTCATCTATGTCGATGATCTAATCGTTACACGGGATGATAACACTAAGGTATAGAATGTTATGGCCATGCTAAAAACTGAATTTGATATGAAGGATTTAGGAGAGCCGAAGTACTTTCTAGGAATTCAGGTTGTGAATTTAACTCATGGGTTTTGACTGATGCAAAGATAGTATGCACTTGAGATGTTGAAGAAATATGGTATGACAAATTGCAAAGCTTTGGACACTGCACTCGATCAGAATACTAAGTTGGATGTTAACACTAGAACTAAAATTTTAGATATTACTATGTACATGCAAATGGTAGGAAGTATCATCTACCTTACCATTACTAGGCTTGATCTCAACTACTCAGTTAGACTTATTAGTCAGTTCATGCACAGAAGCCTAGAAAACCTCACTTGGATGCAGTGAAAAGAATTATGTGCTATGTCAAGGCCACAATAGACTATGGACTCTTCTATGAGAGTGATAAGCACTAAAAGCTTATGGGGTATAATGATGCAGATTGAGTAGGTTGTCCATATGATAGAAGGTCTACTAGTGGCTATGCTTTCATCCTTAGCAATGGTATGATTAGCTAGAGCAACAAGAAGTAACAAACAATTGTACTCTCTAGTACTGAGTCTCTAGTACTAAGGTACAATATAGAGGTGTTGTATTAGCAACTTGTGAGATTGCTTGGTTGCTCAAGTTATTGATAGATTTGGGTATGCAAATAGATGCTCTAGTCACATTGCATTACGACAATATGAATAGTGTACTTATAGCTATGAATCATGTATATCATGCTAGAACAAAACACATTGAAGTACACTATCATTTTATGCAAGAGATGGTACTTGTAGGGAAGATAGATCTCCTGCGTGTCAAAATCGAAGTCCAAGTATCTAATATCTTTACCAAGTTATTACATAAAGATAAGTTCAGCCACTTTAGAGAGCTCCTTAGAGTCCATTATTCTTCTTGAGCTTGAGCGGGAATGTTGAGAATCAAGCTCTACTGATTGTAGAAGACTTAGCCATAGTCTGTTAATATGGTTAGTTATGACCTATCTGTCTATTTGTTGTGTGTGACTAGATAAGAGAATTCTACTCTTAGTGATATGGAATAAGAAAGATAATAAGGGTTCCCTCTTAGTTGATGACTTAGTTGTTGTGTCATTGTTTTCTACCTCTCTATCAATAGTCTTTGGTCAGCCTATCCAACTATAACCTTTCCTAGTTAGTTAGGGAATATTTCAAGGAATATTCCCTTATCGGGTTGGGTGCACTTTCCCTAGACCCCTAATCCCAAAATAGGGATCCCTGATAACTTCCACAATTCGCAACTCAATACATTATTCCTCAAGTTGCTACCAGCATAACTACTCTATCTAACCCAAAGGCTAGATCCACAAAGGTCGCCTTTTTGCCATCTAGAGTAAATCTCATCTGATATAAAGTCAAGACCAAACCAATGTTTGTGCTCACACATGGCTTCTCCTCATAATCAGAGCCTTACAACTTGAAACACCATGGATCATTGGTGGTACCTTATGAGGGTGGGGCATTGAGCATATCTAATAGATTTCCAATATCTTGAGCCTCTCTCTCTTACTCTCTTGCTCCCTCTGCCACAGTTCACTCCTCCATTACTTCTGCTTACTCATGCTCTCACTTAAGCTTCTCCCTTCAACTGGTATCAAAGCATTGTTCAAGGAGCTTCCCTTGAATTTACCTTAACTTGGATTTGAAAAGATTTAGCTCTTCATTCATGGAAACCATGGCTTTACCTTCAAAGGTATGCATTTGATCTATTCCACTCCCTGACTTATTCTCTCCACTTGATACTTATCCCAAGGCTACATTAGACCTTGTCCAATAGTGATGAGTCTCCAAATTGAATCAAATAATCAACAAGAGGGCTAGAAGTAGCGTCATGAATTGTGCCTATTGCTAATATCCATTCTCTAGTTAGATTTTCTCCCTCCTCCTACAACTCTTGTGAGATCCAAGCCACTTTGGCACTCTTCTTCCAACTCCCAAGTATCGACATTATACATCTTGGAGACATTATTTGGAGCTTTTAAGCTTTATTATTATTATGTATGAATAGTAGACTTGTTGTAAGAGACCTAAAACAGTATCTTCTCATATATTGTGGCTCCCATATTGCTCTATTAATGCTAGTATGCTTGCATATTGATGTCGAATCATTGGGGGATGTTATGTTGATGCCTTGGAATGCATTTGGGACTGATTTGAGCTCAAAATATCTCATATTTCAATGTCATTTAAGTGTTATAAAAACATGGAAGCAAGCTTTTACACATGAAAGATCATGTCTCTTGCCCTTTGATGTTATTCAAGTACTCTAGTAGATGTATGGATGTATGACATTGATACTATGCACCCAGATATGCTAATGGAATGTCTTGAGCTTTACATTTGAACTTGTTGCATGTATTGGAGTTTTGGCCAATTGCTACAGTGATCATTGACATTATGGACTTGAAAATTCTATTGGGTTTTATGTTGTTGGCTCTACACTTGATGTATTTGCAATTTTGGATGGCCATGTACTTGATGTTTTGAGCTTGTATTGCTCATTTGGCATTCAGTTTCATTCCAATGGGTGTCATTTGAGCTACTTGGACATTTTGCATTTGATCAAAGCTTTGTATTTATACAATTGACATTACTTCAGTGAGACCATGAGACTTAGTTGAGTTATATCTATACTCTTCGGATGCTACTTGGATGCAATTATTGCCTAGTGGACTGATTTGATTCATGCTTTTTTGAAACGGCACCTATCTTTGTCAAGTTGTTGTCAATTATGTAATCATCCTTCTTGGCTATGTATTGAGCCTAGTGGATGTAGTTATTGCCTAGTGGACTGATTTGATTCATGCTTTTTTGAAACGGAACCTATCTTTGTCAAGTTGTTGTCAATTATGTATTCATCCTTCTTGGCTATGTATTGAGCCTCTTTACACTTGCTCGATTAGTTGTGTATCTAACAATTCTCCTCAATTATCTTTGACACCTACTATATAAATGACAGTTATGCCTCTTGGATGTATCTCTCTCTTTGACACATTGAGTTTGACAGTTCTTGATATCAGCTGCATGCTCAATGACTACTAATGGTTCATATATATCCCACTTGTTGCAGGATGTACCTAGTAGATACAAATTGGATCCCATCAGTTGATTGCTCACACTTGACTTTGGATTTATTGTTGTCATTAAATTCAACTTGTTGTAATTGTTTAGGTTTATGAATAATTTATGAGAGCAAATGCTTTGGCTTATTAGAAAGCACGAATCTAGTAGGTTCTAGTGCAAAAATTATAGATTAAGCCATTAAGACATGAGGGTGTAAAGCCTAAACGCTTTAATATAGAGGATTAGGCTAAACTAGATGAGTTATGTAAATCTACAATCATTTTATCACTCTATAAGTAGATTTTCTATAATTTTGTCTTTGAAGGGTAGACTGCTTTGGTAGTTATGGGAGAAGATTCATGATATCTATGATAAGCAAATTCTTGCTTCACTGATGTATTGGCTAAAGCAACACATGGACCTTCATATGAAGGAGAGACTTCCATGTCGGCCCACTTAAATGAGTTTTATTCTATTTTTAGCCACTTGTCTTCATAGGGCATTGACTTTAAGGAGAATCTTCCTCCCTTGTTCCTATCAATTATATTACCTGAGTCATACGATAGATTCTATACTACTATGTGTGTAAATGTGCCTTCTAATGGGTTGAAATTGCAAGATATGGAGGATGCATTCTTGAATGAAGAGATTAATAGAAAGAATGTTTATTCTTCCTATAGTTATCATGCTTTGACAGTCAAAGGCAATAATGATAAGAGTAGTAATGACCACTATGGGAGAGGTGCTCAGTAGTCTCATTCTCACTCATGTTGATAGTCTCATAGTAGTAAGTCTCGTGTGTTGAGATAGTAACCTCAATACGTGTGGACATAATGATGGACCACTTGGTTAAAAGGATCCACATATCTACCCTTAGCACATCGATGGTCATTATGATCCTCACATGGCCACTAACTTATTATATTTGGTTTGTTGCATCTACCTACAGCTGGTATAGTTATGGCACCAGTCAATTATTATAGGTAGTTATGCATTATTTGACCAAATAGGCTGCTTTTCTTAATATTGTATCTTATTTACTTTGTATACATTATATCGTATATGAAAGAATAAGAAAAATCTGTCAAGAAAATGTTTTTGGCCTCCACATCTCTCTTCTTCTATTCTTGAGTGAGCTTCTTCTTATGTGTATGTTTTGTATCTAGCACAGTAGCTCAAGGAAGTCCGCCCACTATGTGATTTGTGACATGGTATCAGAGCCATTCCAATGAGAGAGGTTCATTTTGAAGGCTAAAGTGAATGAGAATAAGCAAGGATTTGAGCAAGCAAGCAAGCAACACGTACACAACATGTACAAAGCTCTCATATTATTCTACTCTTTCTTTGGATAGTGACTATGGAGGTATCTAAAGCAAAGCAGAGCAAAAATCTCAAATTATTGTGAGATTTGGTGTGTGAATAAAGCACTCTACACTCTTAAACAAGCCTTTTAGGATTGTTTTGCTACTCTTTTGGCTATCTCAAGCTATTTTGGGCCCCATTTTAGACCCACAAGGTTACGGACAATAGTTTCAAGGTATACTATGATTTTAGTTGTGTCAATTGATAATGGGTGCGTAGGTTGTTACAAATTTCAAATCTGTAAGTTTTAATGTATTTTTCTGAAACCAAATACAAGTTTTATCTACTAATCTACTTATAGGTTGCAGATTACATGTACTATTAAATAGTCTAAAAAAAGGTTGCTTGGTGTATTGTTGTGCACTTTTTGTGAAAGCTTGTAGAAGACTTGCTTGCTATTTTGTAACAATTTTGTGATAATGGTAGAGAATAGTAGATACCCCATCATTAAGAAGCTAGACAAGAACAACTACCCATCATGGAGGTTTCATGTAAGAAGCTTCCTTATTGGAAAAGGCCTATATGAGTTTGTTTCAGATTAAGAAAATGAGCTAGAGCTAAGTAATCCAGTAACTACGAATAATCAAAGGTGAAAAAAGAATGGAATGCAAAAGACAAAAAGATAACGTGTTGCCTATTTGCAATCATTGATAACACTATGTTGGGACATTTCAAAAATATAAAAACTTCACATGCAGCTTGGATAATTTTTGAAAACATGTTTTCAATCAATACAAAGGCACAGAAGATTCAACTCAAGTAAGAGTTGAATACTTTGAAGAAAGGGAATATGTCTGTAAATGAGTATGTTTTGAAAGTGAGAAGCATTGTAGATACCTTCACAACTATTGTTACAATGCTTGATGATGATAATTCGGTGTCATTTGCTTTGGATAACCTTAATAATGAGAAGGCCTGAAATTTTTTTGTCACTTTTGTGTATGTACAAAAGTTATTTCCAGTATTTGATGAATTGGTCTCTATCATGATAATTGAAGAGATCAATATATTGAGTGAATCATCTGAAAGAAGTGGTGAACATATCCAAGTATTTTACTCAAGTCTAAGAAGATGACATGGTAGATCCTCTTCAAGAGGCTGTGGTATGGGACATTCTAGTGATAACCAGCAAAATAGGTTAAATCAACAATTTGGTGAAATGCAAGTTTCAGGAGACCATGGAAACTTTAGAGATATGGAAAGCTCTAGAGAAATAGGTGGATGGTAAAATAGATATTCTAGCAATTATGGTATTGTTTGACATTATTGCGGTGAAATAGGTCATATTGTAGCCCAATGTTATGCTAAGAAGGATGATATCCATACTAACAAATTGTAGCAAGAAAAGTATGCATCATCTTCTAACAGAATGAAAATAGAAATGACTATCTATTTGTTATGCAACATATGATGAATGCTATTATAGGAAAGGGGACACATAATGATGTATGGTATATTGATTTAACTGCATCGAATTATATGACCAACCATGTTGAATGGCTTGGAGGGATGCAACATTTACAAAATCTAGATTATGTGCAAACGGGTGATAATTCATGCTATCCACTACATTGAAAAAATCCCTTGTTCTTACATGATGATCAAACAAAGATTATACTATATGTGTCATCCATCACACAGAATTTAGTGTTTATTGGCCAAATGGTAGAGCAAGGGCTGCATGTTCAATTTAATGCAAAAGGTTATATTATGGAAGACTTTAATGATAAATACAGGTTGGTTACAAAGGGAAGTAGAGTTGGTCGTATGTTCACTTTAGATGCTCGAATTCGCATTATAAATCTTGCAATGTAAAGGTAAAGGAGTGGTTATTTGTAAACATTGAAATATAACACACATGTATTAGACATACAAATATCCAAAGGCTAAAATTAATGCAATCAAAAGGGTTGGTTACAAAGTTACCTACTTTTAGAGTTGCAAAATTTCATAAAGTATGTGAAGCATGCCAATTTGGTAAGCATGCAATATAAATTTTTTTTCATAATAGAGATGTGAGTAGGAATATACTTGATGTTATACATACAGATGTTTAGGGCCTACAAAAAATATATCTCTTGGCGGTAGCAAATATTTCATCATGTTTATTAATAATTGTTCAAGAAAGATGAGGGTGTATTTCATGAAGAAAAAGAGTGATGTATTTGAGCACATTAAAAATTTCAAGGCTACTATTGAAATAGAAATAGGCTTGAAAGTTAAGTGCTTGAGGTTAGATGGAGGGGAAGAGTACCTCTCTAATGCCCCTCTAATGAGTTCAGTGACTTTTTGAGGTCTCATAGGATAAAGAGACACTTGCAAGTATACTCCACAGCAAAATGGGGTTGCAAAAAGGAAAAATAGACATATTGTAAAAGTTATACAAGCATTGATGAGTTGAAAAGAACTTGCCAAAATATTTTTGGTTTGAAGTTGTTCATACTACTATCTATATTACGAACAGAACTCCCACAATTGCAGTTCATGGAATGGCCTCCGAAGAATGCTTTACATGCAAGAAGCCTGATGTGTCACACTTGAAAGTGTTTGGTTGTATTGCATATGTTCATATGCTAGATGAGCTATAAAAGAAGCTTGATCCAAAGGCTAAAAAATGTATTTTCATAGGATACTCTTTAGAGCAAAAAGGGTATCACTATTACAACCCTATCACAAGTGATTTAGAGTGAGCAAGGATGTTATTTTTTATGAGATGAGCAATCGACATACATCTAGTGGTGATGCATTGGATGATGATCATCATCATCATAGTTATATACATAAAGAAAATCAAGAGTCGTGGAGCCTTAGTGGACCATATACATCATCTAGTACTACATCTACAATTAGCCCTTCATCTGAGAGACTAAGGAGTAGCCCCACATCTTCAAGTGCATCTACAAGTGTTGTAGATAAAGACAGAAAAAAGAAAAAAGTGTCAGATGGTAATCATGCATCTATTAGTAATTTAGCATTTGATGGAGATTCTTGTGGTTTAGAGAGTTTGGATGATGAGCTTGGTATTCCTTTAGTCAAGATACAAGGTGCAGGAAGAGCAAATGGTAATAAAAAGACTCCACTGAGTGACTAGTGGTATGCAGGTCTAGTAGGGTTAAATATTGTACTAAAAATTTTGGTTTTAAAGGTTATGCAACTCATCATCATGCTTATATGATAAAGGTAGGTGAGGGTGTTGGGCCCACTTATTTTAAGAATGCTATTGGTCATGCTCAACTAGGATGTAGCAATGGATGAGAAGATGGCTACATTAGAGGCCAACGGACTCGAGATCTATTACCATTGCCTAAGAGCAAGAAAGCTATTGGGTGTAAGTAGGTCTATAAATTAAGCATAATGCAGATGGTTCTATTAGCATATATAAGGGTAGACTGGTTGTAAAAGGCTATGCTCAAACATATGGTATAGGTTATGAACAAACATTCAATCTTGTTACTAGGATGGCAACTATTAGATGTTTGATTGCTTTGGCAATAGCCAAAGGTTGGAGTTTGTAGAAAATGGATGTAAAGAATTCCTTCTTATATGATGAATTGCATGAAGAGGTATATATAGAGTAGCCACTAGGTTATGAGGATTTAGAGCATCCCACCTATGTGTGCAGGTTAAAGGAGGAGGCACTCTATGAACTAAAGCAAGCTCTTAAACCATGGTGTCTGACAAGATCATAGAGTATCTTGTCAACATTGGCTTTTATGTTTTTGATATTGATCACTCACTTTATGTGAGAAAGAGAGTTGCAGATTTGGTTATCATAGTTATCTATCTGAATGACTTGATTATTATAGGTAACATTGACAATGGGATCACTGAAGTCAATGACCATTCGAAGAAGAAGTTTGAGATGAAGGATTTAGGTGTTGTTAACCCTTAAAATACCAAGATGGAAAAAATGTGAAAATTTGGAAGTGGAAGACAGTCCCAAGGCAAGAAGAAAACGGAGGACGATTGCGCACTTGAGAAAAACCTGAAGACATGAATCTAAGGAACTGTTAAAAATTATAAATGTAGAAGGAAGCACACAAGAATAAGTGCACCTTATTATTTTAGCAAGAAGAGTGCCATGTGCATCGTAATTCGTTTTATAAAAGAGCATTGGGCTCTCTCCCATGCAAGTTGTAAAGAATGAGAGGCATGGGCTAAGGCCAATGCTAATAGGAAGGAGGAAGAAAAAGAGTGGAGGAATGGGACAAATGCCAAACCAAAAAGGGAATGGCCACCTAAGAAGGGGATAGAGCATGTATAAAATTCAAAAAGTGAATGTGTGTGTGTGAGAGTAAGGGACCGTGGAGAAGCTCTTCTTCTCCTCTCGTCATCTTCATCTTCTTATTCACTTGTTCTTTCTCACACACATGGCTATGGAGGTCAAAGATTGGAGCTTGAAGGTAGAGCTCGCTTGAAGCACATCTTGGATCATAGAGCTATCGATGAATTTGTGGAAGGAGGCAACTCGATCGAATTCAAAGGTAAGCTCGCTACATTTGTGTATGGAAGAGTGCATATGGCTATGTGAGATGTAGCCATAGCTCTCGGCTTGAAACGCTTGAAGTAATAAGCAGACCGTGGGTCTTGGTGGCTGCTTGCAAGAGCGATGATATATTGGTTCTGTTGCTGGGATGAAAAATTCAAGCTTCAGTACTTGCGTTCTCCAAATTGAGTGACAATATAAGAGTTCATCTCCGAAATGACACTTGATTTTAGGTAGGAAGTGAGAGTCGGAGGCCATTGGATCTCTCTTGTGGACTAGTTTAGGTTTAGAAAGATTTCTGTGCATTGGTTAGAGTAGGAGAAATGCATTTTGATCAGATTTGAGACATTAAGGCTTGGAAAATAAGAAAAAAGAAGGAAAAGATAAGTCTCCATATAACTAGAAAACATGGGAACAGGGAAAGAAAGGAAAAATATTTTTTATACCTAGGAAGGAAAATACAGTGTAAGGGAAGAAAGAGAGAACACATAAGATGAAAAGGGGGAAGAGAGAGCTCATTTGCACAGTGTAAGATTGAGAGAGAGACAGAGAGCTACAAGTCCAGAGGCAACAATACTAGCAATCCTTGGCATCATCACATTTGGGCGCTTCTGGTATACCTTGAGTCTTCAGTGATATTTGTAGCATTGAGTCAGAATCTTGGGTGCAATATAGGTTGTGCATTAAATCAACAAAATCAACATTTGTGCCATTTAACATTTTTCCTTGCAACGCTCGAACAACGACCATAAGCCTTGGATTTGGATTTGGACTCAAACTCGAATTCGGACCTGGACTGATCTCAGATTCGATTCGGGTTTGAAATTGGATTTAGACTCGGACTAATCTCGATTTGGATTCGGACTAATCTCGAACTCGAATTCGAACTCAAATTTCGGCCGATCTCATATTCAAATTTAGATTGATCTCGAACTCAAAGTCGGACTCAGATTCATTGGATTTGGACCACTTGGATGGCCACTTTTCTTTAGGAGTCCACTCGGACATCTGAATTTGGACTTGGATAGCTGAGTCTAGGACTCAGACAATATATCTAGAACTCTAACATTGACCATTTCTGGCCACTCTAAGACCTATTAGGGCCTACAGCTAGCTGTTCAGCAACCCAAGTTAGGATCCACACCAGTAGATGAGACCATAGAACTATTTGTACTCAAAAATTTGAACCAGCAGTCCAAGAGTAACTAAAATAACAGACCATCGGCCACTTACCCCTAATAGAGACCTAAGTTGACCGTCTTGGCTGAACACCATTAAACCACCTATCAAGACCCACGAAGGACCCAAAATTTGACTACTAAGAATAATCACAATCCATGCGAAAAAGATGCAATGGCATGAAACTGACTGGATGTGATTGACTTTAGTGAAGGTTACACTCTACATTATAGACACTTAAGCACATATGAAAACTGGAAAGCCTGATTTCATGCAAATCACATCAAGTCACACCACTTAAGCATATAAGTGTGTGTACATTGGTAGATTGATTGGATTAACAAGGAACACTCTAAAGGGGATTAAGCTAAAATGAACCCACTAGTAGGATGCAACTCCGAGAACTAGATGAGTGACTCAAGACATCAACAACAAAGATCTAGGGAAGATAGAACCATCAGACCACTAAGGGAAGGAAGGATTGGCCAAGATTAGAGACACATTTTTAGTTGGCCTAGTTAACCTCATAGAAGTACTAGTGGGTCAAGAGACAACCACCATGGCAAAGGTACCAGCTCAAAAGAGAATGACCTTGACCTTAACCTTAACCTTAACATAGCAGGGTACCCGAATGACATTTGGCAACTTACCAATCAATATGACCGTCAAACAAGGATAATGCATCAAGGAAGACCTATAGGATATTATAGCTAATCTTGAGGAGGAGAGGAGGCTAGGACGGATTGCACTGCAGCACATAGCAAGCTATAGCCAGGAGCAAAGGGCTGAGAGGTTGTGCCACAATAGAGAGCTCAATGAGATTCACAGGATCCTAGCCATCCCAAGTAGAAACATAACAGGAGGCAATGCCAATAGGGAGAGAGCTTTAGAAGCTGACCTTATAGTGAATGAGCTACTTACAAAATAATTGCTAAACAATATCATAACTGAGCAAAGTGGGGCAACCTTGATAGCATCATCGCTAGCCAGGTTGGGAGTCACCCCAAGTGCCAGGAGCCAAATAAAGATACCCATAGTTGCCAAGCAACTAGATAAATATCAAGCAGACAATGACCTCTACAGCTTTGTCAAGTAGTTTAAGGTGGTGTGTGAGGCTAACAACCTCACATGCCCTACTCAATGAGCACAAGCATTCTGTCTTTGCTTGGGTGACAAGGGACTGGACTTGGTTTACCAGTCTAGACAATGCCGATGAACACAATAACTCCTGAGGCTGAGCGAGACTGCATGCATATGTTGGAAACTATTGATCTCCCATTCTCAGAGGATAAGAGTGAATATAGGCAAGCTATAAATTCAGCTAGTAGACCCAATAATGCCACAACTTCAAACCTACCCACAGTACCCCTATACACGTTGGCTAGGAGTTCCATCAACAAACCAACACCAATCACCTATCATGTCCCAAACTAACAAATGGGAACACCATAAGTTCTTCAAGTACCTGTCAAGTGAGTTGGCTGGTAACCCAGCTATAAACCTAAAGCCCCTCAAGAATCTCATGGAGAGTAAGGAGTGGCAATGGACTAAGATGCGTCACTTAAACCTATCATACAACTGGGCTCTCATGACCAATGAGAAAAATCTTGAGAACAAGAACCGTAAAAACAATGCATAGTCTGAGTATGAGGATTCCAACAATGAGTACAAACAAAGGAGTTGTCAAGGTAGATTGCAATCGAGCTTGGCTAGAATGCCTGGAGGTGGTAGACTATGAGCAAGCAAGATTATTTTAGCCTCGCACCACATTATTATTTGGAGTGGAGTTAACCTTAGAGCTAAGACCACCACAACGGAGATAGCCTCTTCTAGTGAGGATTGAGTACAACTCTGAATCAGAGGTGAGCTCTGACAATGACCTCGAAATGCCTCGGCCACTAGGACCAAATGCACCAAGGGGAACCTCCTAGTCCACCTAAGGTGCAAGAGGCTAAAGGAAGAGAGAAGGAAACAATCAAAGCCTTTAGAAGCTAACCCCAAGACCTACCCAAGCGCTTCACGATGTTCAAGAAGGGTGATCGAATAGTGGTGTTAGTAGGAACCAAGTAAAAGGAGCAGGCAAGTAAACCCATTGAAGAACCAAAGTTAAGGAAGTCAACTTGGTGAGAGAAGAGGACAAGCCAAGACCCATGTACATAGCAGACAAGCTAACTAAGGAGGAAGAGAACGACCTCATAGATCTCTTAAGGAAGTTCACCAATGTGTTTGCATGGTCCTTAGACAAGCTAAAGGGAATAGATCCGAGTATTATGACTCATAATATTCCATGACCCCCGACGTAGTACTAGTTAAGCAACGACTGTATGCAATGAATCCTAAGCATGCACATGCAGTGAAGGAAGAGATCGATAAGCTACAAAATGCAAGATTCATTTATGAGATGGAGCATAAGAATTGGGTATCACCCATAGTGATAGTCATGAAAAAGAATGGGAAGATTCGAGTGTGTGTGAACTATAAAAAGGTTAATGCATCTATAAAGAGAGATAACTACCCATTACCATACATTGAGCACATGCTAGAGAGAGTGGCAGGAAAGAAGGCCTACAATTTTTTGGATGGCTTCTCAAGCTATAACCAAGTGTAAGTCTATACAGACGACAAGCATAAGATAGCATTCACCACAAATTGGGGGTATTTACCTACATAGTCATGCCATTTGGGCTAATTAACACCCCTACTATCTTCTAGTACCTCATGTGTGCCATCTTTAAGGACCTGCTCAAAAACTGATTGTAAGTATTCATCAATGACTTGTGCATCCACACCAATTGGGAAGAGCACTTAGAAAAGCTACGAATAGTCTTTCAACAGTATAGACTATACAATCTCTCACTGAACCCCTTAAAGTGCTAGTTTTGGGTGAAGTACTATTGCATTTTAGGGCACATTGTGTTGAGGAATGGGATAACCACAAACTCCTCCTTTGACCAACTTCAAGGAAGATCAATGCTTCTTAGGCCATAGGGTATTACCAATAGTTTATGTTGAACTATGTATTAATTGCTAGACCTTCCCCCTCTAACCGACTTCAAGGGAGTTCAATGCTTCTTAGGCCACATAGGGTACTATCAACAATTTGTGCTGAACTATGTATTAATTGCTAGACCTTTGTACAAGCTATTGATAGTATTTGAGTGGGTCGAAGAATGTCACCAAGCCTATGAAAGGCTTAAACAAGCTCTAACTTCAACTCCTATCTTAAGAGCCCCAAATTGGTCCATTACCTTTCATGTCAACATTGATGCATTAATGTTTGATGTGGAGGCAGTGTTGTACCAACTTGGTGATCATAACCTTGACTATCTAGTGAGCTTTGCTAGCAAATAACTCACTCATCCGAAAATGAACTATTCCACAATAGAGAGGGAAGGTTAGCCATGGTAATCTCCCATAAAGAAGTTTAGACACTACCTTCTAGTGACACCCTTTATCTTCTTTGTGGATCATCAAGCATTGATTTATCTTGTGAACAAACCCTGCGCAACAAGACACATTGCTCGATGGTTGCTTCTGCTTTTGGAATTTGACTTCTTTATGGTAGTATGCAAAGGCTAACAACACTACATGGTAGATCACGTGTCCCACATATCCATAGGTGAAACAGTTGGACAAGGCATCATTGATGATCTAACAGATGCACATCTTTTTAGAATGTCCAATGAATGAGATTTGTTTAGAGTAGACCTCACACCATATTGGGTAGATGATATAGTCCACATCCTAGAAAATGGATTGCCTGAATGACCCATAGAAAAATATAGATTAAGGAGACTATTCTTGAATATCCAACCCTATCAGTTGATTGTGGGTCAATTGTATCGGTTAGGATAGGATGGACTCTAAAGAAGATGTATGTATGAATATGAAATGTACGATGTGCTTATAAAAGTACATATTGGGATTGTTGGAGGACATTTCAATGGAGACACCACAACACCCAAGGTGCTCTAGTCTCAGTCGTGGTGGCCAATGCTATTCCATGATGCAGCTAAGTTTGTGAAGCCTTGTGATGAGTGCCAATGGACCAAAGTCCCTATTCATAAGGAAAAAATGGAGTTGACCCCAGTGATTGCATGCCAACCATTCAAGAAATGGGGAATTGACTTCATTGGTCCAATCAGCCCTACGACACATTACTCACAAGCCAAGTATATCATTATTGCCATAGACTATCTTATCAAGTGGACGGAAGCTTGAGAAACTCACAAAAATGATGTTAGAACGATGGCTAAGTTCCTTTAGGAGCAAGTAATCTCACAGTTCAATTGTCTCATAGAGTTGGTCAACGCACCAAGGCACACACTTCATCAATGAAGTGATTGCTCACTTGTTATCCACCTTCTTGATACTACACAAGAAGTCCTCATCATATTATCCTCAAGCTAACGGCCAAGCTAAATCCACGAATAAAATCTTGGTGAATATCCTAACAAAGGTAGTCTCTGCTTTGCGCAGTGACTAGGGCAACAAGCTCATGGCAGCTATATGGGCGTATAGGACAGCCTACAAAACTGCCATAGGAGACAAACCCTGTTCAAATTTACCTATAGAACTGAAGTGATTTTACCAATAGAATTCTTCATTCCAAGCTTAAGAATAGCAATCTAGTAGAGATGGGAGGGCAAGCAAGCATGGACAAATCAGTTGATAGAGCTAGAATGCCTATTTGAGACTCGCCTCATTGCAACCCATGCTCTAATCTGTGAAAAGGAACAACGTAAGAGTTGGTTTGATAAATACACCAAACAACAAGACTTCAGGTAAGGAGACCTAGTCTTGCTATACTCTATCAATGGACACGAGCAGATAATCAAATTTAGGGGATTGGGACCTTTCAATGTTCGCAATATTAATAGAATGGGCAATGTGAAACTCAAAACCCTAGAGAGGGAGGGCATGGGCTTTTTCAATGGAAGTCACATAAAAAAGTATTACCCTCCATTGCATCCACTTCAGGAACCTCCGATGATAGAACCACCAATGAATGTGAGAGTTACAACCATCACTAAACTAGAGAAGGATGAGAAAGCAATAGCATTAACCTACATGCGAATAACCATGATCGCTCAAATGACACACACTTTTAAGGCACTAATTGATGAGAGAGTTGACTCAAATATCTTAATGTATGATCACTAGACCACCATCGGTCAACCCCAACTGCAACCAACCAATGCAAAACTCAGTCCATTAGATGGGGAGCACTCATATCCACTCTTCGGGAAATGCAAACTAATGGTTTCTATCGAGATTGAGAGCCTACCCATCACCTTTTATATGCTACCTAACAAGCAAAGTGTTGGTAAGGAATTATTGTTGGGTTGCGTCTCCAAAAAATAAGTTCACTGTAATATTGACTATGACTCGCAGTGCATCCACCTTACCATCGGGAATGTTAGACTAGTAACGGCCTTTAGCAAGGGCACCACAATCATCCAAGATCATGTATTATCATCAATAGTTAAATCTAGTGTCAACCTTAAGGAGGGGGATAGTGCACCACAACGTACTCCCATAGTAAATTCACACCACATCTAGAGACCATAACCAAAGCTATGATCCAAACACTCAAGTGGGTCCCTAAGAATCTCACAAACACCAATCATTTGGAACTCAAAGTTTTCGTGCCTCACACTCTAGATCGAAACCGAGGAGTGGCACTCCTATAGTTCACAAGTGATTAAGCCATGTTGGGTTCCAAAAGTCCTACTATGAGCCCAAGGCTACTATGAAGGCAACACTTTGGTATGGCTCCCTAAACTCACAAGTGGCGTGTATGATCCTCAATCTCATGCTACAAAAACTAAGGCCCAAAAATGTAAATCAACATGGGGGAAGAGAAAAACCAAAAGAAAGGGTGCTCAATCCATGAGTACTCCAATGGTCTATCAACCCAACCAAGAGTTAATGAGTAACCACTCAGGAATGAGCTCTCACCTAATGACTCTAATATGATCACCACTACAAAAGCTAGCAACAAAGCGTCAAGTGAACTCCAAACTTCTCAAACCACACTCATCAAATCCAATGAGCATCCCAAAGTGGAAAAACAACGTACCAACTTGTCCAGCCCAACTAAACCAAAATCATCAATGGGTTTAAATCCATCATAACAACAAAGATCCATTCTTGAAGTGGCTTCCAACATGGCTACGGACACAAAGGATGACTTAGTAACGTGGATATGATGATTGGACTCAACCTTCATGTTGTTTGCTAGAAATTATGAATGTTTGGACCTAGGCCTACTTGACAAACCCATAGCAAACGAGGTACGTTCCTTGCTGTGTTCTTAGGAAGAATACAAATTCATCGTCATTAAGGCCTCTACCATTGCAAAAGAGATGATTGCCAATGAAATCTCATGAGAACAAGCCTTAAACCAACTCTTAATCACCTTCTATAAGAAGAGCAAAATTTCCATACCACCACAAGAACTTGCTGAGCTCTAACAATTAGTTGAGTTTGAGTCCAATTTCTTATGAAAGTGGTATACTTCATGCATTTCTCAAGGGCTCAAGAGGGTTATCAAATCATGACCAATGTGAAGCAACGACGTGCCATCAAAACTTTTGAGTATGACCAGACATATGTGGCCCCAACTTCATTTCAAGTATTAGCCATGACACAAAATCGACCATTAGAAGACAATATCATGCTACATCCATACTTGGATAGAATCCTAATGGAGGAGAACTCCACATTGCAAGGCGAATCAGCTCATGCAAGTTTTACCACTCACTCTTGAAAAAGTAAGGCACGCTACGGATGCATTGAAGGCCCTTCAACCTTTACTTCCACAATCCTAGCAAGGATTTTCATCATTCCCAAGGGGGGGGGGGGGGGGCAGTCTCCATGAAGTTCTTGTGTGAAATGTATAGGGCAATTGATGTGGAATTCTCATTTCGTTATTTATATATTTCATTAGTTGTGATAGTGTTTTTCTAATCATTTACCTTCTGTACAAGAAATGTCCTTTAAGGAGAACTAATTGTTGGTTATCATGTGGTGAAAATAACCCAAATGGCAGAACAACATGATAAAACCAATAGGCTTCCATTCCCAGAGAGAAAGAACATAAAAAATATAGCTTAGCCATGGAGATATGCACCTTTAATTAACTAAAATAGTGCAGCATCCACAACCTAGGGGAGTTGCTGACATCTGAAGAGGAAATCATGTAGATAATAGAACAATGCAACCTTTCCAAGTACCTAGAGAAGGTGGGGCAAGACATCAACCATGGCAAATGCATTGCGCTCCTAAGGACCTTTGATGCCCAGGAGAATAGTGGCACAATTATAATAAGGTAGGGAGATTCCACGACAAGGGTGGAAGTCGATAGAAATGGTGGAGAAAGCCCTTGGACTAGTTGACAAACTGAAGAGAAAGCCCAAGAGAGATGTCTATGGGATGTTGGGAATGGACAATAAGAAAGTCTACACAAACAATGGAATCAACTTGCCTAATGTCTTCGACACCACCATTAGACTATAGGCAAAGATGGTCCACACCCTCTTCTCAAGTCAAAGGTATAACACCCTCATGAACAAAATAGGAGTGCCATTGCTAGAAAGCCTCACAACAAATGCATTGGACAAGGTAAATTGGAATACTTATGTCCAATAAATAATCCAAGTATCAGCAAAGGTGTTGGCAATGGTGCCAAGGCAGCAAGGGAAGAGTCTCCCTGTTGGCAATGGTGCCAAGGCAACAAGGGAAGAGTCAGAAAGGAAAAATCTAGTGTCTAAGCCATCAATCATAGGGTTTGGAGGGATACTAACAGTTATAATCCTGAAAGCCATGGGGCAAGTGGAAAGAGAAGAAGTAGTGGAGAAAACCCCTCAACCACATCACCAATCTAGAAGGAGCATCTCTCTCCCACTCCAATGAGCCCTCCCATTTCATTCTCAATAAAAGAGCTAGGGGAGGAAGAATTCAATAAAGCTCGGCACAGGAGAAATCAGAACAGACGTCGACTACACCACTAAGCAGCAGAAGGGAACCTCAAGCGAAAGGACGGTCAACGAACATCAAGGCTCAAATCTGTCAAATCAAGGGGGGGGGGAAGATCATGCTGAAAATCCCTATCAGGAGAACCCCATCCACCATAGAAGCAAACATAAAACTGCAAAGGAGGTGGAAGAAAAATCTAGGAGACTTGAACAAGGGTGTAAGAATAAGAAAGAGGAAGAGGAAGAAAAATTGAGACAAGATGAGGAGGAGTAGATAGCCTTGGCCATTAGAAGATCAATGGAGCAACCCTCTAAATCTTAGAAATTAGTTATGATGAGCCCTGCACAGAAGGATGTGCCAAGCATCAGTGCAGCAATAGCAAAAGAGGCTAGACAAAGACTAGTGGTCAAAGGGTGGCCAAAGGCAAGGGAAAGGCTGATCTCCATGCAATCCCACCGATCATAGCCACCATAACAATCACCCCAACAAAAGGAACCACTGAAGGGGTAGTCAATGAAAGCAATGTCATGGCTCAGTGCAATATTTAGTGAGAAAAGTACAAGAATTTGCACCTACACCAAGCAAAGGAGCCCCCCTTGCATGAACTAAAACGCCAACAATAGAGATGATGCCGAATCACACAAAGGGTTGAAGAAACCCTGCTTGGAAGTATCAACTACTTTGATGCCCTCAACCATTTATGACACAGAAGAATATGACGAGTTGGTAAAATAACTTTAAAGCCAACTCAATAAGATGATTGAAGAGAAAAAGATTGTGCTTTTTATAGAGTTGGAAGAAGAAAAGAATGCCTTTGCAACCTACAAGGTAGAAAAACCAAGGGTAATGGCTATCATAAGTAGGGAGGTGATTGCATTAAAAAAGACCTTAAAGGAAAGGCAAGGTGAAGAAAGCCTAAAAGATCTGTATGATGAAGAAAGAGACAACCATATGGCTCTAGAGGAAATGTGCACCTTCAACTCCAGGGAAAACAGGCCCCTAGAGCTGGAAAACAAGGAGTTAAAGAGGCAAAGAGAGGAAGCAAAAAAAGAGTTGCATGTGATAAAAACACAAAACAATGAAGAGACCATGAAGAAGTCGATAGAGCTGCATAACCAACTTCAAGTGACTCTCCACGAACAGGCAATCCTAAATGAGCATGAATACATTATGGCGGGAGCAGGAGCAAGTAATCGCCACTCTAGCCCAATATCAAAAACAAGGCTTGGAGCAAATGAAAGAGAAAGCAAAAGAATGGATAGCCAAGAATGAGGACAGAATCAAAGACTTAGCTTACTAATGACTAGCCCATTCAGAGAGTGAACGCCTCATGGTAGAGAGCAAACCTACAGTTGTATAGAGACGGGGATGTTGGAGCAACAAAGAGACTTTTCAAACACATTGCTAAATCTGACATAATCAAGAGAAATGACTACAATCAGGAGGTGCATGGTAGGTATGACTTCCCTCTAATCTACAATGTCAATGCCTCATCTCCTGAAGAATGCTTAATCTTCACTAAAAGGGACCTCCATCTATCAATAGCAGGGTTCCCTAGAGATTTCTCTTCGTACCTAGATCCCGCTTTCATTACCACCTGTAATTATCTCCACCTTTTGTGAATACTACTAAAACAAAATTCTAATGTAGAGGAAGAGTGATTACTACCCTTCTTTTTTATGTTAATGTGAGAATAGTTAGTTGCCCAATGGCCCACCTCATGATGAGAGCCACCCTCTTGCTAGTATTTTGTATGAGCCTATTAGAAATTATGAGTGACAGTAGGTTCACTAGGTGCAACCACCCATTTTTGTCATCTATGCCCCTCAATGTAAAAGTTAAATCGAAAGGCTATATACAAAATAGGGCCTTCCTAAGCGAATCTCTTAAGCCTCCATGTAGCTAGGTCCCTATCCATGAACGAAATGCCACTTAATATACTTCATTATTTTTTAAAAAGTTTAAAAAATAGACAAATAAAAGAAAAGAAAGAAATGGAAAAGAAAATGAACACAAAAATTAAATTCGTGCATATGTACTCTATGAGTATCACAATCACTGCACCTAAGGACCAACCTAGCCCTCCCTCACTTCACAACTTAGGGCACATCAAGGGCATGACGTTTTGATAGACATGTCTCCCTAAGTCACTCACACCACCTTAGGCTTGCATATCAATCCATCTCCCTGTTCCACTATCTTGCACAATGCACTACATGATAAGGTAGACACAATCCCCTAGGAAGTGCACTCTTTTCTTTTCAGGTACATTATGCAATAGCATGGCAAACCAACAACTACGTAGACCTTCTTCAACCAACCATCTATCCTCGACATTGGCAACTTCCAAAACCTACTTCACAAAGTGGCCCCAACATCACCTACCTATCCAAAGGCCCCACGAACCATTCCACATTGACCCTCAACAATTTCAGCCCATACAATCAAGTGCCATGGGATTGGCACTCAATTAGGAGGGGGCAATGTTAACCCTCGAAAGACTAAGACGGAAAAAATGCAAAAGATTGAAAGTGGAAGAAAATCCCAAGGCAAGAAGAAGCTAAAGGACAAAAATGCACTCAAAAAAATCTGAAGGCATAAGGTGCAAGAACTACTAAATTTTCTAAATGTAAGAGGAAGCACACAATAATAAGTGCACCTTAGTATTTTAGCAAGAAGAGTACTAGGTGCATTGTAATTCATTTTATAAAAGAGTGTTGAGTTCTCTCCCATGCAAGTTGTAAAGAATGAGGAGTGTGGCTAAGGCCAATGCTAATAGGAAGGAGGAAAAAAGAGAGTTGAGGAATGGACAAAGACCAAACCAAAAAGGAGATGGCCACCCAAGGAGGGGATAGGGCATGTATAAAAGTCAAAAAGCGAATAAAGAGGCTCATTCTTGGTGTGTGGCCAAACTTGTTCTCTTTTTGCTTCTTGTTATTGCTTCATTCTTATGCACATGGTTATGGAGGTTGAAGTTTGGAGCTTGGAGATGGAGCTTGCTTGAAGCACATCTTGGATCATGAAGCTATTGATGAGTGAATGATTTTGGGAGGAGGAACTCGATTGGATTCAAAGGTAAGCTCACTATATTTGTGTGTGGGAAAGTGCACACACCTATGTGAGAGGTAGCCATAGCTCTCGGCTTGAAACACTTGAAGCAATAAGTGATCCATGGGTCTTCCCAATTGCTCGCAAAGCGACAACAAGTGAGCTAAGGTAGGAAGCAAAGAGGAGACTTCGTGCTTTGCTTGATTTGGATGTGCAGGAAGATAGTCCAATTATCATTCACTATGACAAATAAACAACATATACTTAGCTAGGAATTTAGTGTTCCATGCTATGATAAAATACATTGAGGTGCATTACCGTTTTGTGAGAGAGAAGATGCTTGAAGGAGAGATTGACTTGATACATATCAGTACACAAGATTATATAGCTAACATTTTCACAAAGACATTGGGTGTAGAGAAGCTTCAAAAATTTTGAATCTGAATTGGAGTTGCAAAGATACATTTGAGCTTGAGGGGGAGTATTGAGATGGCAAGTTCAATATGTGCGGACATTGATGATGGACTGCCTAGTTAGATGGGTCTGCACGTCTACACTTAACATATCAATGGTCATTATGATCCTCACATGGCTATTGATTTATCACTTATTATATTTGGCCTATTGCATATGCCTACAATTAGCATAGTTATAACGCTAGTTAATTATCATAGTCAATTATACACTATCTGACTTGACATGCCACTTTCCTTTTTATTATATCTTCTGTATACTTTGTGTACATTATATTATGTGTGAAAGAAGAAAAAAAAACTATCAAAAAACGTTTTTAACCTCCATCTCTCTTCTTGTGTCCTTGAGCAAGCTTTCTCTTGTGTGTATGGGGTGTGTTTGGCACAGAAACTCAAGCAAATTCCCCCCACCATATGATATGTGATATTGTAATTGTAAGTCCACATTGACTTATCATCACTGTAAAAAGTACAGTCATATTTGGCCACTGTGCTATAACATGCATGATGACATATGCAATGAGGAAAAGGAAAATAACAAAGTGCATGAAAAGAATGATGATCGTAGTATTGTCCCTAACAAGTCCACTATTAAAATTGAAAAAATTAATATCATACAGATTGATTATTATGATGATTACACACTTGTAGCTTCTTGTCTTGATGTTTCAGAGTTGATTGATGCCTCCTCCACCTATACTCAATGTTGGCTAATTAATTCAAGGGCTTCATTTCATATTACCCCTCATCAAGAGCGGTTTCAATCCTATCGCAACATGACATGATCTATCAAATTGGATAATGACTTGACATTGAATATTGTTGGTATTAGAGATGTCCAACTATAATTTTCTTCAAGCTGTTTATTTACTTTATATGATATATACCATGTTTGTCTTTGAGTAAAAGCCTACTTTCTACTAGATAGTTGGATGATGCAAGTTATGTTGTCTCTTTTGGTGATTCCTCATAGAAGATTATCAATGGGAATCTTGTCCTAGCACGAGGTGCCAAGTCTAATACTCTTTATCCATTACTTGTATTTGTATTTATTGACCATGTTTTGGTAATGGCTACAATACCACATGTATTATTATGGCATGTCACCTTAGGTACATGTTATTAAAGGAAATGAAAATGCTTACTCATTTGTAGTATCTTCTACCCCTTGATTATAAGTATTCTGATTATTGTGTTCATTATCTTTATGGTAGAGAGACCCATAGTTTGCATAAGAAGTCTAGCGTTACATGCATGGGTGAGTCTCTAGCTCTTATTCGTTCTAATGTCTGTGGACTTATTCTCTACATGTCATTAGGTGGCCTAAAGTATTTCATTACTTTCATTGATAATTACTTGCATAAAGTTTAGTCACACCCCATAAAGCAAAAATCTAAAGTCTTGGCTTCGTTTTAGCATTGGCTTACTGTGGTTGAGAAACAATTTGGATACATGCTAAAATGCCATTGATTTAACAATGGGGGTGATTATGTATCTAAAGCCTTTGAGTAGTTTTATGATGAGAAGGGCATTAAGTGTCAGTTGACTGCCCCATACACCCCACCCCAAAATAGTATGGCGGCTAAGCACATGAATAAGACGATCTAAGAGAGAGTCTGTATGTAGTATGCTTAGCCATACATGCTTATTGTAGCACTTTTGGACTCAGGCATTTACTACTACCATATATTCGATTAATCGATCCCCGTACGCTGCTCTTCACTATCAAGTTATAGAGGAGGTATGGTCTAGAAAACCTCCATTATATACTCATTTGCATGTCTTTGGTTGTGAGGCTTTCTGCTATGTTCCCAAGGATAAGGGTAATAAGCTGGATCCTCCTAAGTTTGTGAAATGCATCTTTCTTGGTTATGGGGATGCAAGCGAGATGGGATATTGCCTGCGGGATCTGCATGCTTTGAAGGTCATCTATAGCCATGATATTGTGTTCCATGAGGAGAAAATGCATGAGTAACTTGAGAAAGTCATTGAGGTAGGTAGGGTGATATTTTAGGAGGAGCATCATATTACTATATAACTAACTAAATGGCATGTAGTAACTAATGCTCTAGTGGCCCATGATCATGATGTTAAATAGGTGAGGTACATGCCCCATTGTCTATTTTGAGACAATCTACTAGAAATAGACATTAGCATGATTGGTTTGCACCCTCTATGGATTATGTTATGGTGACAAATATTAGTAAGCCTCTTACCTATGACGAGGTTATTAACCCTCAGACGAACAAGGTGGAAAATCCAAAGCAGAAGATAAGGCCAAGGCAAAAGTGAAACGGAAGACGAAGGCATGCCAAGAAGAATCTGGAAACACAAGAAGTGCAGGAAAGTCCTAAATCAAGGAGGAAGGTACACAAGCAAAAGCGCATATCAACACTTTTGTAAAAGAGCTCAAGGTGCACCATGATTTATTTTAAGAGTGCCGGGCTCTCACCTATACAATTTGTAAAGGTAGAAGGGCGGTAGGAAAAAAAAGCTAGGAGATAGGAGGACAATGGGAAAAAAGACCTAGGCTACGGCCGGCCATGTAAAAAAAGGGGTTAAGGGGATGACCGTCGAAAAGGGATTTAGGGTTTTGTATATAAAGTTGAAAAGTGAATGAGATGCTCATTCTTGTGTGTAACCAAAAGTAGCTCTCTTCTTCTTCTTCTTCTTTTTCTTGCTTGCTTGCTTGCTTGAGCTTGTGCTTGAGAGAGGGAGTTTGAGAGTGTGAGAGAGTGAGTGTGTGAGTGTGTGAGGGTAAGGGACCGTGGTGGAGAAGCTCTCCTATTCTCTTCTCTTCTCTTCTCTTCTCTTCTCTTCTCTTCTCTTGCTCGCGACAATGGAGCTTGCAGCGTGGATCTTGAGGATGGAGCTTTCTTGAAGCTTGCACTTGGATCGTGGAGCTATCGAAGTGCTTGAGAGAGGAGGCAACTCAATCGGGCATGGAGGTAAGCTCATTACACTCATAGAGATGGATAGCAAGTTGACTATGTGAGAGGTAGCCATTAGTGCTCGGCTTGGAATGCTTGAACAATAAGCGGTCCATGGGTCTTAGAGGTTGATCTTGCCTCTACATTTTGGTTCCATTGCTCGGACCAACAGATTCATGCCTTGAGTGCTTGCATGCTTCGAATCGAGCATTGAAGTAGGGTTTTCCCCGAACCGATGCTTGAGGTAGATAGGTAGGAAGCGAGGGAGTTTGAAGAGACATTTGATCTCCTTAGCAAGTAGTTTTTGGTTTTGTGGATTTGAAAAAGTAGATTGGATTAGTGTAGGTGTTTTCTTTGTGATTTGGATGTATTAGGGTAGAAAAAAAAAAGAAAAGAAAGAAAAACAAGCATTGGGGTTTCTACTATCATAACAAGGCAAGAGGGTTTTATTTGCTTGCCAATTTATATTTTGGAGTTTATTTGCTATTCTAGGTATATACAATCCTTCATTAGGGTCTATACTTACGTTCTGAAAGTTTATGCGACCCCTCATAACCAAAATCGTTAAAATCAAGTTGATGTTCGTCATCCCTGAAACTTGTCAGTAGAAATCGAACACTATTACTAGAGTCTGATTCCCAAAATCGGACTCGGACATTCCGATTCCTTAAATTGGACCGTCCGATTTTCGGACTCGCACCAATCCATCCTGTCCGATTGGACATACCCTGTCTGATTTCAAAAATTGGACATTCCAGAATCGAACGCTCAAAATCAAACCATCCTAGAATCGAACTCCCAGAATCGGACACTCCAAAATCGAACACTTGTTAAATCGACGTCTGATTCCCAAAATTGGACGCACAAAAATCGAACCAACCATCTGATCGAATACCCAACTGTCCAATTGAACAACCTTCCCCAACTGGACCGCCCGTCTAGTCGGACACACCATTTGTCTAGTCGGATGCACACAACAATCGAATCACTCTATAGTCAAACCAACCATAGGACTTAGACCCAATTACCAATCGGATTACTCTTTGAAATCAGACCCAGACCAATTGGACCATCCGACTCTGAAAGTCAGACCACCTAGAATTAGACCAACAAACCAGAACAAGAAAATATAGACCCAGAGACCATATAGAGTCAAAAGAACATTATAGATCTATCACTAGATGAAATCTAGAGCAAGTGGTTCAAAACTTGGCTACAAACAATAATCCTTCAAATCACACATGGTATTTAGCATAACGGCCCTGCAGGCCAGGGGGGATTGCCCCCCCTAGATCCCCGCAAAGGGGACTCTGCCCCCCTCCGCACCTCCCCCAAGTAGGTTGGAGAGAAAACACGTGTCGTGATAGGTCCTCCAATTTAGATCCTAGTGTAGTAGTGACTCTACAAAAGCATAGATCCTCACTTGCAAAATAGCAAACCAAAAGCCCATACCCGAATAAAGACAAACAAAGACCCTTGAACCTCAATGGGGCAATCTAACCAACAAGGGCAAAATTGCCATACCATAAAAACATGTATAGGTTGCGTCTGGACTACATCTAGTCAGAGCAGAATGCAACAACATCAAGCTACAACTACAAGGATGACAGACATGACAGTCTTGATAATAGATGCACCTTAAATGACACTGCACAAACGACCAAGATATCAGTGGAGAATCTACATCTAGTTGTGTAGTTGAGGACTCAAAGGCATGCATCAGAAGGCTTAAATCTATAAGCCAAGGCTCGGAAGATGAAGACATAGTACCACCTGCTTATCTTAGGGTCAAACTCACCACAAAAAGTGAGCACTATGTCGATGCTCTCATCAATGAAGGAGCTGATTTTAATATCTTAACCTATGAAGTATGGACCCTACTAGGCCAACCAGAGTTGACACTGACTGATGCAACTCTTAATCCTTATGGGGGACACCCACAAGCACTTATAGGGAAGTGCAAAATCCTTGTAACTATTGAAACTGCAAGTTGGCCTATTCTATTCCATGTTCCTCCAAATAGTGCTAATTGTGGAAAGGAAACACTCCTAGGATAACGTTTCAAAAGGGTGACAAAGTGTGAGGCCAATTATGTAGCATAGAGGATACACTTGACACTATCGGGTGTGACGATAATCACAACCTTTAGCAAGAGTGACCTTATCAAACCTCGAGGGAAAGACAAGGAACATTCTGACACACTAGGCAAGCCTAGTAACGAGGGCAAGGACTTGTTGAAAGAGTTGATGTAAGAGCATATTGAAAAGAGAGAACTAGTAAACAAGGCCATGCTTGAAAAAAGAAGGTCAGGAGACAATGCCAAGGATAGGCTTTGGACTTACAAATATTGTAGAAGACCACAAAAGAAGCCCAAGTCTTGTAAACGAAGGTATCGACAGAGAGCCAACACAACGCCATGATGGATATCCAAAGCGTTGCTACATGCTCAAGGATATTACCCAGGATTTGGGTACCAAAACTCCCTGCTAAACCACCTCTATCAGCTAAAAGCCAGATTGTATCAAAACCAATGAAGCGCAAGAGGAAATCTAAACAAAAATCCAAGTCTCGAGGCAAGAAACCAAACATGACTATTGGAAAGGTAGATCCTCAGCCTAGCATGCTTAACAAGCGGACATCAGATATAATCATCGAGTGTGCACAAAAGCCACTAATGCCCAAGGAGCCATTGACTTCCCAAGAGGATGATGAGAACCACAGGCACAACATTGCTCATGGTAAAGCTGATTGCTCAACAAAACAAATGGAAGAATCATCAAACAACAATGAGCAAATCTTCTAGCCACTGCTAAGTCCACCTAGGAGTCCTAAATCTCCTACACCCTCTTTTCCTAAACAAACACAAAAAGCACAATAGCAATCGTCAAGTGCAGCTACTCAATCCCAATCTCTATCTCTATCTGAGCTTCCAAATGTCCAAGATGCGGGACATGACACCACCCTTAGCTATAAGCCTAAGGATATGCATGTGCAATCCATCGTGACTAGCTCAATTGATGCTCAATCTTCTCAAGTGAAGGCACAAAGGGCAACAAAAGACACAACCACTTCCGATCTGCCTAAGGACTTGACACCGTAGCCTAGCAATAGTAGCCAATCCACTGAACTAGTTGCTACTACTTCCAATCAGGAATCACAGCAGTCATAGCCTTTCGCCATGATGATGCCCCTTGCGGAACGTGTCCTTAGCAATTCATCTGCAAAAGACATATCGCAACCAACATCCTTGACACCTCCAACACTTTCGAAGCACCTAAAACCTAGGCTTGAGGAGAAATCTCTTGAAGATTTGGCTAAGGAGATGGCGCGATTCGGCCATTGTAGCACAATTTTCAAACCAACATTTTTCAAATTGACTTTAACCCTCTGATTATCGCTTTAGTTGCTCTATCTCTAAGAGATTTGGTTGGCAAAGCACATAATTGAATGTCATAGTTAAGCGTAGTTCGTTGGTCTCCTCGTCAGAGATGAGTTGCATGCATTCATGTAGGAGCTTGTCATAGTGCTCGTTGAGATATTCTTGTTATTCCTAGGATAGCAGATATGGCAAGTATTCCTCAAGCTGCTCCCTAAGGAATGTGCCCATGTCTGCAAGGATATAGACATATGCGAATAATTTGAGTTTAGCATCCAACTCAGTCAAGAACTCTGTGAAACTTCTATGTTCTATAAAGGCTTGCTCGATTGCTATCTCATGCAAGGTTCTGGGAGTTTCCCTAGGCTTTAGCATAGTTGGGGGCTCAGGCCTAGATGAGCAAGATTGGTCAATGCTAGGGTTGCTTATGTCCTCGAGGTTTTCATGTTTCTCCTGAGGCTTTGTTGTTATTGTGTTATGGTTCTCCTTGGATGTGATTGGTATAGTTTTGTCAACCTGTGGTGACATTGTTATATCCACTATTGATTGGTCAATGCAAGTTCTGTTGTTGGTCAATTGAGTGTTGCAAGCAATCGTTGATGATCATGGTTGCTTTGACTTATCAAAACACATGGATGTGTCAGAGGTTTCATTGCTGCTAGGAGAGATGGCAATGGGTTCATTCATCGATGGACTCGATGTTTTATTCCTCAGCTCTTCACCACTCTTGGTCTCAATCTTCTTGGCATCTACAACCACTTGTAACTACCGTTTTTTTCTCCTCTTCTTCTTGGGCAATTGAGGTGTATGCTTTAAAGATTCAGGACCTTGAACTAGGTCAGTCGTTGATGTGCTTGGTCGGCCTCAACATTCTCTATTCCTGGTGTATTCTCATGGGACATAGCCGCAACCTACTGGACAGCCTTGCTAGGTTGTGAGGATACAATTGTCTCTCTTTTTGGAGAGTCTATCTCTTCAACTAATTCCTCTTCATTTAGCTCCTCATCCGATTGCATTGGCAGTTTCTCCTGGTCGGGCATTTGCTCTAGACTCTTGTCCTGACCCGTTGGAACATGCCTCCATTGCTTCTTATCAGAGTAGGTGTTGTGTTTAAAGCTTTTTTTCTCTTGATCAGGAGGTTCAAGTGACTCTAATGTAGAACCAAGAGATAGTCTAGGATTCTTGTGAGGTAAGCTTGGACGAAACTAGTTGAAGAAGTCAGGGTTGTATTGATGGGAAGCATAGAGATCTAGGATTGTAGGTTCTTGAGTGAGACAGAAGACATATGGGCTAACATCAAGTACCATGCTTCCTAATCCTAGCTTGCTAGCCACATGTAGATCTTCTTCTAGAATTAGTTTATCATACAAGGGATGCTTTTGGATAGTGGCAGAAAGCTGGACCTCATGGACCATTGCCAACACTCTTAATGAGGTCGTGACAACATACATGGGATCATGTATTGATGTCCAAAGGGCTTTCCTTTGCTCAACGAGTGTCATTAGTGGATGGCCAATTTTGGCTACTAAAATCTCATTGGAGTACCATTTCTGCACCAAGTTGCCTTGTCCTTTCCCTTTTCATTTGATTGCTTTAAGATTTTCCTTGTTTGTCTCACATTGGGCAGTATAGAGTGAGGGTATCAAGTGCAATTCTCCAACTGTGGCCTTTGGGATGTCCTTTATGACTTCCTTAGCAATACCTTCATAGCGAGAGCAAACATGTTGTTGCTCATCCCAAGTCAAGGGCTCGAGTATGAGCTTCGTGTGCTCTGGTGTTGGCCTCACCCCTCCTCGTCATATGTGCATGTTAACCTATTGTTCAATCCCTCTCATGTGAGTAGCTCTATCCTGCCGCCTCAAGGTCTGCCCTTGGTTCACATTTTGCAGGTTCCTCAATAGTGGCCATTCATGGAGTACCCCATGCCGCTGGCCTACAAGGAAGCTCTCCTCTGCAAAAGGAAGCACATGGCGCAAGCTCCGCAGTTGGAACGCTACGTACCCACCCTAAACAAGTATTTGCCGAGATGAGGCCCAAAGCGAAAATGCCCAGGACGCAGGCCGAATGTAAGAACTCCTCCCCAAACCAAGAAGAGAAAGGTTCAAAGGAATGCCCATAGGGTAGCGACCCATGACGTGCAGACCTTCCACAGATGCTCGAGAACCAGATGCTCGAAAGAGGAAAAAGAAGCAAAAATCTAGAATGAAATTGTTGAACTATTCCAGAGCATTCTTAATATGACAACAGCTAGGGACTACACCATTTGGATTCCAACCGACGTTTCCTTTGCCCTAGCCCGAATCAAGATGTGCAACTCTCCTCGATTGCTTAGACTCTGGCCCCTCACATGATGGATCAGGACAAGGGTTCGCATGCAGTACCTCAATCATTTGGTCACCCGAACTCACCTTGCCTCATACAAGTGGAATAGCCCCTATTTTGTATAAGATGCTTACCAAGTGGCTATCTTGCCATGACTTTTAGTCTTTAGGTGGTTAAAAGGGGTAGGTTCCCCAACTATAGATTTACCAATCATGCTGGATACAGCTTAGGCTTGAATCACAATACTTTTGTATTTATCTCCGACTGACCATCCATCTTTGTTTTGATACACTGACATATTTTGATATACAATGACATTTTGTTAAAATATGTATGTATACAACATGGAAGTCTCTATATGGAAAAAATGGTAACTACATGGTTATTTAAGTCTTGGGGGGGGGGGGGGGGGGGAGGAATGTTAAAAGCGTGAACCAATCGTCTTCAACAAAAAAGATAATCAAGCACAGGTGATATGCATCCAAGTCAACACCATGGGATTCAGATAAGTGATGTCTCTTTGTGTTGCACCTGTTCATTATAGTTGAAACATATGACTAACCAAGTGGACACAGGACTCTGTATGAAAGCATTCAATGTCCAAGTTATCGCAAGACCACCAACCCCACAAAGAGCCATTGCAGAAAAGCAATAAAAATACCAAGAATAAAGATCCATGACGGAAGCCCCATTGGTGGAAGAGAAAATCACCCTTGTAGAACGCCCACATTGCATTTGAGTATGGCCCAAAGCATAGTCATTGGCTACTCTCTCTTTCTTGGCTAAACTCTACATTTGGCTCACTGCAGTTGCTACCTCAATTGTACCAATATCTCACATGTTACAAAGAGGTTTGCAAAATCTCAGGTGTATCTCTCCATCTCAACAACTTTTCCTCTAGCATTGAGGCTAGTAACATAATAATCATTGTAATATCCATTTTCTTAGCCTTTGGATCTCAACATTTCCCAATCCAAATGAAAGGTTGATAGCCTCAACATATTGCAATGGTTGTATTCATGTTATTTATTTAAAAAATGAAGCAAAATTAAAGAAGAAAGGCACCCACGATCACAACACAACACCTAGGGGTCCTCAAATTAGGTACATTCACTGACCTTGGTTGACTGGCTTCATCCCTAGTCCCCTAGCCCCTTACACATCCCCCACAAATTTCAAGGCACATCAAGGGCCCAAGATACCTAGGGAGCTTGTTTTGCCTATGGTTAGACCTGTCACCCTGACCCATTCACACGATTCTTTTTTCGCACTCCATCTTAGTACCATATAATGGATAGCGCATCGGCTATGTGAGAGGTAGCCATTAGTGCTCGGCTTGAAACACTTGAACAATAAATGGTCCGTGGGTCTTGGCGGTTGAGCTTGAGCTCACCTCTATATTTTAGTTCCATTGAGGAGCACAAGATCAACCAGCAAGACCCATAGACAACTTATTGTTTCAAGTGTTCCAAGTCGAGCACTAATGGCTACCTCTCACATAGTCGACGCATGAGTGTAGTGAGCTTATCTCCATGCCCGATCAAGTTGCCTCCTCTTTCGAGCACTCTAGTAGCTCCATGATCCAAGTGCAAGCTTCAAGCAAGCTCCATCCTCAGGCTCCACAGTCCAAGCTCCATTGCCACAAGCAAGACAAGATAAGAGACGAGAAGAGAAGAAGAGAGGAGAATATGGAGAGCTTCTCCACCACAGTCCCTCACCCTCACACTCTCACACTCCCTCTCTCAAGTACAAGCTCAAGCAAGCAAGTTAGAAGAAGAAGAAGAAGAAGAAGAAGAAGAGAGCTACTTTTGACCACACGCAAGAATGAGCTTCTCATTCACTTTTCAACTTTATATACAAAACCCTAAATTCCTTTTGGACAATCATCCCCTTATCCCCTTTTTTACATGGCCGATCGTAGCCTAGGCCCTTTTTCCCATTGTCCTCCTATCTTTCTATCTTCTTTCCTACCACCCTTCTACCTTTACAAATTGCACGGGTGAGAGCCCGGTGCTCTTAAAATAAATCATGGTGCACCTTGCACTCTTTTACAAAAGTGTTGACATACACTTTTTCTTGTGCACCTTTCTCATTGATTTAGGACTTTTTTGCACTTCTTGTGTTTCCAGATTCTTCTTGGTATGCCTTCGTCTTTCGTTTCACTTTTGCCTTAGTCTTATCTTCTATTTTGGATTTTCTAGATTTTTCACCTTGTTTGTCTGAGGGTTAACAGAGGCCATGTGCAAAGATGATAGTTACTCATAGGAGAGGGCCATGCAGTCAAAGTATGACTCACTATTAAAAAATCATACATTGGAATTTGGTTCCTTTACCTAGTGAAAAGTGTGCTTTGCCATGCAAATGGGTGTACAAGTTGAAGAGTACCCTTGGGTGGCCCAAGCTAGCTAACCTATAAAAGGCCAGATTGGTTGCTAAGGGCTTTAAGCAATAATATAGAGTTGGCTTCAATGAAGTCTTCTCTTGTATAATCAAGATGATGTCCTATGATTGATATTGACTTTGGTTGCGCAACTAGATCTGGACTTCTATCAGATGGATGTCAAAACATATTTCTTACATGGGGACTTACATGATGAGATTTATATGCAATAGCCTAAGGGCTTTGAGGTAAAAGGCAAGGAATACCTAGTGTGCAAATTGAGAAAGATTGTTTGTGCTCTTAATAAAATACCTAGGGAATGGTACCACAAGTTCGATGCTTTCATGCATTCACAAGAATATACCCACAATGATATGTATCCATGTTTATACATAAGAAGGCCCATGATGTCAACATTATGATTTTGGTACTCTATGTGGATGATATGTTGATTGCTAGAGCACTCATGATGAGTTAGATGCCTTAAAAAGTCAGCTCAATAAGAGCTTTAAGGTAAAGAACATGGGATAGGCCTCACATATTCTTCGGATATGCATCACGTATGATTGCTCTAAGGGACTCCTTTACTTATTGCAAGAGTACATCAAGAAGGACCTTAAGCAGTTTCATATGCAGGATGTTAAGCCTATTGGCTATCCTTTACCTTCTCATATGAAGGTTAGTTAGGCTGATTGTCTATAGTCTCATGAGTAAAAGGTTGAGATAGCGAAGATCCCTTATGCATCCATAGTGGACAATTTGATGTATGCCATGATAGCCACTTGTTCACTGACACATCATTCGTAGTGGGAGTTGTGGCACCCTATATGGTTACACATGGTAGGTGGCATCGAGATACTATGAAGAGTATTATGAGATATCTTAAGGGAAATGTAGATATGTACATATGTTATGGTGGCTAGGATAAAGGAGTTGTAGGGTACCCTAACTCTGATTATGCAAGACATACACACAATAAAAAGTCCATCTCTTGCTATGTCTTCATATTTGCTGTAAGTGCTATTTCTTGGATGTCCATGGTGCAAAAATACACTACCCTATCCACTACAAAGACTGAGTATATTACAACCATTAAGGCTTGCAAGGAGACTCTTTGGTTAGGCCATCTACTCATCGCACAGACCTTGGTATTACCGATGTGGTCCCCACATTGCATTGGAATTCCACGAGTGCTACTCAGTTGGCTAAGAATCCAATCATCTATGCGAAGACAAACCATATTGAGGTGCATTACCATTTTATCAAAGAGGTCATTAAGGGCAAGTCCATTGAGCTTGTCTCATAATCTCAACTAACCAAAACGATGCATATCTACTCACTAAAAGTCTCTAAACAGAGCACTTTCTCTTCCTTAAGAAGTTGATAGGGGTTGGATGAGATGACATCTTTCCTCATCTTACTGTACTTTATGTACATTTATACTTTGAAATTTTTTTACTATCATCTCCTCACTAACATTCTTCTTTAAGTGGGAGATTGTTGGGGATAAAGACACTTGTGCCTATGCCACCCATATATTCACTATACTAACAATAGCCACACACATGTACATTGCAAGTAGTGGATGCCCATTACTATCTCTTCATTATTTATTATTTCACTGACATTTGAATAAGAGAAGACTAGATACACATTATGATTGTTGGAGTTCACACATCTTGAATCTCTCTCTCTTGCTCTCTTGCTCTATATGCCATAGCTGACTTTTTCATTGCTTCCACTTGCTCATACTCTTACTCGAGCTTCTCCCTTCAAAATGGATGTAAATAATGCATTATTGTATGGAGAATTTCAAGAAAAAGTATATATGGAGCTGTCATAAAGTTATGAGAGCATGGTTTACCCCAATTATGTGTTTTTGGTTATCAATATTTAAATTTTCTCAGTTAGTGTAGTATTTAAACAAAGTTAATCAAATAATCGGCATTCCTTGAAAATTAGAGCTTGGATGCATCATACAACAAATAACTGATTCAACCTTGAAACTCCAAATTTTAAATTTTCAGTTGTTGGATGAAGGTCGAAATTGGTTTGAGGATTATGAAAAAAGTCTTAAATTGAGAAATCCTCCTATTCCTATGGAATACGATGCTACTAAACAGGCATTTTTTGACTAATTTAGAGAAACTAAAACTTCTCAAGACCTTTGGTGGAAAATAGAAACTTGTCAAAAAAAAAAAAGAGAGAGACTAGACCATTGAATTTTTTACCCTAGAATATACTTGACTTTGAGACCGTCGGAACACATCATTAGGCCAAGGAGAGAGAGAGTACTAGAAATATTAAAAATAAAATATTTTGTGGAAAATTTATAAGGAGGGGTGAGAATAAAATTATAAATTAAAAAACCAAGAACTTTTGAGGAACTACTAATAATCACCATAGAAGAAGATAGAAATTTTAAGAAAATAAAAAAGAGAGAACCATTGAGAGCATCAAACATAAAAAAACAGAGACCAAAACTAGCAACTAGAAAAGCCCCAAGAGTTAGGGGCCTTTCCGCTTATCCTTGGAAGATCCTGGTAGCCTAGGAAGGCAGGTGCAATACAAGATTGGGAAAAAGGAACCATAATGATTTATGATCGTAGAGAAGTAGCAAAAAAAATTGATAGGGATTTAAGAAAAAAACTTGTGAATGAGGATGGCAATGAAGAAGAAAAGGAGGAGAAGAGTAATAGTTCTAAGGAAGATGGTAGCGAGGATGAGAGTTCTAGAAGCGATTTTGATCGAGAGATGTCTTCTATTGCAATAGAGTTAGTAAACATCAAGAGAGATGGAGAGAAACAAGTGAGTCGACAATTTCTTGATGGTAGATGTGATTATTTGAGAGACGAAGAGAAAATTTGAGGTGATTTTTTGAGTTTTTTAGAAGATCACGAGGGGAGGGCTTAGAAATTGAAAGATTTAATGATGAAGTTGAGGATTCGGATTTGTTGCTGAAAGAGATTGAAGTGGTTGAGTGTGATAGTGAGCTTCTAGATGTAGGGTTTGATCGAGAGAGTATTGAGGTTATGGATTCTAACTCTTATTGTTATGGTATTGTTGTCTATGAATCTAGTGAATCTTGTGACTAGGTTGATGATGGTTTGAGTAGCCCTAGAGAGGCTTCTGTTTGTGAAGTTGCTGATGTTGTTTTGAGTAAACTTGACCTCACGCTTCTTGATATTTGTGTGGATGATTGTATGGTTGATTTAGGCAACAATGATGAAGAGAAAACTTCATCTAATAGTCTTGCAATTTCTTTAAGTTCTCCTAGAGTTTTTGATGATGTTTGTGATGATTTTGAGTGGGGTCTTGAGGATCCTGAGAGCGACACTAAAGCGAATGTGAGAGGAAATTTGAGTAAGGCTATGAAAAGAATTGAAATATTAAGGGAAGAGAGATCTAAAACTAGGAAAAAAGAGTTTGAAAAAGATTGTGATGTGGAAGTTGAAGAGGACTGGACAATTGGGTATTTGGATGAGGATTATGACCCTAATGTGTTGCCTAGTGTTTATATTTGTGATGTTGTTGAAGAATCTTTTGAGATTTCTCCTAAGATTGTTTATGAGGATATAATGGAAAGGGTTGAACATTGTATTTGTGAAGTAGACAAGTTGAAGTCATGTTTTGTTGAAGAGATTAGTTTGAATGGGTGTCTTTGAGAGGCCCCATGTTTTGATGAGTCTGGTCGGTTTGATGTGAATGACAGTGTGATTGGGTGTTTTGTAGTGATGGGAAACTTTTTTCTAACATTTTCTAATGACTTTTCCAATTGGTTGCATGACTTTGTGGATGGAATTGAATTTGGCAACAAAGAAAGGGTTGAAACCTTATTTAAAAACTTTAGAGTTGTCATGTTTTCTCTTAGGGTGGATGGGAAGGATAAGTTCGTTGTTGTGAATGATTATGGTGTGGGTTTTTTTCAGGGTTTTAGATTGGGAAATTTTACTAATATTGAAGAGAATTTTGTGGATGGTTTTTGTGTGCTCACCGAGGAGTTGTTTCAGAGAAATGTGAAGTTGATTTTCTTAGATTTTGAGTTTGAGGAGCTTGGGGGTAAAGTGTTGGACTTGATTTTGTTGGCTTGTAAATGTAGCATCATTTATGAAAGCAACTGTTGTGCATGAATGCTTGCAGACTGGGGGGAAGGCTAATTATGTCAAGCACTTTTACGTAAACTGAAAACCCCTAGAAAAACTTTAGGTAGGTAGGATCTTTGTAGCTTAGTTGTTTGTGTGAATGTTTATTTTGTTTTTTTGTAGAGCTGGATTTTTTATGTTTGTCTAGATAATAAATTGTTTTTGTCATTTGATTTGAATTTTTAAGTGTAAAATCTTGATAGCCTTGGTCCAGATTGACGTTTTTTGGATAGGTCGGAGTAGGACTTTGATGATTGCCACCAAACATCTTAAAACAGGTATAATATATTGTCAATAATCTTGCACACCACAGGGATTATGGGTTCACAAGCACCTCATGTAGCACTTGTCTAATACACTACACTCGAGGATCATCTCCTGGTTTTATCAATTACTTCCATGCCAAGGGTTGGATTGATGCACATTTTGTACCATCGTTGAGCACTAGCATGGCATGATGCTCGATGTAGCTATATGTGGTAAATTTTAGATGCACACGCACTTGAGAGAGCACCTTTCATTTTGCATGCATGAGTTGGGATTTTATCACCTAAATAGGAACCTCATGATGAGTGGGAAAGGTGGCTGGGTGAGTTTTGAGGGTTATGCACAATTGTAGGACAACTATAATTGTGAGATGGGTTGTTTTACTTGGTCAACATCATGAGGACCACTATTTTTCTAAGAGACTGTGAGACTTGGGAGGGTGGAGTAGAGTACAAACATTTCTTCTTTGTTGAGTGAACAAGAGGTGAGGTTAAGGATCTGAAGTAATCAAGAAATTGTGTTTGCATCTTGCAGATCACATAGGCACATGTAGATAGGCTAGGCACTATATTTTGCAGTGCATTTATTTTTACATTTGTCGCATTGCTTGTATGATTGCATAGCATGGATCCGATTTTGCATTTCTTCTTGAAATCATGTATGATTGAGCACAGAGTTTATTTTCAAAAGCATATTATTGCTAGGACACATGGCATGATATCAAAGCAAGTACATTTGAAAAAATAGGGATTAAAGCACAAGAGAGAGAGCATGTTGAAAAGTTATTGAAACTTTTGTAGGCACCATTTAAAGATCTGAAGTTATATCACATATTATGGTGGGTTGTTCTTGTAAGAGTATATGGAGGGTTGATAGGAGGTGAGAACAATGCTTGGATGGATTAGCTATTGTTAAGGTGAGGAGTGTCCGTCTCCTTGGAATATGCAATAAGATGGTGTGTTTGTAAAATTATATTGAGATGGGTGCCAACCAATAGCATGCTAAGAATTTGGCAAGTTTTCTACCATAAGCATGACTTATGAAGGCTAGAGTGAAAGTGAAAATCAATCAAGTTGGGAAGTAGATAGTATCTAGCTACTGAAATTCTTAGCATGGTGGCTTTTTTTGTTAGCAAGATACTTTGGGTGAAATGATCAATTTGTTAAGGGAAATGAAGCATTCTACTATGGGGAAGAGTTTATTGTATTCATGCTCTTGCTATGTATAAAATAGGAGCTGAGTTGACATTAGCTTCTTGAAGTTTGGGAGGTGCTAGTCTTGATGGTTACACACAGCAGCATATATCAAGTACGCATATCAAATTTGATTTGGAAGAATTGGTAGGATTCTTTGAGTTGTCCTTAAAGTGACAATATAGTTTTGGGGAGAGAATGTTCATGGGAGCACTAAACAAGACGGCTTGCCTACATAATATGGAGCTCCATATATGATCACAAGAGGACGAGCCAACTGTAATATGCTAAGAGGATTTGGTACATCATTAGCCAAAGAGAGTTGGCCCGTGTTTGACATAATTGGAGGATGCTAACATGTTCGGTATTCACATGAGGTGGAATAGCTTAATGGGGGTGAGAGCATTAATAGAGATAAAATGTCGATTGGTGACTCGTATAAGGGGTGAGCAGCATTGACATGACTGGAATACATGCACCAAAGACATGGAACAACTCCTTTGAGGCTTGTAGGATGGAGAATCTGCATGCAATGACCTCTAACTATCTCTCCATAGCTGCACATGATGATGCATGAGGCCTTTACCACCAAAAAGCCACAATAATGGATTCCAGGCATGGGGCAATAGGGAGCAAGTTCTAGATATGGCAATGGGATGGTGATGGGCTTTACTATTGTGTGTCAAAAAGGTGATGGGATGTTTTGAAAGCTGTGATGACCATTTACATGTTGATCATGTAGTATCCAACATGCATGCATATCAAATCATCTCGATGGCAACTAAAATGATAATCCAAAACTGTGCAAGCCAAAGCTTAACAATGTAGCATCAACAACAAACATGCTGGTCCTATATTTGAGGAAAATCAAGGTGGCAACTTTGTCACAAATTCAAACCGTAGGAATGGTTGAGTTCTTGTATAATAGGAACAAGGTTTACCTATCATATCATCGACATGGAAGAGGCTAAAGGAAGATGGCAATACAATATTTTTCGAAAAGCCTTAAGGCTTTTATTAAAAGCACCTTTAAAAAATAATAATGTGTTTGATAAGATCACAAAAAGAAAAGCCCGATAGATATGTTTATAATGCATGAGAAACCTATATATAGGAGAGAGAACAAAGAGTCAGGGGACCTTCTCAGGATTTGTATTCTTGCCTCTTATGTGAGAAGAGAGGAGGGTCACATCCAAAAATTTTGGAGCAAGAACTATACATTTCAAACATCTTTAGGCTAGATGCCAATTGTTCAATGTATCACTTCAAATTGAAGTTGGAGGTACAAAGATTTTAAGAGGTTGTGTTTTTTTCACACTCAAGTCTTTTTGCTTTGTTGTTTGAAGATGCTCTACATTGTGTGTGTTTTTGGTGTGATTGAAGCTACAAGAGGTATAGTTGTTGTATATTTTGGATTGTGTGTGTTTTTGGTGTGATCGAAGCTACAAGAGGTATAGTTGTTGTATATTTTGGATTGGTTTTAGTGTTTTTGGTTATCAATTTTCAAATTTTATTGTTTAGTGTAGTATTTAGACAAAGTTAATCAAATAACCGGCACTCCTTGTCATATTGTTTCCAAGTTGTGTGAGATGCTTGTCTCTGACCATCGCTCACGAAACATCTTTTTTGGTGCCCCTATTGAGGAGTGCCAAAAATTGACATTGCTTGTGGTTTGTGAATTGTTTTGCTTGAGACTGTGTTTTCAATGGTGGCCAATTCTTTTTTGGAATCTCATGGTACAAAAGGAGAGAATCCTCAGTGATTCCTCAAAAGATTGTGCTTGGATGCATCATCCAACAAATAACTTACTCAACCTTGAAACTCCAATTTTTAAAATTTCAATTGTTGGATGAATGTCAAAATTGGTTTGAGGATTATGAAAAAGGTCTCAAATTGAGAAATTCTCCTATTCCTATGGAATATGAAGCTATTAGATAGGTGTTTCTTGACCCATTTGAAGAAACCAAAACTTCCTAGGACCTTTGGCGGAAAATAGAAACTTGTCAGAAAAAAAAAGACCAAACCATAGAAACTTTTACCCTAGAATATACTCAACTTTGGGATCATCTAGCATTATATGCTAGCTTGGGGCATCTAGGGGTACTCTTAAACTTATACACCCACTTGCATGGCAATGCATGTTTTCCACTGGGCAAAGGAAAAAAATTCCATGTATGATTTTTCTACAGTGAATCAAACTCAAATTGAATGGCCCTCTCCTAAGAATGACTATCACTTCTATGCATGGCTTCCTCACAAGTAAGAGACTCATCGAATTTTGTCACCATAACATAGTCCATGGAGGGTGCAAACTAACTAAGTTGATGTCTATCTCTGGTAGATTGTCTCAAAATAGATTCTGGGGCTTGTCTGTCCTATCCAACATCATGATCATGGGCCATTGATCATCAACTCTAGGCTATCTAGTGGGCTATACAATAATATGAGGGAGTGGCTCTAACTCCCTCATCCCACAGTGTCGAGTCGTGTTGGGCATGCATTGATAGCTCCACCCTCATCCATGACATGGTCCCTTGTTGTGCCTCCGACTTGCCTTGTAAATACTTTCTTGCTAAAGAATATGAGCTTTTGCCCTCAAGATGGGTCATTTTGTAAACTCGTGCATTTCTTTGAGTTCTCCTATGTGTGTCATTTTGTGTTGAGTTTGTGCCATATTGTGTTGAGTTGGTGATGTCACGATGCAGTGTGGTGGGTCTAGTGCTCGTTGGGAGCTTGGATGGGGTCGCGGGAGTGCCTCGCATGGGATTCCAAGGGCCACGCCATCACACTTGGTATCAGAGCCACCCTCACGAGTGGCATGCACAAACCCTTGTGTTGCCGAGCCTAGGCTGAGATGTATTGAGAAAGCTTCAAGGATGACTGTTTCTACTTTGAGAGTTGATGCAGTAAAGAATTTGTACAAAAAAGAAAGAAGCATTTTGGATGACTTTTTCACTTTGGAATACGATGTGCGAGGTTTGAAGGATATGATAGAGTGTGTGTGGAAATGGGGCAAGTGCCCCACCCCGAATGAAAATTGAGTGTGAGAAAAAGGTGAAGTTGATTGAAGGAAAATAATATGAGTTCAAGATGAAGTTAAGAGGAAATGAATAAGGAGATTGAAGAATGGGTTAGTGAGACATTGAGTATGGGCAAGTGGGATGCCCTTGACGTGGAAAGTGAGTTGATGAGAAAAATAGCTTTGGATTTTGATGTGTTTGTTTTTGCTACTAGTGGAATGTCGAGGGTGAAGAAAGAAGTGGATGTTGTGAAGAGAAAGGTGTCTAGCATTGATGTGAGAGGAAATGAGACGGAGAAGAGGAGAAGTGACTCTGAAGTGAAGGTGTTGCCGAGACGGCCTATGCCTAGTGTGAATGGACCATAGAGTCAGCTTGTGCCAAGCAAAGTGATGATGCCACACAAATAGCATGTGCCAACCAAGTGGAGAGAGCCAAGTTTGAGCTCTAGTTTTGATGATGAGCCTAGTGATGAAGAGTCAAGTGATGATGAGAATGATGAAGAGGGGTCAAGTGAAGAGGAGTGTAGTGATGAAGAGTACCAAGGCCAAGAGTGCCTCCATGCTAATATGGCTAAGAAGAACTCATGCACCTAGGGTGAGTCCAAACAAACCGGGCCATGTGCTTCCAAGAATGTAAGTGGCCGAGTGCCAAGTGAAAAACTAAGTTCGGTGAGAGTGTGACAAAATGATGCTATGCATGATGTGGCTAAGATGTCAAGTACAAATCGAGTTCATGTTGAGGCTAAGAGAGCTAAAATGAAGCTGAATATAGATATTGTGTTGAAGTCAAAGAAAAACCTTGTGCTTAAGGTGGCATGTGGGCCAAAATGTATGTTTGATGGGGTTGTCATAGAAGATGTGGATGAGGTGAGTGAGGCCAAGTCCCATTTTATTTATTTGAGTGCATCATTGTGGGGTTATATGCCCCATGTGTTGGAGAGGATAGAAGTAGAGTGTGCTCGAGTGGAAGCAGGGAAAAGCTCGTTCGACCCAACGAGCCTAAATGAATTGGGAGCGTGTGTTCTGCCTTGTGCTGATGAGGCCAATGGACCAAATGCTGAAGTGGAGAGGAATGAAGTAATGAAGCGAGTTGGAGTGGAAGTGGAGAAGAGCTTGTTCGACCCATGAGCCTAAATGAACTGGGACCACTTGAAGATTCTTGTGCTAAAAAGGACAATGAGCTAGATGCTGAGTTGGAAAAGAATGAAGAGTTGTCGTGTGTTGATGTAGATGTGTTGGAGTGCTCATCCGGCCTAGAGAGCTTAAATGAACTGGGACCATTCATGCCTTGTGTTGATACTATGCTCGATGAGAATGAAGTAAGCTGAGACGTGTGCATGGATGACTCCTTGCGCCGAGAGGATAAAGGAATGGCCAAGTATTCAGATGTTGAGTATTGGTCAATAGAAGCAGACGAAGATGAGTATGTGTCAATAGAAAAAGCAAATGTGTGTGTTGAAGACTCCTTGAGTAGTCGAGAGTATAAAAGGATGGTCGTGTGTGTTAAAGAGATGTGTAGAGATGTGTGTGTGGAGGACTCCTTGTGCCGAGAGGATAAAAGAATAGGCAACCTTATTGTTGAAGACTCATGTAGCTGTGAGTATAAACGAACGACGAAGTGTGTTGATGAAGAGCGTGATGGAGAGGAAGATATAGATGAGAAGATGGGAGCTAGTGAGGGCTGCCCGAAGAGAATGAAAATTTGCTTTGACTTGGACCATAGAGTTTGAACTGGACACTAAGGGCCTAAAAGTTCAAGTGGGAGTGGCATGTACAAATACATCTAAAGCCTGCCTTCTTTTCTTGCGCATGACAAGGATAGATCTGGGCAACAAAGGCCTGAAGGTAATTGTTGCAAGGAAATGGCCCTTACAAGCACAACAATTTGATGCATCCCATCAAGTCATCATGTGTTGTCCAGGTGCTCCAACCCGCCAATCCTCTCATCCTATCTTTCCACAGTTGTGCAACTCAAAGAGGTGAGGGTACTTGATGCGCAAGACATGGATCTCACATAGCGAGCCAAACAGCATGCATCTTCCAGGCATGTCATGCGGTTCGCTCCTGCCTCACGTGCTCCTCGTGCAACTCAGTCTAGGAGAAGATTCCCCTATATCTCTTCAAAGTTAAGTGGTGCAAAGCAAGGGAGGATTCTTGATGCGAGTGAAATGGATCTTGCCAGAATGGCCGAGCAACATGTTGCAATCCAGCAGGTTGAGTGGTCGCAACCTCAAAGAGCTTCAAGTCAGATCTGTGCGTCGAAGGGCACTAAGAGAAAAGCTAAGAAGGGTGTGCCAACAAAGATCCAAGCCGCAAAGGGCAAGAAGAGAAAGAGGCATGCTTCAAAGAATATTCAGGCAACTAAGGCCCAATTCTTTTCAAGGGGAGGTGCATCACATGCAAAGTGCACCTCTTACACTACACAGCATGCAACTACCCCATAGTGGTTGCATGTTGTTTTCTTCATCGGCAGGCAAATTGAGAGATGTGGCCAAGGTGGGCCTTCTCTTGCAAGGTGTGATTGCCTGGACCCTTGCATTTTAGGCTTGGCATTCAAAGTGAAAGCTTGGTGCCAGGTCCTTGTCTGCAAGGAGTTCAACGCACTCAAACTGTCTTGCCCTAAGTTGGATCATGGGTGCACAACGTGCTCTAACCAGATTACCCTCTACTATGTGCTCCTAAATATGGTCATTAGGTGGATGATTGAGCTGCGACAATAAAATCAAAGTCAGTTCTAGCTTGGTTAGAGTCCAGTCTCCATTCCATGTTTGTAAATTGAGTCAGTGGATGGGATGCAATTATAGTTTTGAAAAGTCCATGTTCCACATTTGTATAGAGTCAGTGGGCATGGCGCCTAGCGGGTAGACACTAATCGTCTTGATAGCGAGGCATGCTAAGACCCCCGACACTAAGTATGAATCTGAGTCAAAGCTGATTTTTGAGATGGTACTGAGTTGTGTCTCCCTACTCGATGTGGACATTGAGTTTTTTCAAGGGGAGGTGTGTATGAGGGAGTACCTCTAGCTCCCTCATCCCATGATGTCAAGTCGTGTTGGACATGCATTGATAGCTCCACCCTCACCCGTGACATGGTCCCTTGCCGTGCCTTTGGCTTGCCTTGTAAATACTTTATTGCTATGAATATGAGCTTTTGCTCTCAAGATGGCCCATTCCGCAAACTTGTGTGCTTTCTTTGAGTTCTCTTGTACATGCTGTGTCTTATTGAGTTCATGTTGTGTCGTGTTAAAAACATGTGCCCAAGGTGGTGATGCCATAAAGATACATGTGGTATGTTAGCCATAGCCAAAACATGGGCAAGAAATCCATATACAAATAAAGGATAAAGATTTCCAACCTTGGCATCTCGAGCAAAAACAAGATTCCCACGGGTAATCTTCCATGTAGAATCACCAAAAGATACATAATAGCTTGCATCATTTAGATGTCCATAGCAAATAGAAGGATTTGAATCAAAGTTGATACATGATGTACATTAAGCATAATAAAAGAGCTACATGAAGGAAATTACAGCCATAGATCCCCAATGCCAAGTCATTTCTCAGTCTCACAAAACCTATCATGCTACGATAGGATTGAAACCAATCCCTATGTGGGGTAACATAAAAGGAAGCTCCCAAATCAAGCACCTAATATTGAGAATATGTAAACAAAGCATTGATAAACTAAAAAAGCATCAAGAGAGAAATTTGCTAATATGTACTCATCATCTAACTCAGGTTGCACTACATTTATCTCTTCAATCTTTACATTGGACTTACTAGGAATAATATTGTGATCATTAAACTTTTCCTACACTTTACGCTTGCCTTTCTCATTGCCCTTATGGCCCATCTTATGGCATTGCAACTAAATATGACCTTGCTTCCCACAATAATAACATATTGGAGAGGCCGTATGACCACGAGACTGCTCGCAAGATTAAGACCTCTACGAGTCTCTACCATAGTAGTCATTATCACTCTTACCATCATGTCTGCCCCTAATAGTCAATATATGAGAAGTACGGGCTACATCTACATTCTTTCTATTTAACTTCTGTATGATTAAAGAACCCTCAAGATCTTGGAGTTTCAAGCCATCCTTGGACATATTAGCACACATGGCAGTACTGAATGTCCCATGACTCAAGAGGTGTCACAAGCAAGAACAAGGGAGGTAGATTATTGTTGAACTCAATGCCCTGCAAAAGTCAGCAAATTGAACATCAAATGAAATGTATTCAAATGCATGGAGACGCTAGTCCCTTCCTTCATGGAAAGGTCCATAAGTTATTTCAACAAATACATTTGTGGTGTAGGACTTTGCTTGTCATAAAGATTGCATTTCTTTTCCCATAATTATCAAGCATTGTCCTTAGCTATCGCAACATTAAAATAAAATTGTTTAGACAATGATAGTATAAGGGTGGACTTGCATAGCTCATCCAACTCATCCCAATCATCCTAAGCCATGTGTTTAGGCTTTACACCCTTGATTTTCAATGCCCTAACCTACTTATTTTGGACCAATACTTGCCATACTTGTGTTTTGCAATAAGTGAATTTAGTGCCATCAAGCTTTTCAATATTGAAAATAGCACTATTGAGGCACTATTGTTTGAAGAACTAGCCATATGACAATATATCATTGCAAAATCCAAGAGAATGGGGTGCTATAAATGTTTGCTAATCAACCCCAAAACTCAACCAAACCAAGGGCAAAACAGGAGTGAATACCAAAGTAGAGAGATATCCACCAACTATAAGCAATAGATTGCTAAAGTACAATGTCTGCTCTCTAAGACAACGTTGAAAACTGTAATTACAACACTATTGTAATAAATACACTTGTATGACCAAGACCACTGTGGGTAAATAGTCAAAAAATACTAAGCTCCTATTGCCAAGAAAATTCGGGTAACAATTGGAATATGTAGAAGCAACTAGCAGTGAATAGGCATACAACCAATACTAAAAATTGTCATAAACTCAAGGGAGTCACTAACCAATACATACCATAGGCATAGACATCTCGTATGTAACAGATCTTAAGATCAAGTGTAGAGATCGATCACACACACACAACTAATTGAACAGAGTGTAATAAAGCTCAATATATAACCAAAAAGAATGTATACATTGTTGAATCCTACTAACTAAGGTAAGTGTTGGTGTTCAAAGCATGTAAATAAAATCAATCCACTAGTAGGTGTAATTGCATCCAAGAATATCCAAGAGAGCATGTATGTAAAGTAAGAGTCCCACTATCTTAGTAAACCAAGCTCAATTTGCATAAAAGGTCTAAAGCTCTAATGCAAAATATCTAAGTGAATGCAAATATCTCAAAAAGCACATCCATTGAAGTGTATCTAGAATGTGAAAGAGAAATGCAAGCCTCAATTCATCAAGTACATAACATCTAGGTGCCCATAGACATTAGCGGATACATCTAGGAGTATGAAACCCAAGTAAGCCTTCAAACGCATAATGTTAATGGCGTTGAAGCAACTGAATCATAATGTCATTGAAAGAATAAAGAACAAAGTGACAGTGATGGGCACCCGCCACCTATAGTGTATAGGTGTGTGGAGTAAATATAGGGCAGCATATGCACAAGCACCTTTACCCCCAACAAATAGTGCTCTTTGAGACTTTCTAAACTCCATATTTTACCTTGAGGGTCAGTTTTTATATGAATTAGGGTTTATCTAAGGATTATAAAGCCTAATAATAAGTTAAAGGAAAATGGAGTGCTTAAGGGGAAGGACCACAAGTGTAGCAGATGACACTTTTCTCAAAAGATCTTGTGGATGAAGGAAAAATGCAAGTAGAAAATGATCAACAAGTCAAAGCACACCCTAAATGTATTTTTCTTTGAGAATGTTTCTAGTCTTCTAGTCAAGTTCTTAGGTGAGTCCAAGTCAATGAGCCACAATAAGCTTATTGGGAGGTTTGCCTTAAAAGCTAGAATTAGTGCTTGTTCGTTAAGAAGCAAGAGAGTGGACTTGGAGACTTGGAAGCAAGAATGGGGAGTAAGTAGCCACTTGCAGGACTAAGTGCACCTTAGCAAGGTAGTTGATGCCAAAAGTTTCATTTGAATGTTTGACATAAGCTTGCACATATACCCCCTTGGAAGATGTAGGAAATGCTTGAACACAACCTTGAGGTATTTTACATTGAGGGTGCATTTTGGGTACTAAGGTGAGCTTTGGGCAAGGCTTTGGAAGGGAAGGTGAGGTTTTGATTCACGAGGAGCAACATAATTTTAAGGAATCAAGCCTTTACAAGGGTATATTTGAAGCTAATGTGAGTTCTTTGGAGAGATTTGAGCAAGGAGCCAAGGCTTTATGCCTAGATCAAGTGAAATAGCCTTGTTACCAGCTTACAAGAGTATTTGCTCTTAGAACAAGTTGGGATACCTTGATGACATGCATCCATAAATTCTCTTGACGATAAAAGTTACCCTCAACCTAAAAGGACTAGAGGGAAAATTTTGGTGCCTAAGTTGATTTCTAAGGTAGCAAACCAAGGTACTAATGAGCAGCCAAGGTACTAGAGGGTAACTTTCGATGCCTAAATGGGTTTCTAAGTAGCAAATCAAGGTACTAATGAGCAACATAAGCCAAGCATAAACCTACTTTGGAAAGTTAGACGGGTTGCTTGGTAGATGTTGAGGCCCAAAGATTCCCATGATTTTTCAACCTACTGTTGAGATGAAATACCTAGAGGGTGTTTTTGAGGCAAAAATGAGCCTTTTGCAAAATGTGAGTAGGCAACTTTAAGCACGCTAGTTAATCTTCCTATAAGTAGTCCTTTGGAGCTATGATCCAATGCTATGAGGTTTGATTTGCTTGGGAAGTGTGCTGAACCTGGAATGTATTGAAACACTCTCTCTAAGCAAAATACCCTGAGGGTATGCTTTAGTTGAAGATGAGTTATTTGGCTTGGAAATTAAGAATAAAATCCCTAGCAAGGAGAGCCTATGCCCATGAACCTACTTATGAGATGATGCATTTGTACAAGGGCTTAAAAACTCATAGTTTTTGCTTTCAAACTCAAAGAGTGGTCTCAAGGCCTCATGTAAAAGGCAAAAGCTTGAACTAAACTTGATCTATTGTAAATAACAATCCACATGAGACTCAACTAGGAAGCCACTTCTAAGATGCTTATGTAAGATTTAAGCTTAGATGTTGATGCATCATTGGCAAACATAGCTTCCAAATTAATCTTGCCCCTCTTTTGACTTGATTGTACCTACTATTCGTATTTGACTATTAAGCTCAACAATCTACAAATCCAACTCTTCTAAGTCAGATGCCTGCAAATTCTTAATTGCTTGTTTAGCTAGTAAAACATCACACTCCAAAGTACTTAAATCATTATATATCTTCTCCTTCTCAAAATCTGCAAAACCAAAGCATCATCTAACACACCAACCATGTCTCTTGAACTTGTAGCCAATGGAATGTCCCCCTTTTTGGACAAAAAATGATACAGTGATATCACTTTGTTCCACATGTTCACGCAAGGCAATATCAACAGGTTGAAGCAATGCCAACAGCTAATCACAATCATGATCAAAACAAATTTGTTAGCGGTTACAATTATCATGGTGCTAGTGGTCATGATCATCATGGGTAATCACAATTAGAGTCATCAATTGCCTGCTGCAAACGTTCCAGCTAAATTATAGTTTCAGCGAAAGCAAAGCAAAAAAAGCATAAAATTTAAACCTTAAAAAAAAACAAAGAAGAAAGGATTAAGCACAAAGTGATGATAAGCTGCAGAAGTAAAACTTAACTTTGCGAAAATACTATTGCACTGGAATATCAATTCTCCACTAAATTAAGGGACTGCGGTAGCTAAATATTATTGTGAACCTACTCATGGTAATAAACATGAGACGTATCTCTCTTACATTTACGGTGTGAAAATTGTCTGAGTAAAGGTAAAGCGCCTTCTTGCGACTGGCATCGCTTCTTCTTCTCCATTTTCTTTCTCTCTCTTCATCTTCTTCATCTTCCAGCAGCTCCTCCACGCTTCCGCGCGACCTAACTGTTGTCCGAGTTCAGCGATCGTGCTGCTGCAGTAGGTTTTCATCATTTTTCCTATTGTTTTGTTCTCTTTCTTCCAATGTTTTTGATAAACGCACAATGAAGAGCGAAGGTTTCCTTTTGATCTTGCACCATTCAGTACATTGATGTTATCCAGCATTCTGATTCAAAGGAAGGAAGAAACATTTTTCATTCAATGTGTGATATTGATCAGTGTACTGATTCAAAGGAAGAAAGGAAAGACTGGAACAGTTCTCATTGAATGTGCGATATTGCGATCAGTATGTTGGATATAAGATCATCCTTGTTCTTGCTTTACAGCGGTTCTATATCGCATAATGTTAGTGGAGCTGAAATTCGTTTAGTTCAAGGACGCCATCGCAAGCACAACAATTTGTCCCACGCGTTATATTTTTTCATACAAGCCATCCCAAATTGCAGTTCTGGCAGTTCAGTAGTTGCGTCCTTCCTTTCAGAACCTTATTTACAAGCACACAGCTAGTCTTGCTTTGCACTACGATGCTACGTGCCCTTTTAGTGATCAGAGAACGAGCAGCCCTCACATTCTGGCTTTGGATTACCATCCTCAATGAATCATCAATGATTGATTCGATTCCTATTGCTGCAAATTGTCACCCTGTATAAAAACCATGAATCTTGTTAGAGGAGTTGCAGGACTTCTTCGGAGAAGTTCAGTTAGTCAGGAAGGAGATGCTCCACAGAGACAGAACAGGGGGTCTTCATCAACAGCACCTGCAACTTCTTGGCCAGAAATTCAGTTCAGGTACACTTCTGATAATTTTTTCTTGTGAAATACCAGCATTGATTGTAAAATTCACATGATACTTGATAGAAAACTTATTTCTTTATGTTTTTAAGATGAAGGGGACTGTTTCAAGTCATAACGATTAGCAAGCACTCGCTTTTGGAATTACACAAATTCACAAATGATCACAACAAAGATTGCACCATGTTCAGTAGCAATCTTCTTCAAGAAACAGTAACTTAACTTCAGAGAAAAGAAGCCACCAGATGAGTGTGTTATCTTGATGGTGATTGTTTTTGTTTTTCCAATGTTACTAAGAACACTCTAAAAACTTAATGAGATGCAAGCTCACAAATCTCAACTCAAGCATGCAAAGGACAACATTCTATTGAAACTTTGTTAGAGATCAAGGAAGAGGGGGGTGAAAATGAATGTGAAAACAAACTTCAGTTATAAAACCAATGCCAATGATGACATTCTGTTGAAACTTTGTTAGAGATCAAGGAACACAGGTTGAAAATGAATGTGAGAACAAGCTCCACTTATAAAACCAAAATTTCCTTCAGATTATTGGAACATTTTTTGTTGACAACGAGGATATAATTGACTAGATCAGGTTACTCTTTAGCTCTAAGCTTCTAAGGGTCCATGTCTATACTTTGCTAGTGAAGCCAAAGCCACACTCAGTTTAATATTGAATTGGGTGCCCTTGTATATCAAATTGGTCATTGGACAATCAACAGACCAAGTATGGGCTGCCTATCGCACACATGTATGTGATCACCTCCTAGATTTGGCCATGACGGTGGACATGGGCATTAGCATTCCACAATCTCCTTGGCTAATCCAAAGCCCCTTGCTGGTCCAACAATGAACAAACAAATTGGGCCAAATGCCCCTTGAATTTCGTCTAGGACTTACTCTAAATTGGACCCCACCAAATGCTGCCCCAAATTTAGGATGGCTAGGCATCTGAAATCCTTGACAATCAACAAATATTAGGTGCTGATTTTAGTGAACAATGCCTTCTTTTGATGGCATGGGTCCCGAGGTGTTTGCTAAACCCTAATTTCTATAGAAATTTAGAGTTTACAGCTGAGATCCTTTTGTTGTCCACCAAATATGGCTGAATTCTTTTGAGAATGACTGGAAAATGCTGAGATTCTTGAGAATGGGTTGGAGATGGTGAAAGAAAGCCAAGATGAGAGAGAAATCTGATTTTGTTCTCGAGAAAACCCTAAAATCTACTTGCTGCCTACTCTAGATGCAGTCACCTATTGCCAAGCACCTCCAAAACGCCGTCACCTGATCATCAATGTTGTTACCAGCTTCTCGAAGGTGTCTCCCTATTATCCCATGCTTACTAAGGTCCCTAGATAGTTGTCTTCTACAGCAAATTGCTATTCTCTAATAAAAAAATGGACTAGCAGCTCCCTCTCTCTTCCAAGCTGTAAACTAAGTGAATTGCTCAGGCCCAGCCCCCTAAAAACGTTTTCTTAGTTCGCATGGGCATTTTTGCCAAGTAGCAGCCTTCTAAATCCATTTTTCAATATTATCCAACCATTTAATTACTTTTTAGAATTAAATAATTTTGAAAATTAATTTCAACCCTTTTGACTTGCCCAAAATTAAATGTGCCATTCATAGTTAAATTGGCTAGGCCATTTGCAACCTGGAGTAGTCCCCAATCTCTTTTGACCCTTAGATTGACATTAATTAATTAATTAATGCTAGTCCCTAGTACTACTACTAACACGTATTGGTTGAACAATTGTTCTAGGATCAAAACTAACACCAGCTTGTTAGCAGTCTAGTTAGCTCATGTGTGAGTTTGGGCTATACTTGACATTATTGGATATTTTAGCCATTTTATGGTGGTCATATTAGTGATTATTTAGGCATTTATTATTGGCCGACTAACTGTCATATTTGGCATAATTTAGGCCTATTTATTCAGTGGTTCCTTCTTCTTCTCTCATTTAGTTATCATCATTCTTCAGGTGGTCTTTCTTTTGGAGAGAGGAGCCAGTGCTAGTGCCATGTAGCCAGTGACTCACTATTGTACGCATCATTCTCGTGTTTGGTATATGGATTCCATTTCCCGAGTACATCTCTGAGTTCTCTTCCTTTGCAGTGTTGTTTTGTTCTTTTGTCTTGTGTTAAGCAGTTTATTTTAGCACTTGTCTGTGCTTCCATTGCTACACCACTTCTGACATGGTATCAGATTGTAGGATCTCGGTTCTTGTTGTGATTTTTTTGCAGATTATAGGTTTTTCTTCCCCTTGTTGATCAGGCCTGAGTTTTTCAAACTAGCAACTTGTGTTTTCAGCTTGTGCTTGGATTTCAGCTGGCAATTGTCAGTTTGCTGCATTCAATGCTCCACAATCTGCGTTTTTGGTTTTTTTCCCCTTAATTGTTGCTGGGTAATTGCTTGTACAAGCCGTTTTTGCTGTTTTTGGCAATTTTTGACTAGTTTTTCTTCATTTTGCAGCAGTTGGCCCTTGTTTTTGATTAATTTTTTGGTTACATTGCATGTGAACTCTCATTTTGTGAATTCTTTGTTGTTGGTTTGGCTGTATTTCCTCTCCGTATACCCTCTATCCTCTATCTTCTCTTCTTCTCCTCTCCAGATGGCCCCTCCATGCACTTCAATCTTCTACCAATGATAAGTTACATGGGCGTGACTATCTTACATGGTATATTGTGATGAAAGCTTGGTTTGTGCAGAAGCGGATTTGGTATATTTTATGTGGAGCTTTTCCTCGGCTTTAGTGTCCTTTTCCTCTTCCTGAAGATTTTGATGAGGACAACCGTTAGAAAGCGGTGCTAACTGTGAAGGGAACTGCTAGGGTTTGCACTGAGGATACACAGTGTACAACCACGACAGAAACACGAAGAGACAGACACAGACACAGAGGGCAAAACTCAAACCCTAAACACAAAACTTAAAAACTCAAACCCTAAACGCAAAACTCAAAACTCAAACACAAACAGAAGAAGGGAGAGAGAGCACAACTTTGAAGTGAATGAATGCTGTAAATGAATGTAAGAGTGTACAGTGTGCTCAAGGGCAGAGCAATGTTGGAGTGTGACGTCCACCGAAGACGGATCCCAAGTCTGTGGCCACCAGTCGGAGTGTAGGAGTGCTGAATAGTGAATGGCAGCAGGCTGGCCACTAAAATGCAGCAGTTTGGAGGTTGAAAACTGGTAAACACAGCAGTGTACCACCACCCAATGGATAGGTTGAAGATAATGTGGCTGCAGTCGATGATGGCTGGACAGCATATGGAGGTGGGTTGCAGATTGAAAACTGGGCGCCAACAGCAGCAGAGAGTGTGTGGACTGGTGTAACCTGCAAAACAAGGATAATGGCTGAATGGCGGCAGCCTGCCTATTTATTGATGTGAAAGGGCGCCCAAAAAATTAGGGTATTCACTAAACTCTCTCGAACCGCTTCCTCTTTTAGGGTTGTACTCTAAAAGAGCATTTTTAGTGTGTTTTGGGGTTGTTTAAGAGGCTAATTAGCAAGTAATATATGTTTTAGCTCAACACCCCCTCTCAGGCCCAAAACTGAGCTGAAAGGTTAGGCCAGCCATTGCGATGTTTATGTACCCTAAGGCATCCCACCCCAAAGCAGCCAAGGCATCGGACAGAGTGCACGTCGGTTGCCCAGTGGTCTACCAAGACTATATAGGCGATGATTATCGTACCAAGGGAATCCAAGTAGTCACCCTAGAGAGGACAGGGCATCGGACAAAGAGTGCATGTCGGCTGCCCAATGGCCTATGAAACCAGCCTTCCTTCTCGGATAGGGTGATTTAACCTGATTAAGCACTTAATTACAGCAATAAATAAATGCACATAAAATGAAATACGCACTTTACCATAACATTCTTGGACAGTAGACTCCCTGTTGGCCCCAAAATTGGCGCCCCTTGCGGTATTTCTTTAGCTTTTATTCAATTGGAATGAGTACAACTTGAGATTCTTCAATCTTCTCCTCCTAACTAGTTGCTCTTGCCGTCATAAATGACCAGCAAGCCTTTTGGGTCATTATGCCCCTTGATTCACCTAGGACTTTTTCTCCAATTTGACCCTTGGCTGGCCAAATGCTGCCCCAAATCAATTTGGGATGGGCTGGCTCCTGAAATCCCTTGATAATCTTCAATTATCAGTTGTCGATTTCAGTCTCTTGAGCCTTCAATCTCTGGCACGGATCCCAAGGTGATTGCTAAACCCTAATTTCTGCTGTAAATTAGGGTTTACTGCAGAAATTACAGATCAGCCCACCAAAAATGGCTGAAATCTTCTCCAAATGGTTGAGAATTGCTGAGAATGGCTGAGCATAGGCTGAAGGAGATGAGAGAATGCTGTAGAGAGAAAATTCTGAGATTTGTCGCGAAGAATTGATCAAAATCAGCTGTTGCCCTGCTGTACCAGCCCCAAACGGATGCACCAATAAGAATAGGAGCATGAGAGACTATGATCTTCGGGAAAGGGTGGATCAGTAGCCATTGTTAGCTTCCCAAGGTCAAGAATATGCAATCTCCATCACCAAAATGGTCTCCAATGGTTGGGAAATGGCCCCAAAAGCTGGCAGCCACAGTCCAACACCTCTTCCCAACAGCTCCAAAATGAAAAAACGAGATTTCCCTCTCCCTTCAGCCCTATTTAGCCTTTCCCCCACTTGCATGGGAAAGCTTTGCCAAATGGCAGCTTTCTTAATCCATTTTCAACAATTTCTAGTCTTTTAATTAATTTTCAGAATTAATTAATTCTGAAAATTAATTCAGCCCTTAATCCATGATCAGAAAATTGACCTTGCCCATCCAAAAATTAATTGGCTAGGCCATTTGCAACCCAAAGTGGTCCCATGCATTAGTTTACCCTTGGATAAGCATTAATCCATTAATTAATGCCTAGTCCCTAGTGTCACCATTGACATTTAATGGCCAATTAATGGTCCTAGGGGCAAACTAAGACCAAAATCCACCTAGAATCTAACAAGTGTAACTTGTTACAACTTTTGCCTTTGACACCCATATTTTTCACAGGGTCTTTTGGCCTTCAATTGTGAAAATGTAGCTTGCACCTCACATGTGCATCTTTTAATTGCACATTTGATTAATCCTTTAATCAAATGTCAATTAAACATAAGCAAAGTATCAAATTTTCACGTCCTTGTGACAGCCTACCAAGCCCTACAAAGGCGGATGGAACTACATGGAATGTTTTTTTTTTTTTTGAATAAGTGAAGTAAATTGGATGGGATGCTGCCGATTGAGTAAAAGTGACCTAGAAGATGGGAGTAGGGAGGGTACACCCAACACATCACAAAACAGTACAAGCTAATCCATCCACTCAGGGTATCGATGACGAGGAAAAATAGGTGATGAGGCATTTATGTGATGAAGAAGGAGGGTGGTGTGGTAACAACAGCCGCCGGTTGAAATAGCTTAGGATCGGCGCAAGTGCTGCTCTGCACAATGAGATGTAAAGTATGCTACATGTTGAAGAATGCTCATGCAGCAGGTGTCACTTGGACAGTGTCCCTTGTGGAAAAATTGTTTACTTGTCCAAGCGCCCTAGTATAAGGATGATGTAATCATGCAATGCAAAGGGTAAGGTACAACAGGAGGAAGAAGCCAATGTCGAAGACAAAGTGCTCAAGCTTGTAGAATACCAAGAAGGGTAGGAACCCCCTCTCAACCTGGATGTAGATGCCGAAGAAGGAAGAGGAGCCTGATGTCGGCCTTCATATGGTGCCGAGAACCATAAGGAATGAAAGAAGATGAAATGGATGAAGCACCCCGCTAGAAGAGCAAGGTAGAAGTCACCGCCATGATAGCATCGAGAGAGATGCTGCACGGTCCGCCTCGGGAGGGGAAACTGCCATGTTGGAAGAAGAGCAAGCATACCTAGGATGATGAAACCATGAAAGGAACAATGCACATTTCCACGTCTCTAGCCCAAGGAGGACCAAAGCAATCTGCAAGGTAGCCCTACATTGAAAGACAAAACCTTGCAAAAGAGATGAGAATTTGCAAACACAGAGGTTAGTGGTGAGATGCTCCAAAGCAAAACAGAACAGAAAGAAAATCTAATGCAAAATAAATGCAATGAATGTGCATGTAGCAATCTGCAAGTTAGCTCTACACTGAAAGACAAAACCTTGCAAAAAAGATGAGAATCTGCAAACACAGAGGTTAGTGGTGAGATGCTCCAAAGCAAAACAGAACAGAAAGAAAATCTAACGCAAAATAAATGTAATGAATGTGTATGTGTGTGAGAAAATGCAGCGGAAGACAAAAAAATGGAAAAACTAAGGATAATGAATCCTATGGGCCCGACTTTAAGAGTGCAAAAAATGAATGCTAGACTGACCTAGGGTATCCGAAGGGACCTAGAGGCATGCGAGTCGAAGAAGGTGGCTACCATCATGTATGTCCAGTTGCAGGGCTTTGCCAAGGGAACGCTTGATGAGGTGGAGAGGAAGGCGAGATGGATGCATGAAGTGCAACGGGATTGGAACTGGTAGGCCAATCAGCCAATCCCTCAGGGGTAGTGAAAGAGAGGGGCTGTTGAGGCTGTACTCGAGCCACATGTCCAACAGGAACAACAACGGGTGTTGAAGGAGTAGATGAAGCAAGAGCGGAGGACGTAGCCCCACTAGACTGTGCAGCTGCAACGGTTTGCGGAGGCTTTTTAGGTGCAAGACCTTGGGTCTTGGAGCGACACTCCTTGTCCACATGGCCTGCTCTCTGGCAATGTGTGCAAAAACGGTTTTTCTTAGGGAGTTGTTGCCAGATAGGTCTAGGCTCTTTGGTTCCATTTGAGGAAGAGGAGTCACCCTTTGATTGGCGTGCCTTCGCATCTAGCGAGTTCTTGCCACTAGTGGTTGTCCCTCTGGAAGAAGAGGCAACCAACCCCCTCTGCTCTGAATAAGGCTGTGATGAGGATTTTTTATGGACTTGATCATACAGCCTCACGTAACGCAAGAACTGGCACTCAAACTCGTAGAAGGTTGGCAATCTAGGTTGGGAGATGATGTGTTGAATGAAATTGAAGTACTTGTTGGGCAACTTATTCAAGAAGAATGTAACCTGATCGTCATGTGACTTTGGAGAGCCAGTAGTGGCGAACTCGGCAAGTAACTGCCTATATTCAGCCAGCTTGACTTTCAGATCATCCCCTTCCTTAATTGAGAACTCTTGAAGCTCAAAGTCGAGATTGATGCGTCGTGTACGTTCACGAGCTGCATAGCGGTCGAGAAGGTAACTCCAACGCTTTGACGCGAGCGGGAAGTGCTGCAACTGAGAGTGAAACTCAGGAAGCAATCCCTGCATTAGCTCAACATTGGCTGTGGCATTGCGGGCTCTCCATTGACGGATGTAATTAGGGTGAGCTAGTCGAGGGTCCGTCATAGGCTCTAGACCAATGACGAGGTCCCAAAGACCCTGAAACTCAAGCACTTGTTGCATGAAATTAGACCAAGTGGTGAAATTTGACCCGTTAAAACGTGTCTTATTCGTGAAGGCATTCTTGGCCGTTGCAACAAGAGTGGTAGTGCTCGGAGATGGATAGTGTGAAAAAGTGTAGTGTGCGTAGGATGGGGGAGTGGAGTACACTTGGGAATGGGTCCCAGAGTGCCCACCATGCATGCGTATAGTGTGCAAGGTGGATCCATAGGTAGGGATGGGTTGACTAGGAATGGGCATGGTAGCCATATGAGAAACCCAAGGAGGTGGGATGGGAACATGGTGAGCAGAAGATGGGAATCCCTATGTAGGTGTAACCCAAGGAGAGTGTGAAGATACACCATAAGCTGAGGATAGAAACCCGTGCGTATGAGTGGTCATGGGAGATGTGAAGTTGGGGATAGTGAGGGGGATGCCCGTCACAGTCGTCCCAGGAGTTATGGGTGTGCTCATGTGTTGAAAGGTGAGAGGCATTGTGCTAAAGGGTAGCATTCCCCTAACGAAGTACCATGGTGCAAAGAGAGAGAGAATGGAGTGGAGAAGGAAAAGGTGCTAGGAGCGGAGATGGAAGATCCAACCACTAGGGTGTGTGATGCACATATGGAGTATAATCCAAGGTTTTGGAAAGACGATGAGAGGTGTGATATAGAAGAGGGTGGGATGGGAGGGAAGTGAGAAGTGTGTGTGATATGCTCAAATGAAACAAAAGCTGTAGATGTACATGAATTTCGTCTGCTTCGTGAGCCCCCTCTATTGAAGTTCACATACGCAAAGCCATCCGGATCCTGTACCTCAAAAGAAGAAACAAGCGAGGGTTTTGATTCATGCAAAACAAAAGAATTGTACAAACCTGACATTGGAGATGGCTGAGATGATGATGGATCGCTAGATGTTTTGAATGCCGTATGTCCTCCATGATCGGAGAGGTGGCCAGCCTCACCAACCGGTCCGGATGTGGTGGCAAAACTGGTAGGAGGGGTGTAAACTGTTAGCAGAGTATTTGTCAGCTCATGTGTGAGTCTGAGCTTGATCTGGGCTGGGCATTTTTATTAGGTATTTTAGGTATTTTTCTGGTGTGGCATTTTATGCCAGTGGAGCATTTTATGCACCAGTCGGCCAGCTTTAATGCTGTCCGACCAGCATTATTGCTCCCCACTTTTTCAGCCTATTTATACTCAGTGGCTCCTCCTCAGTCAGTCACTTCATCTTCACCATCTGCAGACTCTGTGGAGAGAGGAGCCAGTGCCAGTGCCCACGCAGCCAGTGACTCACTGTTGTATGCGACTGTCTTGTGTTCAGATATATGGATTCCATTTGCCGTGCATACATCTGAGTTCTCATCTATATCGTGTTCTTTCTTTTCTCTTTTTGTCTTGTGTTTCAGCAGTTTATTTCAGCACATGTTTATGCTTCCACCGCTGCTCCACTTCTAACATGGTATCAGTTTTCAGGATTTGTGTTTCTGCTGTGTTTTATTGCTGATTTCAGGATTGTTTTGTACCCCTGTTGATCAGACGACTACTGTCGCAGCCAGGCGACTTGTTTTGGGGCTGTTTTCAGCCTGCGTTTTTTGCAGTTTTGCCATCGCCTGCTGCCTCCGCACCCTTTGCTGCCTACGCACCCTTTGCTGCCTGCGTTTTTCATCTGCAGCTGCTGGCGACAGTTTTCTACCTGTTTTCTCCAGTTTACAGCCTGCGTTTTGCTGATTCAGCATCTCTCGTGGCTGAGTGGCTGTTCTTTCAGGCCGTTTTTGCTGTTTTTGGCAGTTTTTGACTGATTTTTTGACTTTCTGCAGCAGATTTTGTCTTCTATTGATCAGATTTTGGGTTATCTTGCATGTGAACTCTCATTTTCTGTAGTCTGTGCTTGTGTTTTGGCTGTGTTTCCTCTCTCAATTCCATCTCTTCTCTACTTCTCTTCTTATCCTCTCCATATGGCTCCTCCGTGCACTTCCACTGATGATAAGTTACATGGACCTGATTATCTCACATGGAGTGCTGTCATGAAAGCTTGGTTTGTGCAGAAGCGACTATGGTACATCGTCTGTGGAGCTATTGCTCGACCTCTCCATTCTTTTCCTCTTCCTGAAGACTTTGATGAGGACAACCATGAGGAAGCGGTGCTCACATGGGACTCGGACGATGCCCGTGCTTACTCGGCGTTGCTTCGGTGTATTTCTAAAGTGGTCTTACCAGCGGTTACCTCCTGTAGGACATCTCCTGAAGTATGGCAGAAGTTGCAGCAGATGTATGAGGCACCTTCCACCATGCGGGTCGTCACACTTTATGGCCAGCTCCAGCAGATGAAGTTTGAGCCGAAAGATACTATTCAGTCTTTTCTTCTTCGTGCTACGCAAGTACAGGACCAGCTTCGGCACATGCAATCTGCTCTTCCCGAGGTGCATCTTGTCGGGACGGTCCTCTACAAGCTCCCCTCGGAGTTTGATGGAGTGGCCAATGCTTTGCGGGCGCAGACATCATCGACTCCTGTCAGCTTTACACATATGACCTCGATGCTTCTTGAGCATGAGGCATCCTTGAGATTACAGGGGCGGCTTCCGGTTCATTATGGAGGCGAGGCTTATGTAGCTTCAGAGAGGGGTAACGGGAAGAAGAAGTCGACGGCCCAGTGTTACCACTGTGGCAAGAAGGGACATTTGCGGAAGGACTGCAAGAAGTTAGCGGCTTCCAGGAAGAAGGAGCAGAAGATGAAGCGGGATGTTGACTCTACTGATGAGTCCTCTCCTTCATCCGACTCCGACTCCGATCCTCCGACCAAGGTGAAGTCCAAGGCGCGGAAGGGATCCTCTTCTTCGGATCGCGGGAAGGGCTTGGTGGCCCCTTCCTCGGCTGCTTTCTAGTGGTGGTGATGAGGTCATCCCTCACGACTCTCTTGTGCCAGAGAGGGAGTGTGAGCGCGTGTTCAGATGGGGCAGCCGCGCCTCATCTATATTTTTATACAGGTGCACAGGTTCCAGAGAGGGACGTCCCTGACGCATCGACTTCAGTCTGGCGGAATCAAATCCTGGAGCTGGGATTGACATCCAGGTTCATGCCGAGCTGGTCATCTGACAGAGAGCGGGAGGCTTTCGTCTGGAGCTCACATGAGGGGACACTTTGGCGGTCTGGCCAAAGGCGGGGACTCCATGGTCACATATGTTCAGGGGCATTTTTGACAGGATGATCTTGTATGCTCCTGCGAGACATTGGTGATGGACACAGAGACATGCTATGATCTTCTCTATTTTCAGGTGTTTGGTACGATCGACATCGACATCAGGTTCTCTCCGAGGCACCTTGGTGGTGGCTTGATCACCCACTGCTTACCCATCCATGGTTCTACTTGGTGGTTCTATGTTGTATAGTTTCTGATCCCTTTTCATTGTACTATTCTATTGTATCAGATCACTCATGATCTGAGAGAGGGTGTTAGCAGAGTATTTGTCAGCTCATGTGTGAGTCTGAGCTTGATCTGGGCTGGGCATTTTTATTAGGTATTTTAGGTATTTTTCTGGTGTGGCATTTTATGCCAGTGGAGCATTTTATGCACCAGTCGGCCAGCTTTAATGCTGTCCGACCAGCATTATTGCTTCCCACTTTTTCAGCCTATTTATACTCAGTGGCTCCTCCTCAGTCAGTCACTTCATCTTCACCATCTGCAGACTCTGTGGAGAGAGGAGCCAGTGCCAGTGCCCACGCAGCCAGTGACTCACTGTTGTATGCGACTGTCTTGTGTTCAGATATATGGATTCCATTTGCCGTGCATACATCTGAGTTCTCATCTATATCGTGTTCTTTCTTTTCTCTTTTTGTCTTGTGTTTCAGCAGTTTATTTCAGCACATGTTTATGCTTCCACCGCTGCTCCACTTCTGACATAAACATCACTATACTTGTTGTGAAAGTACTCCTCAAAGTCCTCCTTTGTCATGTTAGTGAAATCTGGTGAAGGTGGAGTGTTGTCCTTCTCACCAAGTCCATAATGCCGTCTCAGGGCGTCCAATGATGGAGAAGCCTGATAAGACATCATAGGAACTGGAGAAGAAGGTGTCTGGGACATTGTGATTCGGTTAGAGTCGTATTGTGTGCATGGCACAAAGACTAGCTCTCCACAATATCCGCAGGATACTCTTTACAAGAGCATTGGCTCTGATACCATGTGAAGGAAACTGCTAGGGTTTGCATGGAGGACACACAGAGTGTACAACCACGATAGAAACACAAAGAGACAGACACAGACACAGAGGGCAAAACTCAAATCCTAAATGCAAAACTCAAAAACTCAAACCCTAAACGCAAAACTCAAAACTCAAACACAGAAACTCAAACACAAATAGAAGGGAGAGAGAGAACACAACTCTGAAGTGAATGAATGCTGTAAATGAATGTAAGAGTGTACAGTGTGCTCAAGGGCAAAGCAATACCGGAGTGTGACGTCCACTGAAGACGGATCCCAAGTCTGTGACCACCAGTTGGAGTGTAGGAGTGCTGAATAGTGAATGGTAGTAGGCTGATCACCAAAACACAGCAGTTTGGAGGCTGGAAACTGGTAAACGCAGCAATGTACCACTGATCGGAGGCTGGAAATTGTGCACAGGCTGCTGTAAATAGCAGGCTTGAACAGTGTTTGAGAGTGCCTGCAATGCTGAAAATGCAGGCTGGCTGACCTTGGAGATGATGGATAGCAGGCTGAACAGCAGTCTGGAGCAGTTGCCAGCAGCTGAGAGCTGTCACCTATAGCAATGGACAGTTTGAAGATAATGTGGCTGCAGTCGATGATGGCTGAACAGCAGATGGAGGCGTGCTGCAAACTAGAAATTGGGCGCCAATAGCAGCAGAGGGTGTGTGGATTGGTGTAACCTGCAAAACAAGGATAATGGCTGAATGGGGGTAGCCTGTCTATTTATAGATGTGGAAGGGCGCCCCAAAAAGTAGGGTTTCCACTAAACTCTCTCGAACCGCTCCCCGTTTTAGGGTTTTACTCTAAAAGAGCATTTTTAGTGTGTTTTGGTGCTGTTTACGAGGCTAATCAGCAAGTAATGCATATTTTAGCTCAACACTTACATGGGATTGTGACAATGTTTATGCGTATTTGGCACTGCTTTGGTGTATTTCTAAAGAAGTTCTAACGGCGGTTACCTCTTGTAGGACATCACTAGAAATATGGTTGACGCTTCAGCTATTGTACGAGGTAGTTTTCTCCATGTGTTTTGTGACCCTTTATGGACAGCTTCGGTAGATGAAGTTTGAGTCCAAGTACACCATTCAGCCATTTTTACTCCGTGTTACATAGGTATAGGATCAGCTTTGACACATGTAGTCTGCCCTTCCAAAGGCACATCTAGTGGGCACGGTACTCTACAAGCTCCCCCTAGGGCCTAGAGTTTAATGGAGTGGCGAATGCTTAGCGGACGCAAACATTCTCTACACATGTGAGCTTTATACATATGTCCTCGATGCTACTTGAGCATGGGACATCTTTGCAATTACAGGGGAGGCTCTCATCTCATTATGGAGGTTCCAGTGAGGCCTTTACAGCTTGAGAGAGGGGTGACAGGAAGAAGAAGTTGAAGGCCTAGTGTTATCACTGTGGTCAGAAGGGTCACTTTAGAAGAATTGCAAGGTGTTAGCAGCCTCATAGAAAAAGCAGGAGCGGGATGTGGACTCCTCTGACGTGTTCTTTTCCTTACTCCGACTTTGATCCCCCAGCGGAGGAGAAGTCTACGACGTGGAAGGGATCCACTTCTTTAGAGTGTGAGAAGGGCTTGATTGCCCCTTTCTTAGTTGCTTTCTAGTCTAGGTGATGCGGTCATCCCTCACAACTTTCCAGTGCCAGAGAGGGAGCGTGAGAGGGTGGTGAGATGGGGTAGTCGCGCCTCATTTATACATATATACAGGTGTGCAGGTTCCAAAGAGGGATGTTCTTGACGCATCGATTGAAGTTTGACAGATTCAAATCTTGGAGGTGGGATTAATATCTAGGTTCATGATGAGCTATTTCTTTCACAGCAAGCGGGATTAGCTCCTAGTCTTGAGCTCACATGAGGGGACACTTAGGTGGTCTTGGCCAAAGGCAGGGAATTCATGGTCATATATATTCCGAGGCATTTTTGACATGATGGTCTTGTATGCTATTGCGAGACATTGTTGACAGACACTGAGATATGTTATGGCTCTTCTCTATTTTCAGGAGTTGATATGATCGACATTGACCTTAGTTTCTCTTCGAGGCACCTTGGTGGGGGACTTGATCACCCACTACTTGGGTATCCATGGTTCTACTGTGGTGGTTCTTTGTTGTATATGATTATCATTGTATCATTGTATTGTATTAGATCACCCATGATCTGAGAGAGGGTGTTAGCGGTCTAGTCGCTTGTGTGAGTTTGGGCTATGCTTGACATTACTGGGTATTTTAGGCATTTTATGGTGATCATATTAGTGATTATTTAGGCATTTATTGCTGGCCAACCAGTTGCCATATTTGGTATATTTTGGGCCTATTTATTCAATGGCTCTTCCTCTCTCATTTAGTCATAATCATTCTTTAGGTGGTCTTCCTTTTGGAGAGAGGAGCCGCTGCCAATGATCATGTAGCTAGTGACTCACTGTTGTACGTGTTATTCTCGTGTTTGGTATATGGATTCCATTTCTTGAGCACATCTCTGAGTTCTCTTCCTTTGTAGTATTCTTTTGTTCTTTTGTTCTTTTGTCCTGTGTTTAGCAATTTATTTCAGCACTTGTCTATGCTTCCATTGCTTTACCACTTTTGATATAGCTGACCACTAAAACCTAGTTGGCATAATTTATCACAACTTTTGCCTTTGACACCCATTCCATCCTCAGGGTCCTTGGCTTGTTACCCTGAAATAACTGCCATGTACATCACGTGCTAAACAACCTTGCTCATTTGATCATTAACTTAGTCAAATGTTATCAGTAGCAACATTAAAGCATCTTAAAATTTCACGTCCTTGTGACATACTTTCCCTTGAAATCCTTGCAATCGTCCTCGATTGCACTACATTGTGCCAAAGGAAAAGCATACTGCTTTGGAATTTCCTCAAGGCATCACAGTCACAACATTGACCATTGTTGTCTAACCATGCCACATGCTCCAAACTTGCCGAAAATTTCCAACTAAAGTATATTCTCAGCATAAACCATGGTTGAAAGTGTTAATGCCATTCACTAAATGTTGCTATCCATGGAACCAAATATAAACCATTGAAAATTGAGCATAAACTGATCGTAAACAAATCACTTGTTGATTTGAGAAGTGATCACAAACTGCTGCAAATGTGTAGAGCTGCCGTGGTAACAACCATACTCATCTGCATACATCTCACAGTGACTAGTGCACTAAGTAGTGATCCATGGCAGACATATTGCTAGCATAGTACCTTGGATACATACTGAATACATCTGAGGTTCACTGCATCCGAGAGTTGTCCACAACTAAAGGAGTAGAAGTGCCACCTCCTCCTTGAGCATCTAGCAATGCTTTGGACCCTTGCTTTGTTGAACCTGATTGAGCCCAAACTGAAGTCGGTTCTAACTGAAAGGCATCTAGGTAAAGCTGTAACAACTGAGGATGGTTTACCACATAGTGTGGGGGAGTTTCGGAAACGAGGGAAACAAAAACAAGAAAAATTGGATTTTTGGAGTTTTGACCAAATTTTGAAAATGGAAAAATAGTCTTTTAGATTGTACACTAAAATAAATAAGATATTATGTGGATATGTAAATATATCAATGCCTACAATACCATGTACCCAAATTTCATGCAAAACTTTGAGTCTTCATGTCATATGATTGAAATCATGATCCATTACACATGTCATGGCTCATGAGTGAAGAGTTAAGATGCAATGGTTAAAACTTAAGACAACTCAACACAATTAAGACTCAGTTTTCAAAACTTAAGACAATAAAAAGAATTATAGTTAATGACTCATGAATCATCTATCATTGAAGACTAATATCAAGAACAGTGGAACCAAGGTGGATTATAAGTAAAATTAACATACAATGATACATGTAACTATATTATGTGAATAATTTGACCAAACTTCAAAGTTTAGTGAGCACTGAGCACTGGTTACTAGTAACTATTGAGTAGTAAGTATCAACATCAATGAACAATTGGCAATTGTAGTTTGCAATGCTAAACTACTTGAGTATCATGAGTCATGACTCATTCGGACTTCGAGGAGCTATACACTATCTCCTCATTTGACTTTGAGAACCTTGATCGAGAAGATGATGAAGTAGCCTTAGCCTTAGACTCAGACTCAGGCTTTGACTTTTCTTGTGATGCATGACTATGTGTGGCCCTTGCTCTAGTGGCTATAGCCCTCCTCTGTGCATGAGTCTCATGCACTGGTGTCAATAGCTCCTCATAGAGCATGGAGTGGATATTCCACTCCTATGGTATCTCTGAAATGTCATGCATCTTCTCTATATGAGTCTTGTCGGCATTCACTTGTAAAGGTGAACGAGACAAAGATTTTATGCTCAATGTTTATATATATCGCAATTTACAATTCAACTTCAAAGCGGTGATAAGTATCAAGGTTAAAAAGTTAATTATACATAATATTATTCATTACCAATTTACCTGTGAAGGCTCGGGGGATAGAGCAGTCCTCTCAAGAAGCTAGAGATTGCAATGGCAAGACACTAAATGCTTTGATTGGGCAGTCGTGAGCTTGTTTCTCTTTTTGATGTGGAAGAGGACCCATGTGCTCGAGTTTCTCTCTGCAAGCTCTGAACTATAATCTTACGAGAGGACATAAATGACAATGCATTTCTATTCAAATTTAAGAGATTGAAGTTAGGTTATTGCTAATAGGCAAGTTGCAAAATCAACATTTAAGTAGGTAATAGATTATAGAACTTGTTACCCAGGTTGCATAATGCATTAGATTATCAAGATTCAAAACATAAAAGCCACCAGTCACATACCAAAATAGAAGCACAATTGCCACATTTCTTCCACCAAGAGACATGTAGAAGCTCTCTCTCTCGAAGCTTAGCTGTGGGTTGGCCGAAATGAAGAGAATGATTGTGGAATGCTAGCAAATCATCCTCTACTCTCCTCATCATATCTAGATCATCGCTTGTGAGGCGCCTCATGTACTCCATGAAGCCCCCCTCCAACTCTTTGCTAGTGTATTGCTTCTCATTGCACCATAGGGAATGCAAGATATGCGTGATAGCATGGATTGGTTTATGGAACCAATTTCATCTTGCATTCCACGTTGCACAAATCTCATCAACCCTTGAGAGCGAAGGATGATGAATCATAGGTAAAATAAGTTAGAAACTTAGAAGTTGGAACAATCATCAATGAGTCGTTATACTAAATAATTATATATGTAAAAGTTAAACAATAAATGTTAGAGTGCAATGAATGTGGAAGCGTATGGACAAGATTGAAAGACAATGAACATGAGAGAAAGGGAGAGAGAAAAGAGACAGAAGAAAGCAGAAATCTACAGTTAATGAATGCTGAAATGAAGAGGGGAGACATATAAGGGCTATAGATATATCTCCTCGAGTCGAATCTCTCCCACTAGCACTTGGAAACAAGTGTGTGGGTCAAGCTGCCAAGTGGACTAAATAGGAGAAAAGAATGTAATAAAATAATGTAGTCGGGCAGCAAAAAATTGGCTAACTTGATAAAAAATTGGCAACTATAATATAAATGAATAAAATAATCAGCAATCAGTTCGCCAACTGCCATGCGGCACCATCGCCTGCCTGACAAATTGCCCGCACATTGTGTCTGCTGAAAATGCTCACTGAGTGACATGAATAATGAAATAATGCCCTCCGAGAGAATCGACTGCACCAATAGTAACCTGAGAAATGCTAGTCTGGGGGATGAATAATCTCTAACAGTAACTTGTTTTTGGGCAAAAAGCTGTTGCGACGCAAGGCCTCGCTAATTTTATCCATATATTTGTATAAAAGGCCCAAAGTACTCCCCTCCATGTCAGTGATGCGCAAAAGAGTGTAAATAGGAGTGAGACTTTTCATCAATATCTCTGTCTCAACCCATCAACTCTCATTTAAAATATTGCGTTTTAAAGCAAGAGCTTTTGGAGACTCTCTCTCACTCCATGTGAGCCACTCTTTGCATGCAATGGTTTATATCAAATTTGGACAAACTTGTATCAACCTCTCCAATACAATAAACATATAAGCAAATCTAGTGGTAGAGAGCTTTAATAGCTCAAGTGTTCTAATGGCTCGAAATATGCTTGTGACAGATGGCTTCTTCTTCACAAATCTTACCATGCTTGTTGCCGTTTTGAAAGTGTCATCCACCCAAGATATTTGCCCAATATCTTCAATAAGCAAGTCAAGGCAATGGGATGCACACGGAGTTCATACTATGCTACGGAACTCCTCCTCAAGCATATGTCCCATAGAAATATAGTTGCTTCCATTATCTGTCATCACTTGCATCACATATTTTGGACTTCTATGTCCATGATGACTTGTTGCATGTGCTCCCAAATGAAAGATCCTGTGATGATAATGCTTGAGACAGAGGCATCGAAAGCCTTAATGAACATGGTGCCTTTGTGTGAAGACACCATAACATTGTATACATTTCTTTAGTGCATATTCGATCGTTCATCGCATAATATTATGCATCCGTATTTCACTCATGTCTCCTTTAAGAGCTCCAATTAAGCCTCTATGGATGCTCTTTCCTTTCTAAGCTCTCGTACATTCATTAGCTTAATGTGGTGTTGGATGAGAGGATTCATCTTCTTGTAGCTCAACACCCATAGGCTTTTGGCGCCAAGATGGAGACTCACCATTACTTCTGCTGACACATTTGCGCGAGGCTTGATGTCTTTGTTGGGAATACACGCCAAGTGGTCTTTCACGCGTGTTACATTCCCCGGTTTCTCCAATCCACAATAGTTGCACTACCACCTCTTAAATCCATAAGAGCCCTCGTATCCCTTGTTGGAGTGACGCGCCTCTAAAATGGATTTGACACCATGATTAGGTATTGGGAATTTGGAAAGAGGTCAAGTAATTACCAATAAGAACTTAGAAGAAGATTGGAAGAAGAAAAAGAAGCTTGGCTTTGAAAAAGAATACATGTATTCTCCATCAAAGAAAAATTGCATGTGTAAATGTGGGCTGATTTGATTCGACTTTGTACAAAATATGGTGTGTTATATATGTATGTGTTACAAAAGGGGAAGTCCTTGGAAGAAGTCCCACAAAAAACCCCACCAAAAAACTACCCTCCCAAAAGACATCCACTCCAAAAAAAGAAAAAGTCCCCTAAAAGGGGACGTGGTAGGGGATGGCCGAGATGGGGGGATGGCTATTGGAGACAGAATAGGGGCGCCCCTCGTTCCATTTTGGCGTCCCATTTTGGCACATTTGTTCGAGATGGTATTCCCATGTTTTGGGGCCTCGGGATAGCCGTTCCCTATAACTATATCCGAAGGTGTAGAAGATGACTTCTTCTTCTTGCTGTTGTTGTCCTTCTTTAGAGTATTTAAAACTTGGGTAAACTGAGGATCCTTTGCCAATTCAGCAAAGAGATTGGTTGCTTTCCTCATTCGATTCTTGAACTGGTAATCAAATTCCTCTTCACTTTGCTGGTTATCAGCCTCATTATGCCTTGAAGACCTTGGATCTTGCCCAACAGCAACATTTTCAGCTTGCTCTCCATGATTTGAGCCTTGTCCAAGATTAGGCATTGCATTTCCTTCTTCCCCATACGAGTGTCCATATAGAGAGTCATCATCACTCCTTGATTCCATCTCACTGTATGAAGACATTGCTATAATTTCTCAACTAAGAGTAAAAATCAGTACTTTCACAAAGCTTTGGCTTGCAATTAGGCGCCTCAGGCCCACCAAATCAAGGGATTGAGTGGTATCTTGCCAATGGAACCATGAAACTAGCCTTCCCTCTTGGAAATGGTGGTAATTCCTTGATCAAGCACTAAATTACAACAATCAACAAATAAACATAAATTAAAATGCATAATTTACCTTATTAATCTTGGACAATAGACACCATGTTGGCCCCAAAACTGGCACCCCTTTCGGTATTTCTTTAACTTCAATTGCCAATGGATGTATAACAAGCTGAGATTCCATGATCTCCTTGGCTAATCCAAAGCCTCTTGTTGGTCCAACAATCAGCAAACAAATTGGACCAAATGCCCCTTGAATTTCACCTAGGACTTGCTTTGAATTGGACCCCAATTGGCCAAATGCCACCCAAATTTACAATGGATGGCTAGGCAGTTGAAATCCTTGACAATTCACAAATTTCGGGTGTTGATTTCAGTGTACAATGCCTTCTTTTGATGGCATGGGTCCTGAGGTGGTTGGTAAACCCTGATTTCTACAAAAATTTAGAGTTTACAGCTGAAATCCCGTTGCTATCCAACAAATATGGCTTAGTTCTTTTGAGAATGGCTGAAAAATACTGAGATATCTTGAGAATGGGTTGGAGAAGTGAGAGTGTTGAGAAACCACTTCTTCAATTTACACACTTCATTTAGGGTTTTGCAATGATATCCCAAAAAAGTATAGATGTCCACATTTTGGCCACTTTTTCAATGGGCACCCACACAATGGTGCGCCACCCTAGACAACTTATGCCTATGAATAGACAGTCACTTCAGTCATTCTACACTCCAACTACCCCACTACTCTCCAGTCATTCTTCACCACCTTCTTCGGTCACCACTACCACTTCCCTTCTCTCACCAGTCCCTTCCACTGCCCTCACATCCCTTTAGGACATTGTGGTTCGTGGCTTGTGATTGCCTTTACCCTCCCTCTTTTGCTTTAGGCGTTGTGTTTAAGCATCATGCCTTGCGTTTGGAGCATCTTTCACCTGGTGTCACCATCATCTACTTTGGCATTAGCACCCTTCTTCTTCAAGCTCCACCTTCACTTGCGTTTTTCAATTGGGAGGTCTTCTTCTTGCTTAGAGTCATAATCTCCAGCTTGGCGTCAGCATCCTTACCTCTGGCGACACCCTACATCATCGAGCGTCAGTGATTTCATCAGTCATCTATCACAGGGGCTGCTAGGACCTGCGTCCTCCCATCCTCCATCATGTGGCATCATCATTATCCACCTGGTGTCAACATCTAGGCTGCTCTCCTTGCGTTTGAGAGCTCCAACACTCTGAGATTTGCATTTTGTTGCCCTAGTCACTCCCCAGTATCAGAGGACTGCAGTTTACTTCCTTTAAATAATCCTGAAAATTAATTTCAGCCTTTTTGATCTTGCCCAAAATTAAATGTTCCCATCCATAGTTAATTGGCTAGGCCATTTGCAACGTGGAGTGGTCGCCAATCTTTGTTGACCCTTATTGGCCAAACAGCTATCCTAGGAAAAGCCAAGAGATTGCTTAATATAGATTTTCTTTTTCAAATTTCCATTAAGGAAAGAAGATTTTACATCAAGTTGATAAACCGACCATCTCCTATGGCTGCCTAAGATAAGAATGGTCCTAATGGTAGCCGTCCAAGCTATAGGTGCAAAGGTGTCATGGAAATCCACCCTTGGTTGTTGTGTGAAGCCCTTCGCCAATGAGCCTCGCCTTGTGCTTATCTAGAGTGCCATCACTATGGTACTTGGTCTTAAAGACCCATTTGACTCCAATCACCTTCCTATGAGCTGGTCAATGCACAAGATTCCAAGTGCCATGCTACTCAATCGCATTCAACTCTTGCTCCATAGCCTTCTTCCAATGCTGTGACTGTAAAGTCTCCTTCACACAGGTGGACTCTCTATCTTGCATTGCGTGAGACATTAAATAGTAGTTAGTACAAATAAGCTCAGTGGAGTGTGCTTGGTTCTTGTGAGATCATTGCGGGACGTCTTGCAGTTGCCACTCCTCAGGGACTCCCACAATCCTTGCATCGTGAAATGTATTACGTTCTCAACTAGGAGGAGGCCGATATTGCCCTCACCGCTTTGCCTTTGCCATGTTGGGAATAAAGGCCTCGTGTTTTAAATGTGCTCGGGTGTGAATACACCCTTAGCACTTGTACTTACACATATATATCTATCTAAAAACCTAAAGGTACTCTCTCGTCATTGTACCTAAAAATGTGCATTCTCTCTACTCTGCTCTCTCTCTCTCTCTCTCTCTCTCTCTCTCTCTTTGTCTCTCAGCGTGCAACGAACACGTCTCTCGATCTTCGTGCCTCTCCCATTACTACAAATTGGTATCAGAGCTGGCAAGAGATAGCTCAGGTGTTGTAGGAGTTCGAGGTGGACTCGACAAGCAAGAGTTGTCACAGTTGAGCAATCGGTTGAGGTAGGTAGGATCATGGTAGGTCCAATAGGCGACAACAGGTCCAGTGTGGACTAGTGGGCGTGACAGGCAGCAGCGGGGCTCAATGACGGGACCAGCGGGCAGCACAAGCGACGTCTGCAAGTGACGTCTGCAGGGAGTAGCAACCAGGCGCTAGCGTGTTGGGCAGCAGTTGCGACGAAGAGCTCATGGCAGGTTGGCGCAGGCGATGTCCAGTCAGCGACGTGCACGGGGTCAACGGACCCCGTCACACCTTTTTTTTCAAAATCTTTTTTTTAAAAGAAAAAAAAATTCAACTTCCACACCCCTTTCTTGACCAGGGTTTCGTGCACCAGGCACAAAAGGACAGATTTGTGCAACTATGGTCAAGAAAATTTGGGGCTTTTTCCAAATTTGGGGAATGTGATGCAGGACAAACAAATTTGTCTCAGAAATTGCAGGAATTTGTGACATTTTGTCCCCGACATTTGGGGCTTTTGATGTACATGCAGAAATTGGGCTGAAATTTACCCAATTTTTCAACATTGATGCACATTGGACCTCGTGCAATTTGGGGCTTGTGCAGTTTGGGCAAAATTTGTGCAACATTTTGTCATTTTATGTACATGCAGGTTGAATTCCATGCAATTTGGACATCAACACTTGGTAACATTTGGGGGTTTTGCTGAAATTGCTCTATTTTGGCAAAATTGACCTGTTCTATGCATGACAGAGAAAATGCAGATGTGTGGTTGATGCTTTGAGCACAAAAATTTTGTGGCTTTTGATCATTTGTGTCAAATTTTATGCCTGTGGGTACATGTACAACAGAAATTGCATCTAAAATTTGGGATTTCTCATGTAATGTGATGCATATGCCCTTGGAAAAACTGTAATTAGTTGGATAATGCTGTAGCACATGGTTTGGTGTTTCTGAAAATTTAATTACAGATCTGAAATCTGTGCTTCTACGTGGTTATTTATTGCTGGTTGGTACTTGTTTGTACCTTGGTCACTTGGGTGACAATTTTAGGCTTGCATTTGCTGGTTTTTTGGTCACATTTGGGCTGAAAATCATGGCTGGCAGCAATGACAGCAGTAATCTAATGCACATAAAGAAGCTTAAAGGAGCACATAACTTTGCAGTTTGGCAAAACAATGCTACAATATCTTGTTGCAAAAGAAGCAGGCAAAGCCGATTAAAACCAAAGGGGCAAAGCCCACAAACATTGAACAGGAAGATTGGGATGAATTAAATGAGCTTGCACGCTCAACTATCGAGCTATTGATTTCTGATGCCTTGCTGTTTAACATTTAAGGTTTGGATTTTGCATATGCTATATGGACTCGACTGGAAGATTTGTATGCACAGAAGAGTGTTGCATGCAAAGTGTATTGGCTGAAAAAGCTTATGGATTTGCATATGAAAGAGGGTACAGCAATGTCTACTCACTTTAGTGAGTTTAACTCCATTTTCTACCAGTTGGTTGCCTTGAACTTCATGATTGATGAGGAATTTAAGGCTACTTTCTTGTTTTGCACTCTACCAGAGAGTTGGGATACATTCAGAACAGCTATGAGCAATTCTAAAGCGATCCTTTTGTATATTGATGTAGAGAGTGTTCTACTCATGGAAGAAATGATTCGGTAGAACAATGCATCCAGTAAGTCTTCCAATGCTTTGCATACTAGGAGCACATCATAGCAGAAAGGCAAATATGATAGCAAGGGACGCAGTAAATCACGTGGCAAAGATGTTGAATGCCATCATTGTGGCAAGAAGGGTCACTTTAAATGTGATTGCTACAAATGGAAGAAAGAGAAAGGAAAAGGCAAGAAGATAGATGATAGCAAGGAAGATAAGAAGGACAGTCAACCTAAGAAGAGCAGGGTGAAAATTGAAGAGGTGAATGTAGTCACTCATGACAGTGATAGTGGGAGTGACGTACTCTTTGTCTCTTCACACTTTGGTGCACATGCTTTACTTGCAGATATAGATGATGACATGCATACCTGGATTTTCAATTCAGGTGCTTCCTTTCATATCACCCCTCATTGTAAGTGGTTCTCTGTCTATATAGGGGGTCGACATGATGTTGTCTATCTTGGGGACAACTATGCATGTGACATTGCAGGTATTGTCAGTGTGCAATTGGAGTTTCAGCATGGCTTTGTCTTCACACTTCAGTATGTACGGGCATGTATCTTAGCTCAAGAAGAGCTTGATTATCATAGGGCAGTTAGATGATGTGGTTTTCATACCACCTTTGGTGAGATGGAAAATGGAAGATCTGTAATAAGGGATCTAGGATTATTGCCAGAGGTTGCAAGAGTGATACTTTGTATCCACTTCATGTATCTAGTGTGCGTGACCATGTTGTTGCCGTGACCGAGCAACCAAGCGTTTCTTTGTGGCATGGCCGGTTGGGACACATGAGTCAAACAGGAATGAAAGTTCTTTCTCGATTGGGTTACTTGCCTTGTCTTCGTTATGCTGATTTTGAGCATTGTGATCATTGTGTTTATGGTAAACATGCACAGACGTCTCATAAAAAGTCTCTTTGAAATCTTCTCCTCTAGAGTTAGTATATTCAGATGTATGTCAGATGCCAGGATTATCTTTAGCGGGAAAGAAATATTTTGTTACCTTTGTCGACAATGCTACATGAAAGGTATGGGTTTATCCTATTTGTAGCAAGGATGAAGTGCTTGACAAGTTCAAAAAATTCTTGGCATTGGTTGAAAATCAGATTGATAAGACACTTAAGTGTTTTCGCTTTGACAATGGTGGGGAATATGTGTCCAAGACCTTTTAGGCATTTTGCGACAGCAAAGTGATAAAGAGGGAGCTCATTGCCCCTCATAATCTGCTCCATAATGGAGTTGCACAGCGTATGAATCGGACCATATAGAATAAGGTCCGTATGATGCTGTCTCATGCTGCATTACCATGGTGATCTGCATGAAGACATATATATGTAGCAACGTGAAGGGTTTGTGGAAAAGGGGAAAGAGAAGATGGTATGTAAACTCAAAAGGAGTTTGTATGGGCTGAAACAAGCATAAAGAGAATGGTATCACAAGTTTGATACATTCATGCAATATCTTGGTTTTGTATGTTGATGACATGCTAATTGCCGGCAGGGATACTCATGCCTTGGATTCACTGAAGCGCAAAGTTTTCATGGGAGCTTTGACATGAAGAATCTTGGTGATGCAAATCACATTCTTGGCATGCGAATACTTAGAGATAGGTCAACAAGCTTACTCTATCTATCTTAGCAGGAGTATATCTCTAAGGTTTTGCAACGTTTCAATATGGAGGGGGGGAAAACAATTAGGGTTCCATTGCCTCCATATATGAAACTTAGTGCAGATGACAATTGAGATCTGATGATGAGAAGGTTGAAATGGCCAAGATACCATATGCTTCAGTTGTTGGCAGTTTGATGTATGCTATGGTTGCTACATGTCCTGACATTGCCTTTGCAGTGGGAGTAGTTAGTAGATACATGGCAACTCTTGGCAAGAAGCATTGGGATGCAGTGAAAGATATTGAGCCACCACTCTTCCAGCAGAGCGGTTTGCTCATTGCCGACAGATGATGGGAGTTGGATAGATATATGCTTTTCAGCTTTGTACATACTAGACTTAGTTGATTCTTTTCTTCTCTTAATGCACATTGCCTTTAGGTGGGAGGTTGTTGGGAATAAAGGCCTCGTGCCTTTAAATGTGCTCGGGTGTGAATACACCCTTAGCACTTGTACTTACACATATATATCTATTTAAAAACCTAAAGGTACTCTCTCATCATTGTACCTAAAAATGTGCGCACTCTCTACTCTGCTCTCTCTCACTCTCTCTCTCTGCGCGCGCAACGAACACCTGCTGTCTTGATCTTCGTGCCTCTCCTGTCACTACATGCCAAAGTCTTTGAAATATCCATTAAGGTTGGCTCAAGGAGTGAACTTGGTGGTGAAGCAATTTCCTCCTCCATTGATGATGGAGCCGCAATAGGCCTTGGATCATGTGTCCAATGTGACCTGGATCTCCAAGTAGAGGATGCTCAACACCCCCTTTGCAACTGGAAACTCCACAAATTGAATATCTCAACTCGTGTATACCTTTCATGAAATGGAATCATAAAGTCTATATCCCTGGGATTGTGAGCTATAACCCATGAAGACTTGTCTTTTGAAAGCTGGCTCAAACTTGTTCCTTAGTTTCTTCAGGATGTGAACATAAGCATCACACCAGAATATCTTGAAATAAGGTACATCCGGCTTTTGACCAAAGTAAGCCTCAAAAGGTGTCATACCTACCATGGCTGATGTAGAGGATGGATTAAGGATGTGGACAGTGGTGGCCACTACTCGAACCATAGACACTAAGGTTTTTGTTGATGCTCCATCATAGTTCATGCCATCTCGATCACATTGCAATTCTTCTAGTCCAACATGCCATTCTCCTAAGGTGTGATTGTGTTGGCAAACTCCTAGTGTATGCCACGATTTGCACAAAACTTGGCTAGCTCTTTGGAGATAAACTTTCCTTCCTTATTGAAACGCAAGGACTTGGGTTTCTTGCTAGATCCGTTCTCCTCGAAGATCAACCAATTCTTAAAGTGCGAGAATGCTTCAAACTTCAGCTTCAAGAAATATGTCCAAGTCATCTTGCTAAAGTTATCAACAATTAGCATAAACTTTAAAGTGTAAACTCCCCTTGAGGGACTTTGTTCTCATCGGTCCACATAAGTCCATGAAAACAAGCTCCAAGGGCTCCTTAGCCCTCCATGAAGCCTTGTTGGGAATTGCATCTCTATGCTACTTGCCATGAATGTAAGACACACATGGTGGGTGGCTCACCCCAATCTCTAGCAATCCACGCACAAGCTGACCACAAGCAGCCTTCCGAAGGTACTCCTATTTGAGTGGCCAAACCGAGCACGCCATAGCTTAGTTTGAGTCTGAAGAGAGAAGAGTAGTAAAGGCTGATGAAGTCTGTATGTGGTAGACTCCATTCTCCTCATGTCCATCCTCATTGGTCAACATAAGTCCGTCAAAACAAGATCCAAGGGCTACTTAGCCCTCCATGAAGCCTTGTTGGAAATCACATCTCTATGGTACTTGCCATGAATACAAGACACATGGGGGGTGGCTCACCCCAATCTCTGGCAATGCACACAAGGTAGCCAAGAGCAGCCTTTTGAAGGTACTTGTAGTTGAGGTGGCCAAATTGATCATGCCATAGCTCAGTTTGAGTCTATGAAGAGAGAAGAAGAGAAGTAAAGGCTGATGAAGTTCGCACCTGGTAGACTCCATTCTCCTCGTGTCCTGTACAAAGAACTTGTCGAGAGGGTGGATCGAGATTCTAAGAGATGGACCACTCTACCTAGATATCACACACACACACACACACACACACACACATAGTCTTCAGTTTTTAGATTCGTTTTCATTTTAGTAGATCTCAATCTCATATTAAGAGGGGTAAGTCTCTTGTGTCTCGCAATAATGGCCTTGATCTGATTATGGTATGGGCCGCTTAGATGTTGGCGAGGTGGTGGGGGCCATTGTGATTTGCAAAGTGCAATGGCCTAGTCTAATGTGACTCTGCGGCATGATGTAGATATCATCTGAATAGATGGGGTTGGATCTGCTAAGCTATTGGTACTTGTGGAATTTGATTTGTGAAAGAAGTTTGTCACTAGCCTCTACCTAGGTCCTTCTGGGTGGGGTGGTCTCCTATCTTGTAACAATGCTGTGCAGCACCTCTGGAGCTGTAGGAGCAAAAGCCCTAACCATATCTGGTCCTTGTACTCCATGACACGCCGAAGAGGTCCAAAGCCATCACGGAAAAGATAGTGGTATCTCCCTCGTATATCATAGTAGACTGTGTATCTATTGTCATGAGGACTTGTATCTTTGAAACCTCTCTTAACATGTGGATTGATTTTTAATCACATGGTTAAGTAAATGTTGCACATGTGAGGTGTAACTGAGGCTAGAATAAATTTACGAGCCTAGGACTGGAGGAAATCATGAGACGTCAAAGGCAAAAGTTGTGGTCAAAATTGCACACTATGCTTGGGCATGTAAAGACCCATCATTGGGAAGGGGAGAAATGGTAGAAAGCAATTAAAAAAAAGACGAAAAATCTATTGAATTGTAGTGCAGTGTTGACCTGCTGCATGTCGTGTGCCGCCAATTCAGTTGCAGCCCGTCACCGCTTATGCTGGCCTGTCGCCCGCTACACCCCCAACCATCGATTGATCCGTCTGATGTGCCACCTGATTGTTCAGTCCTCTAGCGTCGCCTAGACTTGTGTGTCGATTGCTTGCATCAGGCAGTTGTCTACCAGACCTGTGTTGTCTGTCAATGGCGTGATCGATCATGTTGACCTGCTCCGCTAGCTATCCGCTTGATAGTCGCCTGTCTCTCTCGCCTCATTTCGACCAGTCGTTGCCTATCCAGCTCATGCTCTGATACTAGTTTGTTGTCGAGAGTGTGCGAGGATTGAGACAACTACAACAGTTTCTCGGCGAAAGTAGAGAGAGAGAGAGTGAGTGTAGAGTAGAGAGTGAGGAAGAGAGCACGACACTCAATGTGTGGATACAATGACGAAGTGTACCACTTTAGGTTTTTGATAATATATATAAAGTACAAGTGTAAGCATGTGTGCACACCCGAACACCGTAAAATGCATGGTGACCGTTCGATGACCCTTTATTCCCAACAACAAGAGGAGACTATGAAGTAGGTGAATGACCTTTTGGAGAAGGGTCTGATAAGACCTAGTTTCTCACCTTTTTGCTCTCCAATCCTCTTAGTATAGAAGAAAGATGGTGCTAGAGATCATCATCCCCTGGACTAGCATTTCTCAGGTTACCATTGGTGTAGTTAGTTCTCTTGGAGGTGCTCTTGGAGGGCATTATTTCATTATTCCTGTCAATTAGTGGGCATTTTCAGCAAACATGGTGTACCGACAGTTTGTCAGGTAGGCAATGATGCCATGTGGCAGCTAGAGGACGGATCATTGATTATTTTATTCCTTTGTGCAGTATTTGACTGGTTTTGATCAGGTCGGCCACTTTCTTGCTGGCTGACTACATTATTTTATTGCATTCTTTTCTCCTATTTAGGCTCAGTTGGCAGCTTGCCCCACTCACTTGTTTTCCATGTGCTGGTGGGAGAGATCCGGCTCGAGAAGATACATCTACAGCCCTCATACATCTACCCTCTTTATTTCAGCATTCATTGACTATAGATTTCTATGTTTTTCTGTCTCTTTTCTTTTTCCCTTTCTCTCATGTTCATTTTCTTTCAGTCTTGTCCATACACTTCCACATTTGCTGCACTCTAACATGGTATCAAAGCAATGTAGAAGGGCAGATTGATCGTGGGCAGCGAAGTTGCTGTTTCTTGCAAGTCCTTGTTGTTTGTGAAGGAGGAAAGGTTGTGTTTTTAGCCTTTTGTTGCAAATTTTGAGTTTTCATTGCCTCAGGCAAGTGAAACTCTTTGAGGACGAGTAGAGGAAGCCGTAGCAAGCACCGACACATTGCGCGGAGTTAAAAGGGAGCTGCCCTTGTTTTTGTGCAGGTCATTCTATTTACAATGTCGTTGGAAATTGACGCGGAGTTTAAGGCGATTATGGAGTGTAAGATCCCCATGTTGCCAACTTTGCCTTTAGATCAAAAGCTTGATGGTATTACCGCATTTGGCGTGTAATAATGCTTGCAATCTTGGAGTCTTATGATTTGGTGGAGCTTGTGATCAAGGCTATCCAAGGTTTCTTTAGATGCGAACACTGAGTTGATGAAGGTACAAGTGCATTGGGACAAATTGAATGCCCGTATTTGTTCTTTCCTCCTCCTCTCCTATGCTCGAGTTGTCATTGCTCATATCAAGCACTTGATTGTGGCTTGAGACATATGGCTAGAGCTTGGTTAGTTGTACAGTTGGATGATCTTGAAGAAGCGGGTATCCCTGGATGTTTAGGTGAGGACTTTGAGTCGTAACAAGTCTTTTTCTATGTGGGAGTATGCTAATAAGCTTCGGCAATTGTAGATGCAGATCCAAAATGCAGGGAAGGTGATTACCTCTGAGGACATGGTGATAACTTTTCTTTCTCAATTACTGCTCGATTTAGCGCATTTTATTCCGCTTTGATTGCTTTAGGGCATATAGAGACTCTTTGTTGGGAAGAGTTGGTTCCTATGGTTTTGGACCAGGAGAAGCAATTGAAAGGACATAATGCTACCAAAATGGAGGCATTGATAGGTCATGTGAGAGTGCGCAGCGAAAGAAGAACACGAACACAGAGGAGAGGAGAGAGGAAGCAGAGAATGAAGGAAGAAAATCTGCACTGACTGAGATGAATGCTGAATACACTGGAATGGACAGAACAGTCCCTGCACGCAGCCCGGAGCGTCAGTGAGGGAACCAGGACAGACTGGAAGCAGAGGCAGCACCAATGCCGTAGACGGAGACGGAGGGAGGAGTGCTGAACCTGCAGAGCATGAATGAGATGAATGCTGGACTGACTGGGGGGGCAGCTATAAATAGCCCCCAGCCAGCAAACTGGCCGACCAGCTAAACTGGCCGACCTGGCCAGATCTGGCCGACTATGGCCAGATCTGGTCCGACTGGCCAGTTCTGGTCCGACTGACCAGAACTGGTCCGACTGCCCAAAATAATGGGCAGTCACCCCAAAAACAGCCCAGATCTGGGCTGTAAAATGTCTAGGGCTGCATACAGACTAAGGCAGCCTGAAAACACACTGACAGAGCTCCTCTGTCTCCTGTCAGACTCTGACAGGAGCTCACAACCAGGAGATGACAGACCGAGACTAAATAAGAGCAGGCTAACACCCCCTCTCAACTCCTGGGAGAGTCTGAAGACCCAAGAACCGCATGTGATGAAGCAAAGAAGCCTGAGGCAAAGGCTTCGTAAAGAGATCAGCTGCATTGGCCGCCGTAGGACAATAGACCACCACCAGCTCCGAATCCACGATCCGCTCTCGAACATAGTGATACTGAACCTCAATGTGCTTCGTACGAGTATGAAACACCGGGTTCTTGGCCGGAGCAAGAGCACTCTGGTTATCCACGCGCAGCTCCGTAGGTCCGATCTGGGAAAAGCCAATCTCCGCGAGTAAGCGACGGAGCCAAACTGCCTCCATAGCGGTCGAACATAGGGCCCGATACTCAGCCTCTGTAGAAGAAAGTGCCACAGTAGGCTGCTTCTTGCTGCTCCAAGAGACAGCACCAGATCCAAGGGTGAAAGCATAACCTGTAGTGGATCGTCGCGAATCCACATCACCTGCCCAATCAGAATCACTCCATCCAGAAAGGGTAATCCCATCTCCATACATGATCCCAAAGGATCGAGTCCCCTGCAAATAGCGAAGAACCCGAAAGGCTGCCTGCCAGTGATCCTGGGTAGGAGTCTGCATAAAGGAAGACAATAAAGCCACCACAAAGGAGATATCCGGCCGAGTGTGAAGCAGCCAGATAAGAGAACCGACAAGGCACCTGTAACGGGTGGGATCGGTAAGAGGAACTCCAGCTGTCAAAAGCTTGGACTCAGGGTCCATAGGGCATGAGATAGGCCGACACTTAGCCATATCAAACTCCGAAAGAAGCTCGGTGATGTACCTGTGCTGCGAGATAAAAATGCCCTGTGCCATCTGATAGATCTCCAGACCTAGAAAGAAGTGAAGGATCCCTAGATCCGTCATGTCAAACTCCTGCTGTAGAATGGACCGAGAATGCTCCACCTGCTGAGTGTCGCTCCCTGTAATAATAAGATCATCCACATACAAGATGAGAAACACCGAAAGAGAATCCACAACCCGTAAGTAGAGGTTGGGATCATAAGCGGAGCGCGCAAAGCCACTCTGTAGAAAGAAGCGGTCAATCCGCTGGTACCAAGCACGAGGAGCCTGCTTTAGGCCATAAAGAGCCTTCCGCAGCCTGTAGACATGATCCTCCTTCCCCTGCACAAGAAAACCAGGAGGCTGTGAAACATAAATCTCCTCCTCAAGAACGCCATTCAGAAAAGCAGACTTGACGTCCATCTGATAGACAGGCCAACGGTGGTGAGCAGCAAGAGCCAAAAGCACTCGGATGGTGGACAACCTAGCTGTAGGAGCAAAAGTCTCAAAGTAATCCAACCCTGCACGCTGGGCAAAACCCTTGGCAACAAGCCTAGCTTTATGCTTGTCCAAGGAGCCATCTGCAAGATATTTGGTCTTAAAGACCCATTTCACACCAATCACCTTCCGTTTCGCGGGACGTGGAACAAGCTCCCACGTATGGTTTCGCTCGATGGAGTCGAGCTCGGCCTGCATAGCCTGTCTCCAAATATCCTGTGTAAGAGCCTCCTCCACAGTGGAAGGCTCGGAATCCTGAAGAATCTGTGACATAAGAGCATAGTTCACACATAGTGAACTGTCCCGCTGGGCCTGTAAACGGGCTGATCGACGAGGACCTGTAGAAGAAGCAGGAAAGTGAGTAACACCTGAATCCTGCATGAGCCGGCGATACCATAAAGGAATCTTGAGAGACTCCTTCTGTGAGGGAGACCGGGGGGTCTCCGGAACCTGTAAAGCACCCAAATCGGAGAGGGACTCCCCCTCACAAAGTGAAGGTAAATCCTCCGCATCTGAAGAAGGCTGTATATCCCGTGAAGATCCCGAAGAGGCGGTAGAAGAGCTCGTAGAAGACGAAGGCACATCCACCAAAGGGGAAAGGGAAGCCGAAGGAGGAGGAGGAGGAATAGGGGGGGTGCTAAGGGTGATCCTGGAAGGAAGGAAAGGGAGAGAAGGTGGGGGGGGGGGTCCGTCGATGATGAAGAAACATCGGAAATAGAACCATCAATAGGATCCTCAGAGGCCGAAGCCTCATCAAAGATCACATCCCTGCTCACCTCAACCTGCCGCGTCGTCGGGTCGTAGAGCCGATATCCCTTCGTGGTCGTACTATAACCAACGAAGATAAGCTTTCTCGACTTAGAGTCGAACTTCGTCTTCCTCTTCTTCTTGTCCACATGGACAAAAGCATCGCACCCAAAGATGCGAAAATGGGACACGGAAGGCTTCTTTCCAAAGAAAGCCTCATATGGAGTCATGTCCTGTAACACCGAAGTCGGAGAGCGGTTGCGTATATGCACCGCTGTAGCCACCGCCTCACCCCAAAGGAAATGAGGAAGACTCCTATGCTCCAACATAGATCGGGCCATCTCAATCATGGTCCGATTCGCACGCTCCACCACACTATTCTCTGATGGTGTGTTCGGATGGGAATACTCCACCCGAATACCATGATCCCTGCAAAACTGAGAGAAAAGGTGAGAAGTGAACTCTCCACCGTGATCAGCTCAAACACCACGGACTTTGGAAGTTGTTTGGGTCTCCACAAGCACCTGCCACTCACAGAAACGGGAGTACGCCTCGCTCTTGTACTCCAAGAAATAAGGCCAAACATAACGACTAAAGTCGTCCACAATCAGCATCAAATACTTGGCCTTCCCAAGGGAGGCCGTGCCCATAGGTCCGCAAAGGTCGGTATGTACCAACTCAAGCGGTGAAGTAGCCCTCCTAGAAGCAACCTGCGGGTGAGGCTGCCTGTGCTGCTTGCCCCTCAAGCAGCTAAGGCACAAAGTGTGAAGAGGAGGGAAATCAGGAAGTCCCTCCACCATCTTCCTCCTAGAAGCCCGGCGAAGAGAATCAAGGTTCAAATGACCATACCGAGCATGCCAGAGCAGCCCAAGCTCATGGGAAGTCCGCGCAGCCAAGGCTGTGAGCGTATAAAGCCCACCCTCCTGTGTACTTGTCCAAAGGGCATCACCTGTAGAAGCATCCTCCACTGTGACTGCATCCTGAGTAAAAATGACTCGGGTACCTAACTGAGTAAGACCATGCACAGATAATAGGTTAAAACCCAAATCAGGCACATAGAGCACTTTGGCGGAGGAAGACCGCCTGTCAGAAAACATAGGTAAAGTCCCCACTCCATGAACAGGAACTGTAGAATTGTCACCAATGGTGACTGTACCCCCTCTGGAACGAAGATCCTGAAGCCAATCCTGACGGAAGGTCATATGTGAAGATGCTCCACTGTCGACGAGCCAAGGCTTCCCCTGTGTGGTAGAAGCTAGGGCAGTGTCTTCCTCAACAAAGAGATGCACAAACGCAGATTCTGTTGTGGCTGGGGCCGCCTTCGAGTCCTTCTCCTTAGGCTTCAAATAGGGATACTTCTGCCAACACTTCTCCTCGGGATGAGTGCCCTTCCCACAATGGGGACACTTGGGCTTCTTCTCCTTCGCATCCTTCTTATCTTCCTCCTTCTTGTCCTTGGACTTCTCCTTCTTTTGTTTCTTCTTCTTGCCACCACCTGTGGCAGCCGTAAATGCCTTGGTGGAGCCACTGGCTCCCACCTCTTTGAGTCGCTCGTCATGCTCCAAGACAAGCGGGGAAAGCTCCTCCCATAGGAGAGTCGCACGGGTTCTCGTAGTGATGAGGCTGGTGTAGAAGACATCATATCGGGGTGATGGCAGCTGAGTCAACAGAATCATCGCCATATCCTCAGACGATATCAGACGACCAAGAGAGGCTAGCTCGCCTCGCATATCCTCCATCTTCGTGATGTGCTCCTTCATGGAAGAAGAATCATCAAGACTGAGCATCCGCAACTTCTTCTCCAGGGAAATCTTGTGGCCAAATGTCTTGTGTTGATACAAAGACGCAAGCTTTGTCCATACTTCTGCCGCGGTCTTTAACCTGTGAACATGTACAAGAACTGAATCATGGAGACTCATAAAAAGAAAGGAACGGGCTCGCGAGTTGAGCCTATCCCATAAGGCTGCACGGTTCATAGAGGTGCCATCGGACGAATCCACGGGGGGTCGGTCGATGGGCGAAGAAACAAGATCCCATAGATCAAAGGTATCAAGAATGCAAGCCACCTTGCATGACCATAGGGAATAGTTGGAACCATCCAACTTGTCTTCCTTCGGAAAGGAAGGGAGAATCGGCACCTGTATAGAGGGGATCAGGGAAGGCATCCGCACAGTTGATGCAGTCTTCACTGAAGAAACCTTCGCAGTAGATGGAACCCTCTGAGATGCATGGACTGAAGAAGGACGAGTGCGAGGAGGGTCCTCCCGATGACGAACTTCACGATAGTCCCGCCTCCGCTCAGAGGAATGATGAGAAAGAATCTCATCCTCTGAGTCTTCAAAGCCTGAGAACTGGTAAGACATCTTCCAATCTGCAAAATACCAAGAAAGGTGTGCCGCTGACGAAATAGGACCAACAGTGTGGTCACCAACCACCAAGATGCAGGCAGAGAGTGCCTACAACCACCTAGATCTGCAAAACGCAAATAGATCTGATGCAGAACACCAGAATCGAGACCACCAGCACCGGAAACTTGCCCAGACAGAGGTCGCCTGCAGGATAAGAGCAGCCGGGGTAGGAGCGACCTGCAAAACAGCAAAACGCAAGCTGGAGGAGGGTCGCCCTGCAGCAGAAGAGGTCGCCTGGCAGCAAACGCAGGGTTGCTGCATCACTGGATGACGTGGCAGCCCCTGTGTACAGCAAACGCAGGCTGTACAGCCTTCTGATGCAGTCGCCTGGCTGGAATAGACCTGTTGGCAGCCGTCTGAGGGAATCGCCTGGCTGTTGTGGAACTGTGGGCAGCAGCAGTAAGGTATTTCTCGCGTCCTCCGTGCTCTCAATCAGGCGATGATACCATGTGAGAGTGCGCAGCGAAATAAGAACACGAACACAGAGGAGAGGAGAGAGGAAGCAGAGAATGAAGGAAGAAAATCGGCACTGACTGAGATGAATGCTGAATACACTGGAATGGACAGAACAGTCCCTGCACGCAGCCCGGAGCGTCAGTGAGGGAACCAGGACAGACTAGAAGCAAAGGCAGCACCAATGCCGTAGACGGAGACGGAGGGAGGAGTGCTGAACCTGCAGAGCATGAATGAGATGAATGCTGGACTGACTGGGGGGGCAGCTATAAATAGCCCCCAGCCAGCAAACTGGCCGACCAGCTAAACTGGCCGACCTGGCCAGATCTGGCCGACTATGGCCAGATCTGGTCCGACTGGCCAGTTCTGGTCCGACTGACCAGAACTGGTCCGACTGCCCAAAATAATGGGCAGTCACCCCAAAAACAGCCCAGATCTGGGCTGTAAAATGTCTAGGGCTGCATACAGACTAAGGCAGCCTGAAAACACACTGACAGAGCTCCTCTGTCTCTTGTCAGACTCTGACAGGAGCTCACAACCAGGAGATGACAGACTGAGACTAAATAAGAGCAGGCTAACAGGTCAGCCCTCTTAGAAGAAGGGGAAGGACCAAAAGAAGAAGGAGGGCAAATCGAAGAAGGGCAAAGAGAAGGATTGTAGTTATCACATCTATGGCAAGATAGGTCATTGGAAGAAGGATTGCCGCGACAAGGAGAAGAAGGAGAAGTCTTCAAAGGATTTAGGAGCAGTGATTGCTCTCTCATCAGCTGTCTTCCTCCACTTGGAGGTGATTGAGGCATTTATCACTAGGGCTTTTGATACTGCATTGACGGTTCCACACCCTCGTGAGTGGATTGTTGATAGCGGTGCCTATCGGCACATGACTCCTGCAACAGGTATTGCACATTTGCAGTCTTCGCATGGATACATTCTTATCTCCAATAGCTCTTTTGTCCCTATTCACGGGAGGGGTAATATGTAGTTTATTCCAGATGGGTAGGGCGGTGCTCAGACTTTAGGGGTGCTGTATGTGCTAGGCTTGAATTACCATTTGCTTTTGGTACACAAGATTTGTACCCTTAGTCTCTTGGTTAAGTTTGACGAGGATTCCTTTTGGATTCTTGATCGTGGATCGAGATAGGTGCTTGCTTACGGTTATGAGGAGAATGGAGCCTACAAGTTTTTATCTCCTTCTGCCTTAACCTCTCTTCTTCTTACCTCTTAGACATAGTCCGAGCTTTGGCATGCTCGGTTTGGCACACCTAAATTATGATTATCTTCGGAAGGCTTCTAGGGGAGAGCTTGTTCAAGGTATGTCGGACATTGTGGTGAGCCAGTAGCCGTAAGTGTCTTGCATTTGTGGAAAACAACATTATGATACCATTTCTAGCAAGGCTTCAAGGTGGTCTTTAGCACCCTTGGAGCTTGTATCTACAGATTTGTGTGGACCTATGAGGACGGAGTCCCTTAAGGGGAGCTTGTATTTCATTTTGATTGTGGATGATTTTAGGAGGATGACATGGGTGTATTTTTTGTAGTTGAAGTTAGAGGCGTTCTCCCACTTCAAGGATTGGTTGCTCTTTGAGGAGAATGGATTAGGTCGGAAACTAAAGACCTTAGGATCGGAGAAGGGTGGAGAATTTATTTCTAATGAGCTTGCTAGGTTTTGTGCAGATTATGATATCCACAAGGAGTTTGCAAACACCAACACTTAAGAGAATGGCATATTGGAGCCGAAGGATCACGGTGTGATTGAGATGGCTCGCACCACGATGGAGCGTAGATAGACCTCTTAGTGTCTTTGGGCCGAGGTTGTTGCCATAGTAGTCCTGATCCTTAATCGATCCCCCACTTCAGCTGTTGTTGGTATGACACCCTATGAGGCATATTTTGGATCTAAGCTTGATGTTTCTTATTTCAGGGTTTTTGGGTGTGACACCTATGTTCACATTTCGAAGACATAGCGTGTGATAAATTAAAGCAGCTTCTCGAAGACAGGTGTTTATGGGCCGCAACTCGCAATCCTTGGGTTACTGTTTGTATGATTTCGTTAAGCAAAATGTCTATATGAGTTGAGATGTTCAGTTCGTGGAAGTTTGGGCCTTAGAGGGCGGTGAGGAGTACCCTGTGCTTGGAGATCCAGGAGATAGTTGGGCGCCAACGATTGTACCTTTGGAGCCCGTGCCTCATGGAGATGCTTCATCTTCGGATGAGGATATTACTTTCCCACTGGCTTCCTCGGTTGAGCCACTACTCGTGGATGCTCTAGAGACTTCAACAGATAGTGCATGTTGAGGAGAAATCTGGTCTCCTTCTCGTTGGGCAAGAGACACTCTCCGTGATTTAGGGATTGAGGGAGTCCTTGAGAAGTGGCAGCCCGCAGGATGGTCCATGGCGGTCTCGGTGGAACCATGCACATGCTATCGAGCTTGTTTGTACTAACTATTGTTTAATGACCCGTGCCATAGAGGATAGGAAGCCCACCTCCATGCCTTGGCCCGTTCATATGAAGGCAATTGGTGTAAAATGGGTATTCAAGACCAAATATCATAGTGATGGTACTTTAGATAAGCACAAGGCGCGGCTCGTTGCAAAGGGCTTCACATAGCGGCCATGGGTGGATTTTCATGGCACCTTTGCACCTATAGCTTGCATGGCTACCATTAGAGCCATTCTTGCCTTAGCCAACTGTAGGTGATGGCCGGTTTATGAGCTTGATGTGAAGTCTGCCTTCCTAAATAGTCATTTGAAGGAGGAGATCTATGTTGAGCAGCCTCCTGGCTTATCCTCATCAGATGGATAGGTATATAGGTTGAAGAAGGCCCTTTACGACCTCAAATAGGCTCCACGTGCTTGGAATGAGAAGATAGCCTTGTTCCTCCAAGGAAAGTTGGGGTATTGACGTTCCTCTTCTGATCCCTAGTTATATGTCCACCTCACATGGCGAGCACATTTTTGTGCTTTATGTGGATGATTTTATTTTGATAGGTGACCATGCCTTGAAGATCAACGACTAAGCCGACACTACACGAGGTGTTCGAGATGATGGATATGGGTCTTCTTTATTTCTTTTAAGGCCATGAGATTTACTAAATTCGGAGGGGGGTTTTCATCTTCCAATAGCGGTATGTGCAGGAGCTTTTGGCTACATTTGAGATGGAGGGATGTAAGGCCATTTCTACTGCTATGGATCCAAACTGGAAGGCTATAGCTTGCTGCAAATTCTTTGGCAGCAGATGCTACCCACTACAGATAGTTGATTGGGTCCTTGATTTGGCTTCTTAACACTCCAGTTGATTTGTGCTTTCTTGTAGGTTTGTTGACTGGATTCATGAGTGAATGCGAGATGGTACATTGGCAGGCTGCTATGAAGATTTTGGTGTTCTTGAGGGGAACCCCCAATCTTGGTATTCATTATCCAACAAGTACTCGAGATTCCCCTTTGGTTGTTACACACTGGACGGATTTAGATTGGGTTGGGGATATTGACCACCGGAGGTCAACAACATGATATTGTTTTATTGTGGATGTAGGTGTTATCTCGTGGAGTAGCAAGAAGTAGCCTAGTGTTGCCATTTCTTCCACAAAGACGGAGTATAGAGTGGCGTCTTTTGCCACATGTGAGACAGTATGGCTTTAGAGGTTACTCTGGGAGCTTGGCTGTTTCTCAGCCAAGTCCTACGACACTTCATTGCGACAATGAGAGTTGCATTGCTTTGGCACGGAACCTAGTGTTTCATGCTAGGTCGAAGTGCATTGAGATTTAGTACCATTTCATTTGGGAGAAGATCTTGGATGAGACCATTGATGTGGTTTACTGCAAGACGGAGCATAATCTTTTAGATTTGTTTACGAAGGCGCTTCCTCAGCTTCTTCTACAACAACACTCCAGATCCTTGAGCCTTATGTTGCGTCCAGGATCTGAGAGGGGGCGTTAGAGATTATTCATCCCTTGGACTAGCATTTCCTAGGTTACCATTGGTCCAATTAATTCTCGCCTCTTGATGGAATGACACATGTATTTACTATTGGTTGTTCTCAGTTTACAGCAAATAGTTCATGTTGGTTTAAGCCTATGGAAGCTATGTGCAAGGTTGAACGCATATCTGTGAAACGGGCTACTAAGGAACTGAGAGCATTGGGACTATTAGTTGAAAATGAAGGCATTTCAGGCATCTTTTATTGGCTGAATATTAATGACACTATGACTGAAATTTCAGCAACTATACGTGTAGAAAATGAGGCTGAAAACAGAGTGTTGTCAGTATGTTCTTTGGACATGTATGATGTTATAGCATTGTTTGCTTAACAGGAAGGATTACAATGGGCTGAAGCACTTGTGGAGACAAAGTATAAGATAGTTGACAAAAAGGTGAAACCAATTGCTTTGCCGCTTCCACTAGAAAATGAGGGTCTGTATGAAAAAGTGTCAAGGCAGCCAAGCTTACGGGATCCTAAAGATATAGGTCATCAGTTTGCATCTAAAACATTACTGGAATTGAAAGTTGGTGCAGAAGGGTTTCTTTTGCATGCTGAAAGAGATTGTTTTATGCAGATGTTGGCTAGGCATGGAAAAGCATTTGCATTTCAGCCAACTGAAAATGGAGGGCATTATTTCATTATTCTTGTCCGTCAATGGGTTATTTCTGATTAGGTTGGTCATTTTTTTGTTGGCCGATTGCAGTATTTTATTGCTTTCTTTTTTCCTATGTAGGCTGAGTTGGCAGCTTGTCCCACTCATTTGTTTTCCAGGTGCTGGTGGGAGAGATCCAGCTCGAGGAGATACGTCTACAACCCTTGTATATCTGCCCTCTTCATTTTTGCGCGAGATTTAGGGTCTTGAATATTTCGTAGCGGAAATATCACACAAGGAATAGATGGAAAAAAAAAAACACACTCTTAGGGATTCCCACTTGGGAAATGGCCCATGTCCATAATCCATTAGACACTTTTCAACCTTCAAAACCTCCTTTCCTCTTATTTCAACCCCCATTTTCCTCACAATCGTTTAGGGTCCTCAAGGGCAGGACATCCCAAGAAATTGGTAGAGACCTAAACCTCTCACTGGTTGGGTCCTCCAGTGTGGGATAGACATAGGGAATCTTGGTTCACCTGGCATAGACCCATCTCCCAATCACACATCAACCTACTTACACCCCGCTCATCACACACAACTTTTCCTTGCAAGTATTTTGAAGGGCAAGGGAAGCCACCAACAACCACTCCTTCCTTCATTAGCACATGACCTCTTGCCTTCCCTTTGACCATTCCATGCAAGTCTCAAGTGCCTTTCACCAGTGCCAAGGGAATTTTGCGTTCGTTTGTCTCTTTTCTTTCTCCCTTTCTCATGCTCATTTTCTTTCAGTCTTGTCCATATACTTCCGCATTCTCTGCACTTTGACAGACGGGTCTTGGCGCATGTATGTGGAGTATGGGACCTTAATAATATTACTATTCGGAACAAGTTTCCCATACCAAGAATTGATGGTATCTTGGATAGGTTGGATGGATCTGAAATATTTAGCCGGATTGACTTGAAGAGTGGCTACTATCAAATATGTTTTTCCTTTGAAGATATACATAAAACAATATAGGAAAACCTTTGGTTTATATGAGTCTCTTATGTTGCCACTTGATCTTACCAATGCTTTTGCAACCTTTAATAGAATGATGGAAATAATCTTTAGAGCACACATAAAGTTTATAGGTACTTTCTTTGATGATATTTTAGTTTATCCAAAAGATGAAGAAGAGCATAAACAACACTTGAAAATAGTATTTCAAGAACTCCGAAAAGACAAACTCTATATAAATATCCGAATAAACCAGTGTTTATGAAGTTATAAGTTTCTTGGGGTTATTCTCTTACCACAGGGGATTCATCAAATGGTTTGTGGTGGTTGTTGGACCATTGTATGATTTGACCCAGAAAGTGGTGGCATTTCGGTGGACCAAATTGAAAAAGGAAGCTCTTGAAGCTCTGAAATTTTATATTAGCAAAGGGTCTATTTTGATTTTATCAAATTTTTTAGAATCTTTCTTTGTGGAATGTGATGCTTCAGGAGATTGCATTAATGCAGTCTTAAACTAGGAAGGGCATGTACTTGCTAATGCAAGTAGATATGCAAAAGGAAATGCTACTACATCTGGAAAGGAGTTTATGGCCATCACATTGGTGTAGTCTTAGACTAGGAAGGGCAACCAATTGCTTATACAAATAGAAGGTTACAAAATGCAAAAAAAGAATGCTACTACCTATTCAAAGGAGTTAATTGCCATCATTCAAGCTAGGGGATTCATCAAATGGTTTGTGGTGGTTGTTGGACCATTGCATGATTTGACCAAGAAAGCGATGGCATTTCGGTGGACCAAATCAGAAAAAGAAGCTCTTAAAGCTTTGAAATTTTATGTTAGCAAAAGGTCTGTTTTGATTTTATCAAATTTGTCAAAACGTTTCTTTGTGGGATGTGATGCCTTAGGAGATTGCATTAATGCAATCTTAAACCAAGAAGGGCATGTAGTTGCTAATGCAAGTAGAAATGCAAAAAGAAATGCTACTACGTATGGATAGGAGTTGATGGCCATCATATTGGTGTAGTCTTAGACTAGGCAGGGCATGCAGTTACTTATGCAAAAAAAGAACGCTATTTACCTATGAAAAGGAGGTGATCGCCATCATTCAAGCTTCAAAAGATTGGAGGACTATCTATTAGGTGGAGAATCTCTCATCAAGGTAACTCAACAAGATCCCATGTATGATTAATCCAATTCTTCTTGCATGGTCTATATTAGATGTACATCTTGTTGGGCTTCTTCAAAGCAAGTAGGCTCATCATCATCTAACAATGAGCTCATATAAGCATGTTCGTCACAAGAATCATGTACTTTTGGAAAATCAGCCAAATGAGCCCCCCTTGCATGATGTGCTGCATGTCTAGCAGCCCTTTTAGTGTGTTGAGGTAAGGGAGTATCCATTTTACTATCTTGGAGAGAGTTTGTAATAGCCATCTTGGGATTGTTTTTGCTGTATTTACAGCAGCCCTTTCTTGTTGTACTGTATGTTCCATTGCTGGAGGCAAAGGAGGCCTTCAAATACATCATCCAAGTTATAGGTAGTTGGCGTTTCAAACTGATCATGCGAAAAGGCTGTATTTTCAGAAAAGATCACATCCCTGCTTATATACACTTTCTTTGTGCATGGATCATATAAATGATAGCCTTTGCTTTCCTAACTATAGCCAATAAAAATGCATTTTATGGCCTTGTCATAGAGCTTGTTATGAAGCTCCTTCGGTACATGCCCATAGGCTATACATCCAAATACTTGAAAGTAATCAACCTTCGATTTCTTGCCATGCCAAGCCTCAAACAATATGATAGTCTTTAGTGCCTTTGTAGTTGCACAATTCAAAACATGATTTGCACATTGAAGACCCTCTAATCAGAACTTGTGTGGAAGCCCTTTGCTCTTAAGCATGCATTTGGTCATCTCCACGAGTGTGCGATTTTTTCTTTCAGCCACTCCATTTTGTTGAGGTGTCATCCTTATAGTGGCTTGATGCGTAATGCCATGCTCAAGCAAAAATATCTCAAATGCACTCCTCCCTGTATCCGTTGTGAGATGGAAGGATCGAGGTGCAGCTGGGATTCAGTAGACAGTGTGAGAGTGAGAGACAGAGTGAAGCACGACACCGAAGAGAATTGACTGAAAGAGTGTAACCAGAAAGTACAAAGTACAACCCTTAAACCTTAGGGTTGTAGGGGGTGTTCACACCCGACACACACTAAGTGCCCATAAGTGTGTAACATAAGCACATAAGTACATACGACAATAAGACCATAAGTCTGGGGGGAAAAACCTCTCCTACCGAGAGTAAAAAGTGCCCCAGTGTCCTACTGATCACCGACACTCCCATATGAGCGTAGGCGTAAGTGAGGCGTGAGTCAAATACCCAACAAACCCCCCTGGAGTGAAGAGTAATCAAGAGTACAAGGATCATCCGCTACCAAAGGATATCAAATTTAAAGCATCGCGAAATGCTTCAAATTTGTCACGAGGAAGAGCTTTGGTGAAGATGTCTGCCACATTACTGGTGGTAGGACAATAGACAAGGCTGATATCACCTGCATGTAGCCTCTCTCTGACAAAGTGATAATGGATCTCAATGTGTTTTGTGCGGGCATGAAACACTGGGTTCCGTGCCACTGCAATGGCACTCTGACTGTCAGTGAACAAAGGAGTAGGCTCCGTAACAGATACATCCAGATCAGCTAGCAAGCATCTAAGCCATACGCATTCAACTGTGGTAGTGAAAGCTGCCTTGTATTCAGCTTCACATGACGATGTGGCAATAGTGGATTGTTTCTTGCTAAGCCAAGAAATGCAAGAAGAGCCAAGAAAGAAACAATTGCCACTAGTGGAGTGACGTGTATCGTAATCACCAGCCCAATCAGAATCGCTGTAAGCATGTAACTGCAGTGGTCCCCCCTTGGCATAAAGCAACCCAAGAGATCGAGTACCCTGCAAGTAGCGAAAAACACGCTTGATAGCTTGCCAATGTGACATACGTGGCTGATGCATATACCTGCTCAAAGCTGAAACTGCAAACTGTATGTCCGGCCTAGTGTTGCAGAGATAGATAAGATATCCAACTGCAGGAGCATATGTATGTATATCAAACAAATCACTATCATCATGTAATGATAGTTTCAGTCCAGGTTCCATGGGAGTACAAACTGGCTTGCAATCCTGTAAGCCAAACTTCTCAAGAAGCTGCCCAATATACCTTGACTGTGATAGCCCAATACCTCGAGCATTATGTATGAACTGGATGCCCAAGTAGTAATGCAAAACTCCCAAGTCAGACATGTCAAAAGTTTGCTGCAAATTTTGTTTGAATGCTGAAATCTGATCAGCATGTGTTCCAATGAGCAAAAGGTCATCAACATAAAGACATATAATCAGCATAGATCCCCCTTCTTTACATACGTAAAGGGTAGACCTAGATGAGCTGTTTAGAAACCCCTGACCAAGCAAGAAAGCATCTATTTTTGCATACCAAGCTCTAGGAGCTTGTTTCAAACCATATAGTGCCTTTTTGAGCTTGCATACCAAATGTTCTGAGCCTTCAACTGCAAAACCAATGGGCTGCTGTACATAAACTTCCTCCTGAAGTTCCCCATGTAAAAATGCAGTCTTGATATCTAGCTGATGCACTGTCCAACCATAATGTGCAGCCAAAGCAATCATAGACCTGATGGTCGTCATACGGGAAGTAGGAGCAAATGTCTCCTCATAATCAATGCCCTTTTTCTGTGCGTAGCCTTTAGCTACAAGCCGTGCCTTGTATTTATCAATGGATCCATCTGCTTTCCTTTTCAGTTTGTAGACCCATTTCGTTCCAATGGCTTTCTTCCCAAATGGCAAGGACACCAAATCCCAAGTTTGATTCTTAGTAATAGAATCTAATTCAGCTTGCATAGCTGCCATCCAATGCACACTGTGTTGTGCATCCTCATAACATTCAGGCTCTTCATTATCAAAAGTACTTGCTGCCATAATAAACTCCATGGTATGTGCTGAATCATGCAAACGAGTTTGCCTTCTAGTACCACTAGCCATGAGTGCATCCAAAGGACTATCTTGCATAGTCTGCAAATACCATCTAGGTAGCTGTCTAGCATCCTGACTGTGTGCAAGCTCTTGCTGAATTTCAGTTTCAGCATTATGCTGAATATTCCGATCAGCCAATGGCTGAATTTCTGCACTTTCCATAGGAGCAGCTGGCTGAACATTAGGTTCATTTTCTAAAGCTCCAGCTGAATCACCAAAAGTAATGGGCAGCAGCCCTTCAAAAACATCACGGGCAGCCTGATATGTGTCCAAACCAGCCAAGGATAATTCTGATTTTTCATCAAAAACAACATCCCTGCTGACAAAAACCTTCTTAGTAACGGGATCATAGAGTCTGTAGCCTTTGCTCTCATTGCTATATCCCATAAAAATGCACTTAACAGCCTTGTTGTCCAATTTTCTTCTAAGTACCTGTGGAATATGGGCATAGGCAAGACACCCAAAGGTACGAAAGTGACCAACAGAAGGTTTGCGGCTGTTCCAAGCCTCAAATGGTGTGATGGTCTTCAAGGCTTTGGTAGGGCATCTGTTCAAAATATGGCAAGCACACATGACTGCTTCCATCCAAAAACTATGAGGCAAGCTCTTTGCCTTCGGCATACATCTGGCCATCTCCATGAGTGACCGATTTTTCCTCTCTGCTACCCCATTCTGCTGTGGAGTATAAGCTGTAGTATACTGATGTACTATGCCCTTCTGCTGCAAAAAGGAATTCAGTATAGAGGACATGTATTCCCCCCCTCGATCCGAACGGAGAGTCTTAATCTTGCATCCAGATTGATTTTCAACAAGTGCACTGAAAGCCAAAAATGCATCATACACTTTTGACTTCTTTTTCAAACAGTAGACCCAGCAAAAACGTGTAAAGTCATCTATGAATGTCACAAAATAATAACAACCGCCCAATGACATTGATAACATAGGCCCACAAACATCTGAATGCACCAACTGCAATTTGGTTGTTGCTCTGAAAGCAACATCACGGGGAAATGAGAAACGATGCATTTTTCCCAAAATGCATCCCTTGCATAAGTGCTCAGGAGGTCTCTCCAAGAGAGGTAAGCCATCCAGCATCTGAGTACGCTGCAAAAGCATCAAGCTGCCAAAGTTTACATGCCCTAAACGAGCATGCCATAACTCTGCCTGTATCATAGCAGGAGTAAGAGTGGATGTCAAGTATGCCGACTGATCTACTGAAAGAGCATCCAACTCATATAAACCATGACACAAAGATCCTGTCAAGACCAAAGTCATGCGTTCTTTATCTCTAACCATGCAACGGTCATCATCAAATGTGACCTGCAAACCACAACGTGCCAAAGAAGAAATAGAAAGCAAATTCTTCTTGATTCCAGGCACAAACAAAGCATCCTGCAGGCGGAGAATAGAGCCATCAATGGCTATGAGCTGAATCTCCCCAATACCACGAACATGGTATGATGCATTATTGGCACACTGTACCGATTTCCCAACGAGAGGTGCACTAACTGAAGCAAACAAATCTCTGCGAGATGTAATATGTCTAGAAGCACCACTGTCAAAGAACCAAGTGTCAGCATCCTCTGTAGAGCTAAGTGCTCTATCGGCCCAAGAGATGTCATAACTGCAAGTGTAAAAACAATAGTCCCTGTCCACAACAAAGGACGCGGACTCACTAGCAGTGGAAGGAGTAGTAGAAACAGACATTCCTGACTCCTTCTTCTTCTCTTTGGCAATACGCTTCCTGCACTCAATGATATAGTGACCGGGCTTCTTACAATAATGACATTTTCCTTTTTTTGCTTGCGTCCCCCCTTGTGTCTGATTCTGGGATGTGCCAGAAGTGCCAGAACTCTGCGGAGCATTTTACCTTGCTGTTTTTGCCTTTTTGTCTTGCCACAAAAGCCTGCTCAGAGACTATAGCATCCACACCACTATTTTCAGTGTTTGCTCCTCCTCTAGAAGCAAACTAACCAGGTGAATAAAAGTGAGTGGGTGCTCAGCAATCCTCATGGTGAGGTTCAATGCAGTATGAAAAGACAAGTACGAAGGAGGTAAAGAATTCAAGGTGGTGGATATCAACTGTGCATCCAAAAAATACTCATCTACATTCATGAGCTGCTCTTTTAAGTCCTGAATCTTATTTAAGTGATCCTGCATAGAATCACCCTCATGCATCTTCAAAGTTTTCAACTCTTTCTTCAAGAAAGAGATTCGAGTCTCATTCTTTCCTGCAAACATATGCTCCAAAGTCAACCATGCATCTCGTGAAGAAGATGCCGAACGGATGTGAGGTATGATGGACTGCTGAACTGCCAGAGCAATCAGCGACAAGGCCTATGCATCACGTGTATCCCAAGCTTTTTGAGTTGCAGTTCTTGAAGGAAGTGGCTGAGGTGGAGCGGGTTGAGGTCCCCGTTGTCCACGTGCGCCATGGGGAGGAGGAGTAACGGGAGCTACAACTCCCGGTCGAGTTTCCTCTCCACTGACATAATCCCATAAATTCTTGGCCACTAATACATTCTTCATCATGAATGACCATAGCGAATAATTGTTTCCGTCCAATCTGTCTTCCTTGGATACATACGTAAAGACATCACCTCCTTGATTTGCCATTATGACAAATTTCCAAAGACAAATGAGCAATGTCGCTTCTGCAATTAATGTGCAAGGGCGTACTCTGTCAAAATTTGTCTTTTTATGCACGCTTCCCAAGGTGCAAACAGTGCTCAGCAACACTGTTATATCAAAATCCCCAAAATTTTTGCCAAAATTTCTGTCAAAACAGTCTTTTTGTGATTGTACCAGCAGTTCATACGCAACTGTCCTCAAAATACACAAAAGGCCCAAAATTTCTGATGATCCAGTCCAGAAATTTGCATCAAATTTGTCGCATGTATTCGTGCTGTGTCTGCCGCGTATGAACCTCCTCTTCCACTCTTCCAGAGCTTTGTTCTGGGCTAAAATTAAAATTTTTTGTTTAAAATGTACCTGACGTGGACTGGCAGACGAACAGGACGACAGGCGGCTTAGGCAGCGCCGTGGTTGAAGTGGACTGCGCTGACGAACAAAACGATAGGCGAACAGGACGATAGGCGGCGTCGTGGCTGACGTGGACTGCGCTGACGAACAGGACGACAGGCGGCTTAGGCGGCGCTGCACACGCAGACGCGAGTAGGAGACGGGCTGACGTCCCTGGTGAGCGCGCTACAGGTGAGACGCAGGTTCATCACTCGTAGGTAGGGATAGGTGGCGCAGGTACAGGCACAAGCAGTGCTGCTGACGGGTGTGCTACAAGGGAGGCACAGGCAGAAAGGCAACGCTCCCAGGCGAGCTGGCTGACTGGTCGTTTGTAATGCTGACTGGTCGACTAGGCAGAGCTGGCGGGGGCTGCAGACAGCAGATTGAAGACTGCTTTGATACCAAATGTGAGATGGAAGGATCGAGGTGCAGCTGGGATTCAGTAGATAGTGTGAGAGTGAGAGACAGAGTGAAGCACGACACCCAAGAGAATTGACTGAAAGAGTGTAACCAGAAAGTACAAAGTACAACGCTTAAACCTTAGGGTTGTAGGGGGTGTTCACACCCGACACACACTAAGTGCCCATAAGTGTGTAACATAAGCACATAAGTACATACGACAATAAGACCATAAGTTTGGGGGAAAAAACCTCTCCTACCGAGAGTAGAAAGTGCCCCAGTGTCCTATTGATCACCGACACTCCCATATGAGCGTAGGCATAAGTGAGGCGTGAGTCAAATACCCAACATCCGTGTGTAGAATCTGCATCTTTAGAGTTGTTTCTGCTTCCAATTCTGCCACTAAGTGTTTGAAGTGCATAAATACATCTGATTTTGCCTTCAAACCATAGATCCCAAGTGTACCTAGAGTAGTCATTGACAAATGTAGCAAAATACAAATGACCACCAAGTGCTCTAGTCCTTGTAGGACCACACACATCAGAGTGTATGAGCTGCAATTTCTGGACAGCATGCATTGCACTATCCTTCTTGAATTCAAATTTGTGCATTTTCCCAAGTATGCAACCCTCATAAGTATGGGGAGGTGGAGTATCCAAAGTAGGCAAAGGATTTACCATTCGACACCTTTGGAGAGTCATGATAGTGCTAAAGCTTATGTGACCATAGTGAGTGTGCCAAAGCGCCACATTTTGCATTTGTGGACGTAAGAGTGCTAATTACTAGAGCGTCACGAGAAGTCCTCTCATAAGCGTCCAACAAAAATAGGCCCTTATACAAGGTACCTGGCAATGGAAGAGCATAGTTCATCTCTTTGTGTCTGACAATATACTTGTCATCCTCAAAGATGAGCTGAGATGAGTACTTATTAAAAGTTGAAATGGACAATAAATTCTTTGTGATACCAGGCACAAACAAAACATCAAGAAGCATGAAATCTGAACCATCTGCAATTGTGATCAACCTTAAACCAATGCCACATACTTCACAACTATTGTTATTAGCACACACAACATGCTTCCTTGTAGGGGCTGAATACAAGGATGTGAACAAACACTTCTGGAAGTGATGTGTCTGGATGCCCTAGTGATGTGAACAAACACTTATGGAAGTGATGTGTTTGGATGCCCTAGTGTCAAAATACCAAGTATGCTGTATTTGAGCAGCATTAAATGCACTATCAGCCATGGATGTGTCATAACTATATGCCAAGAAAGCATAGTCCTCTACAAAGCTGACTATAGGATCGCCATCCAAAGACTGAGTGGCAGATATCTCCTGAATAGCTAGATTGGAGTCCTTTTTCTTCTCCTTGGCCAACCTTTTCTTGCATTTATCAATGTAATGCCTTGAATTCTTGTAGTATTGGCAATTCCCAATTTTCTTGGTCTTCTCAGACTCTTGGGCAGCCTTGTTTGATTATTGTCTTGAATCAGCCTTTTCCTGATCTTTAACAAACTGCTTCGCTTTGGCCTTGCCCTTATCAATGTAATGCCTTGAAATTTTGTAGTAGTGGCAATTCCCCATTTTCTTGGTCTTCTCAAACTCTTGGGCAGCCTTGTTTGGTTACTGTCGTGAATCAGCCTTATGATTTTTAACAAACGGCTTCTCTTTATTCTTGCCCTTATATTTAGAGAGCACGGTAACATGCCTTGACTTCATAGCAACATTCCGTTCAATTTGTTCCTCTCGTAACAAGAGGCTTTCCAACTCCACAAAAGTAAGAGGCTGCTGCCCCCACCCGATGATAAATTCAGCAAGGTGTGGAAACCAAGATAAGACTCATGGAGTGAGTTCAGAGAGATATTCACTATTTTTGCATCCAAAACAACCTCATCAAATTTCAACTACTCACAAATATCCTACAAGTTTGTGAGGTGATCAGCCATATTGTCACCCTTATCCATATGTGCATTAACCGATTCTCTCTGTAGGTAGAAGATTTTGGCTTCATTATGAGTTGCAAACATGCGCTTCAAAATATCCCATATTGCTTTAGAGGTCTTGCATGACCGTATGTGAGATATGATGGCTCTCTTAATTGACAAGCCAATTAGTGACAAAGTCAGTGCATCTTTTCAGTCCCATCTTTTTGATTTGCTGTAGGGGGAGTAGTGGCAAAAATAGGAGCAACAGTAGGAGTAGTGGGCTGTCCTCTAGCACCATGCTGAGGTGTCTAAGGAGTAAGCTCACCTAGTCTCGGTAAATCACTTGTAACATAATCCTAACGATTCTTTACAACAAGAAGATTGTACACCATAAAACTCTATAGAGGATAGTTGGTGCCATCTAGCTTGTCCTCCCAAGTGAGGACTCCCAAAATGTTGCTTTGATCTAAGGTTTCATGATTTGACATTGTTGCAATTCATGCACAAACTGAGCAGTCAAACACTTCCAAAACTAAAGTGTGAAATGTACACGATTGAGTACCAAAATCTCAAAACAAGACACTAGAAATGTCAAAATTGTCTCTTGTTTTGAAAAACATGCCCAAACTGCATAAAAAGCACCTAAACTGCAATTCACAGCAATTTAGTGCTCTACAACTGCATAGGTCTCGATACGAGTGCTCACCATTAAATGCAGCAACTTAATGCTAAAAATCCCCAAATTTCAATGCAATTTTTTGATTTACTGAAAATTTTGTTGTCCATTGCAAACACGGTATGGAATGATGAATACCAAACCTCAAACTCCAATGTCTTAGGGACCGGGGTAGAGATATTGAGTTGGAGAGCGTGACGTACTTTTGATGGATCCCGAAACACAGCAGGCGGCCTCTATAAGTGTTTGGCCTTAGCAAGTAGAGCTCAAGTGTGGCTGGATTAGTGATAGATGGGCTGAATTAGGGTAGAATTAGCAAAGTGTAGATGTGGTGATGATGTGGCAGCACTAATGGTATTAGAAACAGCAAAATGCTGAGCTGGCAGCTGGCATCAACATCAAATGCAGGCTATTCTGTAGTAAATGCAGGCTGCACAGGGGCAAATAGTAGTGAACACAGGCCTCTAGAGCCAATTGATGAACAACAATGGTGGGCAGCTTGAGCTGAGATCTCCTTTGTGAATAGGGTGTTGGCATCAATATGCAATTCGCAAAAAGGGGATTGGGCTGAACGGGGAGGGCAGCTTGTCTATTTATATATACTTTGGGGCCTCCCAAGTTAGGGTTTGCATGTGGGACACACATACTCTCTAGAACGGTATTTCTTTTTAATAAAGGTTTTAATTTGTTAATCAATTTGAGTTTTGGGGCTGTTTAAATAAAGCTAATGTAAAATGTGATGCAATTGTGCAAGTTGGACATTGCCCTCATTGGGGAATTGCTCACTTGCCCAAGTGTCCTTTTACAATCATGGTTATCTTGATGATGTGGATGATGAACATAATAATATATAATGTCTGAATCAAATTATAACCAAAATCCTATCACCAGCAAGAGTAGAAAGCTGCCTCCTCTCAAAATGGAAGGGAAAGCTAAAGTATCGCCTCCTCTTAGCATCGGATGGTGGAAGGAGAAGTAAACACCTCCTCTCTCCCCAAGATGTCGATGTCGATGGGGGGAGGAGCACTTAAAGAAGAAGAGTGAGATGCATGTCTAGTTGAAAACTTGTGAAATGAATGGCCTCCATCGTGACCTTAGGGAAGGCTTCAACTCGCCCTCGGGAGAAGACGCGGCTCCTTGCTTGAATGGAGTGGGAAGCTCCACCAAAGAAGTGTGACCAATGGAAGGACTGCCAAATGATCCAAGTCTTTGCTCCGATCAAAGTGGTAGGTCCTGTAGAAGGTAATGTCAACTTGCAAAAGAGAAGAAAAAACAACATAAGTCTATAAAACATGTATATCTCAAATTCAATGAATGTGCAAGTGGATGATGTGTGTCAAATGTGAAGGGATTTCCACTACCAAAAGGTAGACACACTAAAGATGTAGAAAAATAAGAATAGGAATGTGCAATGGGAGAGAGAAGACAAATTAGAGCGTCCTTGCAAGGATCAATAAATGTGTAGGTGGGAAGTGTCGTGAGACATCAGTTAGTTTCATTGATATTTAAATTGGAGAAAGGCTGGACAATCTGTTGGGTCAGAGGGTCTTGAGAGAAAGAGGGCTCAAGTACATTTGGTGTGCACTCGATGGATAGGGCAACTTAGAAAGAGAAGTGGACTCATCAAGACTATCCTCAAGGGAGATGAGGAGAGCCTGAGGACTAAAGTCCAAAACAATAGGATGGGAAGACATTTCTGACAACTCCTTAGGGGAAGAGGAAGTAGAAGGTCTAGTTGCCATTTGAGTAGCGGGTCTGCCCTACTGTCTTGGTTGTGGAGGTGGGGCTGAAGGGTCCTCACTTGATGCGCTTGAGACATGAGTTTTGGGTGGACTGCCCTTGGCCTTTGATCAATACTCATCGTCAAAGTGGTTAGCCTTTTGACAGTGTTCGTAATACTTGTTTTTCTTTGGTACATTCTACGACTTGAATTTGAGAGAAGACTGGGAAGCTTCTTGTGACTCACTAGCTTGATTCGGTTTTGGATTTTGATTTGAAATTTGAATTTTATTTTCCTTCCCTTGCTACCCCTTTTGAGAAGATGTAACAAAAGCCCCCTCTAAAGAGAATGGACTATGAAGTAGATTGAACAGCCAAACATAACGTAGTAGTTGGCATTCAAATTCATAGAAGGTGGGCATGGTAGATTGTGAGACCACATTCTACACAAAATGGAACTATTTCTTTGGCAGCTTATTCAGAAACAATGTGACCTGGTCATCAGAGGACTTAGGAGCCCCCACAAAGGAGAACTCGGCAAGAAGACGCCAATATTCATTCAACTTGATCGTAAGGTCATCTTGGTCAGAAATTTTGAGGTTTTGAAGGTCACAATCAAGTGTGATATGGCGTGTTCGATCTTGAACCACAAAGTGGTCTATGAGATGAGTCCAATGCTCAGAGGCAAGGTCAAAATGTTGGAGTTGTGATTGGAATTCAAGGAGAAGACTTTGTATCAACTCGACTATGACTATGGCACTTTAGCTCTTTCAAGAGTGAACAACCTCATATGGAAACCAACGGGGGGTTTTGGTTGGGGTTCTTGTCCTTAGACAAGTTCCCACATTTTTTGTGAATCCAAGACGTGCCTCATCAAGTTAGAGCAAGTAGTAAAGTTTGACCCATTAAAATGAGTCTTATCCGTAAATGTATACTTAGTTGATGGGGATGAATGGATCGTCGGAGGAGGTGGATGAGAGGGAAAAGGATAGGGATGGGAATAGGGTTGGTAAGCAGAAATAGGCTGAGAGTGACCCACAGTTGCCTGTGAGGGCAAGAGGACTTTGAAGGCTTGCCCAATTTTCGGCTGAGGTATTGAAACATAACTGGAAGGTTCACTAGGCATAGCTAAGCTAGCAAAGTGTGGTACCAAATGATTGACACTTGGGACAGCTGGGGAGGCTAGCGTGTATCCCACACGTGTGTGTGATGGAAATCGAGCCTTACCCATTAGTGCATGAGCACCACTTGGAAATGTAGGTGTAGAGGTTCTAAAGGCTATGCCTGTATGTGAAGAACCTCCCAGTGTGGTGTGAGGTGCAACATGAGGTGTTTGATAGGGGAAGGTGAATGGTGTAAATGGAAATGGTGATGCAACGGAAGAAGAGGGTGGGATGGGTGGGTTTTGAAATTGTGATTTGACAGATTAAGATGCATTTTGTTTCGATGATGGAAAATGAAAAGATGAAGATGTACCATGCAATGAAGAAGAAGGAACACCAAATTTAGTTTGATTTTGAAAAGAAAACTAAAAAGAAGGAAGGGTGAAAGAATAGGTACTTGAATTTTTCTTATAATCACCTTGGCGTGTGTTAACATATAGGAATTTTTTCTCAAGGACAAGTCTAGTGTACATTGCACCAGAGTGGATGAAATAGAATGGAAATAGGGTATATGCTTCAGATCTCCTTCTCCAAGAGGGGGGCCCATTCTTGATAGAGGTCACTTATGCACGATATCTGAAGAGAGGAAATCATGTATACCTTTATTAAGTAGCTGTTGTCAAAGGGCAATCCTTTTATTGAGCTCCTCAATCTTCATTTGTATGTAAGCCATGATTACTTGATACACCTCGTGAGTGAGCTGTTATGGCTTAGTCTCTTCCATGTAGCTAGAGGTATCTCTACCCATGTTGAAATCTACAGGGGCAAGCTACTCAATCCACTCCCACTCTGTTCTCAGCACAAATGGTTCTGGAGATTGAATCGGGGTGTTGATGCGTTCGAAGTCATCTTTCCTCTGTGATTCCTGTTTTTGAAGAAGAGCTCTCCGATTTAGGGCCTAGGTTTCTTCAATGAGTACCTAGCTTTGATCTGATGTAAAGAAATACTTGTGATAACAAAAAATAAACACAATGGTGCAACAAACACAAAGATTGATACAGAAACATAGTTAAGGTTAGGGTAACTCAGAGACAATGAACACAACCAATAATGAAATGAAGGAAACTGAGTAGAATACGATGCTTAATGCAACAAACACACTATGCCGTGATGAATATTTGAACCTTGAACTCCAGTGTTTGAAGGACCAAGGTAGAGATAATGAGCTGGAGAATGTGTCATACTCTTGACGGATCCCAAAACGCAGCAAGTAGCCTCCGAAGGTGTTTGGCAGCAGCAACCGCAACTCAAGTGTGGCTGGATCAGTGACAAACGGGCCAAATCAGCAAAATGCAGATGTGGTGATGATGTAGCAGCACTAACGGTGTCAAAAATAGCAAAACACTGAGCTAGCAAGTGATGTCACCATTGAATGCAGGCTGCTTTGCAGTAAATGCATGCTGGACAGGGGAAAACAACAGTAAATGCATCCTTTTAGGGCTGGAGGTAGTAGGTAGTAGCTGATACAGCAGTAGACATCAGTCGCCCCGGTGTACAACAGTGAGAGAATTGCTGGAAAGAGAGGCATGGTGAGAGAAGGCTGAACAGTAGGCACCATTTGATGGACAGCAATGGTGGGCAGCTTTGGTTGAGATCTCCTCTATGAATGGGTTGTGGACAGCAAAGCTCTAGCACTTGCAATATGCAAAAATAAGATTGGTTTGAATGGAGGGTAGCCTATTTGTTTATAGAAAGTTTGGGGCCTCCCGAATTAGGGTGTGCATGTGGGACACAAAAACTGATTTTAATTAAAGATCGTAATATGTTAATTAATATGAGTTTTGGTGCTGTTTAAATAAAGCTAATGCATTTTTAGCTAAACATATCTGTGGTTGGTATGACACCTTTTCGGTCATCTGCTTCTGCATTCCCTACACTTTGACAACGAACAAGCAAATTGGTTGACTAGCTGTTAGTTAATGCAAAAATGCTGGCCAATGTGTCAATAGGTAAATGTTGGCCGATTAGCCGGTCAAATTGCTCACCAACTTGCCATGTGTTAGAAATGAAACACACTCAGCCCTGGAGGTTTGAACATGGCTACAAAGTGGCTAACAAAGCTGGAAACTAAAATGCAAACACTCTGAAGGGTGTGAGAGCTCCTCTATCTTTGTTAGACTCTAATGAAGCTTACAACTAGGAGATAACCTTGAATATAATAAATGTTAATAGGTAGATGGCCCACTAGGTGTTGGCTTTCGTGCGAATTGTGTGGCCATTTGAGTGAAGGGGATTGATACGTGTGGGACCCTTGTGTGTGAGTTCTACAGGGTGCTTGATTTGGGAGTGGAACTCCCATCACCAATGTGTCACTGCCACTCAGATGAGGAATAGGAATAGAACTTATGTGGTAATGGGTATATGCCTAAACGAATAGAACACCTCAGTGTGGTGCGATTAGGGAAGATTGGATGAGTGAATGAGTCAATGGAAGCTGGAACGATTAGTGAAAAGTGTCGGATGGGTGGGTTTTAAGTGTGTGAAGGTGATGTAGCTGAAGGAAAATCATCAAAATAACCATTTGTTTGAGAAGACATACTTGCCCTTCTATCTTTAGAACTACCTCTTCTTATATTCACATACTAGCAGAACATAAAACAGAACATACCTTTCACCAATTTTGATGGAAGAACTGTTGGATAAGCCATTGTGTCCATGTTGGATGTTCCCTTTCAGGTAGGAATTCTAGATCTTCACTAGCATGTAGCTCGGACTGTTGTGCACCTTGCTCTAGGTTGTAGATTGGGTCATTAGGAGTATTACAATATCAAATTTGAGGCAGAGGATTACATAGAGTGTGCTGGCCAAAATGCAGTTCAACAAGCAGCAGGTGATGGTGAAGATTGTGCTATCAGCTGTCCAGCCATGATAGCAGCAAAACACAGGTTGTAGGTGTGAAAATGTAGGATGCTGCAGTCCCGAGCAGATGATGATGTGGCAGGACAGCAAGGTGGCAGGCTGTGAGAGAGCAAGTGATGGTCCTTCAGTATAGGGTGGCAGCTCCAACAGATAGTGACATTTTCTAATGGCACCAAACAGGCTAGATGGCACCTCCAACAGCAGGGTGGCAGCTTTTGGTAGCAGGCGATAGCTCCCAGAGAGGGCCTAGCTTGTTGGAGAGAGTTAGATGGCTAATGGATGATGATTGAGGAAAAATGAAGGTAATGATGAGGGATGGAAATGGATGCCCATTTTTTGGGCATTTGTCATGGTGTCCCAAATAAATACATTTTTTCTTAGATAATTCTTTTTGGGCCTTTTTTGTTGGAGTTAAGTTAGCCCAAAATAAATGATAATTTTGTGCTAATTGAGGGCTTTAATTTACTTGCTCAACATACCACCTTTCCAGACAGACTCCAAAATTTTCAACTTTTTAATTTCAAAAATGCAGATTTCTTTTGGTATTGTTCTTGCCTTGTTCTGTTACAACTTTTAGATAGACTCAGATGTGCTGCAACTTGCTCTGATTGCTCCAAAACTCTCAAGCTTGCATAAAGGGCTACTTGTTGAGAATCTTCTTAAAGAATATTTGCTGGATTTAATTAGGACAGGACAAATGATATAAACTTCTAGACTAAATGGATGACAATAACTGGATGGCCCTTGTTTGCATTTTTTAAAATCATGCTCATAATGTTGGCCACATAGTCATAAGTCACATATGCCATTAGTCTTACTGTTTTAGAAGTGGCCTTAGTCACATTACTCATGTTAGTCATGAAGCATGTAAGCCTACTAAGTCATTGATTTGATAATTCACATTGGTTTGAAATGATTTGATTGACTTGTAAAAACTTGGAAGATTTATGGATCAAATGAAATTGCGAAGGAGGGGTGATCTAGAAACAAAATGTGTTTTGCAAAAATCTGCTGATTATTCTAGCACATGCACCTATGCACCTCTTCCTATTCTTTGTCATGCTATGTGTGTGCATCTAGGCAGGTCTAAACTTTGCTGTGGCTCATTGCACCTATATTTGTTCACATTTGGCTTGGACACAACCGTGTTGTTTGGCTTCCTGCTGCCGATCATAGTGTCATTGCCCTCAGTCCTCAGCTCAAGGCTTTAACCTAAAGTGCTCTTTCTTTCTTATTTTGAACTATTCTTAATCAGATATCCACCATCAAACAAATTTTCTTCTTGTTCTTTGGGAAAACAATGCATTTTTCCACGATAGGTTTTTAATGTTCTAGTGAAAATGAAGTATGCAATTGTTTAATAAAGGTTACACTGGAGTTAATGAAAGTACTTGTGTTTGCATTAACCACACAGTGATGATGGGGATGAGAAAGTGCTGCATGCGTTATGGGAGGGCTACAAAGCATCTTCATCCAAGGTATAAGCTTATGATGATTGATCAAATACTTTTTAATTAGTGAATTGTAAGTCCTATCAAATATTTTGTGGCAGTGACTCTAAGTCATGCCAATGTCTACAAAGTTAATATTGTTGTACTTACTCATGTCAATGTTTACAAGACCCATTGAGTTTATTGTTGTGCTTTCTCAAAGGAAAACTCAAAACTTTCGACTCTCTTTTCTTTTGAGTCATGTCTAGCCATATGGAAGTGATCTGTCCCTGTACTTTAGCTTTCCAAGTTCATATTGGCATGTGTAATGTCAATTTTCTTTCAAATTACATGTTGGCATGTGTAATGTCAATTTTCATTTTTGTTTGATGTGGTGCTGCTTTTATGGTCTTATAGGAATGAATGTACCATCACTCATGACAATCAATGGTTGTACATTCATTATATTTGCATTATCACTTGTTGCTTTTACCTCCAGTGAGTCGTGAGTTTTGTCTTTGTGCTTGAGGGAGAGAGTTCGAGAGTTCTTTTTTCTATATTCTGTTGCTTTCTGAGCCTAGCTTTTTGGTTGGTATACAAGTGCCATTATATGTTCCCAATGCTACGGGCATAGTTTGGGAATGCTAAAAACCTAGTCTCTCGATTGCATGGAGCCCTTGGCAACCAAACACCAAACTCGAGATAGAGATCATATGCACCGCCTGACCAGGCAAGCCAAAAATCTATGACGAGATCTCCTCAGGTGTGGTACAAAAGAAAAAGGAGCCATTGTAATGATTGCATCTCGAGAGGGCAACAACAAGTGGGAGACCATCCACCAACATAAACACTTCACTTTGTGTTTAGAAAGGGTTATATTAAGCCAACACATCATCACTGTAGATTTCCGTCAAGCTCCCCTTGTGGAGACCCCACAGAAAATCACCCTGATCCTTTAACCATGAATTTTCCTTGGTAAGCAAATGATAAATATTTGTAGATGCTCCCTCTAAGATCAGCTTATTGTTAATTTTCCAATCATACCAGGGGCTTTTCAAGTCCAAGGTGGGAAAGGGTTGCCAAGCAAACAAAAAGTCCTAAATCACTATGCATAAGTCATGATACCTTCTAGACCCATGAAAAATCCTTCGCACTAAGCAAAATGACCCCAAAGTACTGCTTGCAGGCTCCAGCATATCAGCAATACAGACTGGGCTGATTCTGGCCATTCTATTCAACTTGGGGTGAGCTTCCAAAATTGATTCTACAAGCAGCCAAAATTTCAGCCACGAGGGGATCATCGAATGGTCTTTGTGAGTACCAAGTTCTAGGAGTGGGCAAGATGAGACAACATCACTTGTGATTTAGCAGTATGGGCTGATAAGTGTTCTCAAAGTTGCCAAAGTATTTCTGATGTCCTATAAAGGAAATAAACAGGATCTTGCAATACCTGGAATGGTGCTCGGTGAGAATCAGAGCACGTATGTATATAAAAGTACGTGTGAAAATGAAGTCGTCAAGTTTATCAGGTCTGTAAACTCCATCCAGTATGCATCTGGGTTCTTTGTTTCCATCTCATGTGATTAGGCTTTTAGTGTCTTGTGCCAAACAAATATCATATATTATACAGACCTCGGTTCAAACCATAATGAAGATTGGAAGGCTTCCACCATGCAATAATTGGTTACTTTTGCCAAACAACAGCTGGTGCTAAAGTTCATGCAATCCAATCTAAGGAATTGAGAAGAAAACTCAATCCGATCTAAGGGATTGCATTCATTAGTGTCTGGGTTGACTAAAAGTGTCCTGCCACAACATAATTAGCCACAATTGACAAAAATGACCAAATCAACCACAAACAGACATTAAGTATTAGATATCTAAGATATCCCTAACTGACTCAGGGATAGGGCTCTCAACTAGGAGAGGATGTACTGTGAAGGATACCCTTATGCACAGGATTATAGAGGATTAGCATGCACTTTTGTTGAGGAGACTTTGACATGGGAAAAGTGATAACTACTAGCACACTATCAATCATGACGTGGTCTTATTTACAAGGAGACCAATGTTTAATGTCTTAAGATTGGAGGATCAGTTCTATCGCTTATGGAAGGCCCTTTATGGCCTGAAGTAGGCACCTAGACCCTAGTTGATCACTTCTTTTTGTGGCATGGCTTCTAAAGGTTGGAATGTGACCCCAACCTCTACTTTAGATACTACTGTGTTGGACTTCTGGCTCTTGCCTTCTGAACTGGACTTTGCCTGCACTTGTGTCCTTGGCTGGGGCTTCTTAGACTGCTCTGACATAAATGTTTTGTACATGATGTGCTAACGATACACTATACAAACAATGCAGAACAGTCATATGATTTAGTGCAATTTGCAAATAGTGGGTATATTATAATGAGATGCTGCTTTAGACATAAATGGGAAGAGAGCCCATGAAAAGTCCAAATGACATACATATATGTGGACAAAATAAAGGTGTCGTAGTATTTATAATAACTACTAAATCTATTTCAAGGGTGAATACCAAATGTATTTCGAGAGTTGAATGCCTTTTTAGTGTAACAAGTTGCACAAAAGGGGGCATGTTGTTTTAAGTTTATTTCTGTTACCCTAGTATTGTGATGATTTTTCAAATACAATGTTTAGATATTTTACTCATGTCCATTTAATTGTGTGAGTAATCCACATTGTGTGTTGTTCTGTTGGATAAAATGTTTATCTTTCAAGTTGTAAACCATGTCCTTATTTCAGCAGTGCAGACTAATAAAGTTACTTCTTGCAGGCAGAGAGAGAAAAATCTTTGGAAGTGTTTCTTGCATATTTCTCACGCGTTTATCAGAGTTGGGCACCTGTAGATTCTGATAATGGAGAGGTGCGAAAGGGACCTGGTTCAGGGCAACCTAGCTCTGAAAGTGGTGGAGTTGTGGGCTGTAGACAGGGCCATCCAACACGTATAACTGTGGATTTGAGCCAAGAGCTGCAGAATCTGACCAGAGCTCTTACAGAACGTATGTTTAGTATATCTTGCATTGCATCCATGGCAAATGCCTACAGTCATGTTTCTGATTCAAGACTTGTTGCCTATTTCGCGGCGCTTATGTAAAGATGAATATCTGTTTGTTTGATTAAACATAAGAAGAAGGTTGCTAACCAAGGTAACTTCATATTCCAAGATGAATGTACAGCAAAGTAATGACTGCCATTTAAAAAGGGTACCTTCTTCTACACGTTGAATTCTCATAAAGCACCCCCAACTTTATAAACAAAAATCGCTAAATAGACTAAATTGTGTCTTCCCAATGAATACGATGTTTCTATTGCAGTTTTGGTTAATCTTGGGAGTTTAGACCTCATGTGGTGCCTTCGTATCCTTAATCTGCTGTTGTTTCTTTGGATGATTGAGGTGGTAGTGCTTGCATATGCAGTTGAAGAAAGCAAGTTTCTGGTTTTAGTCTAATGAGGATAATTTATCATAAATCAGATGCGCTTAAGTCTTTTCTTGAGGTTGATGCAGGATGACGTAAGTTTTCCAGGCATTAATACTGGTGTATACCATAGACAAACTATTCGGATGCTGTAAACCTGCTCTTTTCTGCAGCATACACTGCATTTCAGCCTCACTTTACATTTGTCTAACACTGCCCTCCCCAGCCTTGCCCTACAGGGGTGACTTGATCTGCCATCAAAACTGCAGTGTTTTGTTGCTATCAGCCTGCAACAGCCTGTTGTTTTTGGCTGCCAAAGCTGTGTTTTGACCAGGTGCAAATACCTTCAGTTTCACCTCCACAATTCAAGGGTTCTTGCTGGTGACTTTGACCAGTTTCCTGCTGTCCGGAAGACCTGTGTTTTCACGCCTGATAAAGTTGTAGCAGTTGTGTTTCAGATCCGGATGACCACTATTTAACAGTCTTAAGTATTCTGTGTAGGCAGTAAAAGCTTAGATCCTGTTTTATGTTTTAAAGGGTGTTTAAATAGATGAGTAATTAAAGAAAGTATCTATTTGTAGACATGATGGAAGTGGGAGGGGTCTGTATTTGAAACTCTCAGGGTGAATTATCTTTTGGCTGAAGGGTAGCTTGTAATTTCCCACCAATTTGATTATGGACTGGTTGAGCCTTTTTTGTGCTATATAAAAATGTACCCGTGAACTCAATCGAATGGAATGATATACTATGATTCATGGATTGTATGTTATTTTAAGGCTTAGAAACTCCTTGTTTCCACATTATTACAATGAATCATGCTAGGCTTTAACAGCAAAGCATTTGTACATGTCTGTGAATTTGGAAGCCCTGGTTACTGCTTTTACATTTGTCATTAATTGCAGGGAAGATTAGAATGCACACTATATGTTTAATGCTCTATTTCTCATTTGTGGATCCTTACAATTGGTAGCAGTTCCTTTGGCATCAGATGTTAACGAGGCATGCGTGAAGCCCCATGTACTTGAAGGAGGCTCACGTCTTCTCCATGTTTTGGAAATTCTGACCCGCTCAAGCCATAACCGTCATATATTCCGGGTATCTGGAGGCTTGCATTCCCTAATGGCTCTCATGAAAGGTATGGCCGTGGTTGCAGTCATTTTATTCAGTTAGCCATAATGTAGTCTAATATCAATTTACATTTCTCTTTCTGTCATGTTTTGCAAATGGGAGGCCTGGAAAGATTATTCTGTGCGACTCTTAGTAGGTTTGATGTTCTTATGCCACATTTCACATGTAAATCCAACTATTCTATTAGTATACCGTATGTTTTGTGGGTTTTTGAACAAGCCATATATGTCCTTCCTCTTCATTTGATGGAACACCAAATGAACTGATAAAAATGCCTATACTGTAGGTTCTGTCTGCTCCATCTGTCGTATGCTCTGTGCATGTAGTAGGTCTGGTTTAAATGGGCTAGTTATGTAACCGTTTTTTGCAAACAGATTGAATTCATTAAGGGTTTATTGGCAAACTGCTTCGATCTTCCTTTCCTAGATACTGAAACTCAGGCTTTCCACCTTAAAAAATATTTTGTGAAGTCATCCATGATAATTCTTTGAATGGCTATGCCATTTCCTGGTTCCTGTACGAGTATGGATGGAATGAACTTCAAGAAGTAAAAAGTGACCCTTTTTCTGCAGCTGCTGTTGTACAGTACAAATATGTAGCCAGTGCCCTTACAACAAAAGTTGTTCCCACTTCACCTGTTGGAATCATGTCAAGTCTTTTTCAAAATCTTTTTCACGACATCATCACAATTGTTTCCCATTTCATCAATGTGGATGCTGTATATATTGTGGAGCATGGCATAGCCCAATCAAATGCATCAGGGCTGACCGGTGTTGGAAACATTTCTGAGCAGTCAGTTGGCTCCAGGAGGGTCTCGCTTGACAGGCTGGGATCTGATAGCAATTCTGTACCCTTGATGGAGACAGGGGGCTTAAACTGGTTTGTAGGTGAGTTATCAGAGTCTTCTTTCCCATCCACATTCTGACAGAAGAAAGTTTGTTGTGCCCCCCATATGATATTTGTGTGATGTGTTTTGGTAGCCTTTTGGCTTCACTTATGATGCTGTGATTTTCTTTTGCTGGCCAGATGGCCTGATGTAAATATTCTCATTCTCATTTAATTTAAGAAGCTTCTTGAAAAAAAAGGAAAAAAGTTAAAGGATTTCATTACAGGGGGTGCTACCTATTTCCCTCTGTGTCAGAGGTAGATGTTTTTGATGTACTAATCCATGTGTTAATATAATCATCATATCTGGCTTGGATAAAGAAAATCGTGATTCTAATGTTCTTTTGTATGCATGCAAATAATGGACGAAAATGACAGAGCTGTTGAGAATTGTGAGAAAATTGCGGAAGTCAAGTGTGCTACAAGATTCTATTTTGGAGCAGTTAATTCTCAAGACATTGAAGGCTGCGTTGTTGACAAACCCGCGTGCTCAAAATCATTTTAGGAGCATTGGAGGGATTGATGCTGTGCTGGATGGTCTAGGAGGGCCTTCAAAGGTGGAAATTGAAATTCAGCCAGAAGAATGGTAAATGTCTGAAAGCTTGAGTTCAACCTTGCTTTTTGTAAGGTATTTTGACTAGTTTTGCACAACATAGGTTTTCTGATGCTTTATTGGTGGAATGGAATTTGAATTCTGAGGTGTTTAAATTCCGTTACTGGTCTGGTATTTTAGGTCTGCATGAGGAGTGTTTAGATGATTGGATTCCAACTAGATGCTCTCTTCCCATGGATTTGAAAATGTGAAGTTTCTCACCTTCTAAAACATCCAGCCACTGCTTTGTCATGTTGACCTGTGGCCGAAAGTTTTGAGTTCTACAATTTTATGTGAAAATGATGCCTGTGCAGTGCGTACTGTGAATTGGTGGATATGCATGATCCATTGTGTAGCTAAAAGTAAGGTCAAAGTTATCCTTATTGGTGCTCTTGTGCTTGTTTTTCTAATTGAACAACCACCTTTGGAGTAAAAAGAAAACTCTGAAATGGCACTGTCATCACTGATATCCCTCCCAGATACATTTTCCCTCAAGAATTTGAACATGGTTTGATCTTTAACCCTAATACTGTGCTTCTTTATCTTTGACAGAGCCACATAGTGAAATGGCAATCACCCGCAATGTACATCTTCTTTCTTATGTTTATAGGTGTGCGAGGCAATTGCCAGTGTTTCACAATGCCTGTGAAGTGCATCTCTCTTTTGCTTACACAGCATGGCCTGTGATACCCAATGTAAATGTGGGAAATATGCTTTGAGCCACAATTTCTAATGTATGCCTTTTAGCTTTGCATATACACGAATATCTAGCGATAAATTCTTATTATGTTTTTTCCGAATAGGTTGTTAAGAAGTTGTCAGGGAGTGATCTTGTTGAACTTGAAGTTTTGTGAACTTAAGTTACCGAAATGAGAGAGTTGTTAAAAGATACTTCATCTCTCAGAGGCTTGTAGTTTTCTTTGTCAACTGTTTTAAGACAAAGACTTGAGCTGGGTGTTTCAGACAAAACCGATAAAGGTGTGTTGCATGACCTTGAGCTGGGTGAGGCAGGTTGTGATCTTAGTATTTGCAATGTTTCTGATTTCCAAGTGTGCAAAAGAGTTTGTTTCATCTCGATGGGACCTAGTGTATCCAAGGGCTATTAAGTTGTTTTGTTGTTTTTGTATAACCTCCCACCCACTCGGCAGAGTTGGCAAATCCAAAAGAGTGTATTAATGGAACACATGCTAGACAGGAAAACACCAAGGCAAAAGTCTAAAGGTGCTCTGAGATAGACTTGTGTACTGAAGTACTGAAGGTCCAGACTAACAATACAAAGTTTTGCAACTGAGTATGGGGGGTTTGAGTGATAAGTGGCTGATTGGCCCAACCATAGTGTTTGTCTTGGAGGAAATCATAAGTAATGCTTAGCTAATATAAAGTAACTGCTTGATAAAAAGCAAGCAATGCTTGAAAGGATACATAGTCTTGGGAACATAGGAAATTCATGCCAAATCATTGAAATGCCACCCTTTGTGAGAGTGTGCAACAAGTGAGAACAGGAACACAAACAGAGAAGGAAGAGAGCGACTGAAATGAATGCAGAGAAGAGAAGGAATAGACTGCACTGATCTAAAAATGAAAGCTGAATACACAATGGACTGATCAGTTCCTGCACAAAGGCCAAGGCATCAGTGAGGGCATTGGATCAGGCTGATGATGGAGAGATGACAGGCTGAATGGAGAGAGTGGTTGGCTGCACCAAAAAGAATGATGAGCAACTGAGGGGGGGGGGGGGGGGAGGGGACTGCTATTTATCGCGGCAGCTCCTAAATCTGGCAGACAATAGCAGCCCCCCATAAATCCAGCGGACCTGATGCAAGTGGTTGTATTTAAGGCAGCTGACTTTGTAAATCGGGTTGCCAATACCAAATATAGCTGCTAGGTGTGAACGCAGGCCAGGATGATTGAAACTGAAATGCAGTGGAACTAGTTTCTTGATTGATAGCGTGAACGCACTAAAACAAACCAGAACTGAAATGCACTGAAATACAATGGCTGGAAACTGCAATGCATGGGCTGTTAGAGCTCTTATGTCTCTGTGAGAGTTTGACGAAGCTCACAACCAAGAGATGACCAGCATGAAATACACAAGAATGCTAACACTCCCTCTCAAATCTTGGGGAGTGTTTGAGGACCCAACAATCTTCATGTGATGCAGCATAGAAGCCTGAGATGAAGCCTTTCTGAAAAGATCCATTGCATCGTCCGCCATAGGACAATAGACCACTACTAGCTCGAACTCCATGATCCGTTCTTCAACATATGGTATTGACCTTGATGTGTTTTGCATAGGCATGAAACATGGGGTTCTTTGTGAGAGCAATAGCACTCAGTTTATCCATGTGTAGCATTGTAGGTTCTGTTTGTGGAAAGCCAATCTCTGCCAACATGTGATGGAGCCATACCATGTTCTATGTTGTAGAGCAAAGGGCATGATACTCAGCCTTTGTTGAAGATAAGGCCATGGCAGGCTGCTTTTGGCTGCTCCAGAAGATAGCTCCTGATCCAAGGGAGAAAGCAAAACTTGTAGTGGAGCATTGAGTGTCGACATCTCTAGCCTAATCAGAGTCATTCCATCTTGTAAAAGTGGCTCCCTCTCATACCTGATCATGTAGGATTGAGTCCCCTGTAAATAGCACAAAACACGTAATGCGGCTCTTCAGTGAGCCTTCAATGGAGTCTTTATGAAAGAAGATAAGAGTGCATGCCACCACATAAGAAATATTTGGTCTTGTATGAAGGAGCCAAGTAAGGGAGTTGTGTAGGCACTTGTAATGGGTAGCATTTGATAGGGGACTACTCAACAAATACTTTTCACTCGCATAAGATGATAAAGGCCTTGGATTTGTACTCTAAGAACTAGGGCCACATGTACTTGCCAAAATCATCAACAACAAGCTTCAGCTATTTGGCCTTCCCTAAGAAGGCTGTCCTCAGAGATCACACAAATTGGTATGCACCAACTAAAATGGTGTAGTCTAGTAGCCACTTTTGGAAAAGGCTGATGATACTATTTGCCCTTCAAATACCTAAGGCACAAAGTAGTGATGGAAGGGAAATTCGGAAGACCCAAAACAAGTCCCTTGCATGATGCGTGTCGAATGGAATCAAAGTTCAGGTGCCCATAGCAAGTGGGCCAAAGGAGCCCAAGAGCCGAAGAAGATGAGCGGCAAGGGTTGTGAGCTTGTAGAGCCCATCCTCTTGAGCACCTATCAGAACATAGGTCTAGTGGTTGCATCTTTAACAGTAACAACCTTTTAGGTGAAGATCACACGTGTCCTCAGGTGTGCCAAACTGCCACGGGGATGTGAAATTTTTTGATACTTTGCTTAGCATTTGATTAAGTTGTTAATCAAATGTGTGAATGGGTCTGCAAGTTAGTTACATCACAATGATGGGCCAAGGACCTTGAGAAGTTGGGGGGTGTCAAAGGCAAAAGTTGTAATAAGTTATCCTTGATAGGTACTAGGTGATACTTGGTGTCAAACTCTCTTCATAAATCTGAAATTTCCAACAAGTGGTGTTAGAGGATGTATCTATTGTGATTCTGGGTAGAGAAGGGCTGTGAAAAGAAGAAGAAGAAGAAGAAGAAGAAGAAGAAGAAGAAGAACAACAGTTTGTCATAAACAAATGAAGTCGAAGAATCAATTCAGTCTTGACTGTTGCCCATGATAGTAGTGATGCAAAAGAAGATGATTGGTCAGGATCTTCAAGGGCGCAGTAACCAGTTAATTTAGCAATCATCTTGACCAAAACTGAAAAAGACAGATTATTTTGTTGGACATTTTTTATGAGGAAAGGTTACATTCAAACACCATCAAAAGACCCTGTTGAAGGACACAACAAGAGCACCTTTAGATTCATAGAGACACAGGATACTTACAGACTTCCTGATTGCAACTAACACCTTAGATGGCTATCCCTTCAGACACTAGGCAGATTGTCTTGACAAGGAGTTGCCCTGCTGTGAGCCACACCTTGTGCCAAAGCAAGACATTTTTGACCCTCAGGGTGAGCCCACTGCTCTCATTATCTACAAATCCATGCCATTATTGCCTAGACACTTGCCAGAAGGTGAGGCTAGGTGATCCCTCCAAGAGATGTGGATAGTTAAAAGTGACAATATTACAGAATGTATAAAAAAAAAAAGTCAAGAAGACAGTCAGAAAACAGAATGTATAAAATAAAGTCAGAAAAAGTCAAACACTAGATGGTATGATCGATTGGGTAGGCTACGCATTACCCATGCATCAGAGGCAAGTGCAAATTACATATTGCAGACATGCAAGTCATTTGCTTTGAATACAATGACTGTGTAACCGTGGATTCATAGAACCTGTGAAACAAAAGTGTGAAATCAGAGGAGATGGGATGCTTAAAGGAAATGACAATCATAATGCTACCACGAACAGGAGTTGGGGTGATGTTGTGGCATCAAGCACATAGTGGGGGTTGAGTTTTGTAGATTGCATGGCGAGGTAATGCATTCTTTTGAGGAAAATTTAACATCATGATGACATTAGTCCACCATCACAAATGAAGTCTGGGCATTGCCATAAGAAGATTTGTCTTTTCCGATGGCTTGGAGCTCATAAGAGTTTGGCAGTTGGTACATGGTTCTGTTATGGCAATGCCATGGTGGCTCTGCAAGAGGCAGAGAGTTAGAGGAGACCTAGGGGCACTGTGTATGGGATTGACACAAGGCTTAGGAGGTCTGGACAAGAGCCCTCAAAGATGGTCTTTTATGGCACAACTGAGACTATGACAATGACTTGGGGAGCAGTAGCTTGGCCCTTGGGCTATAGACAGAGGCCTAGCGTGTGCATATGAGGATTTTCAAGGGATACATTATTTTCTCTTCATTGGCCAGCATTTGAGCAGGATCGCTCCTCTAGACAGGTCATAGGCACAATGAACTTGGGAGCATCAAATGTGTGGAAAGGTTTGTGGTTTGCAGATTGCTTATGTCAGTGACTGGATGCATTTGATGTGCCATGTTAATATCATGGCAGCATTAGTTGGTGGCAGTTGGGCTCGATTCTTTCCCAGATAGCAACGTAAGGTCAAAGGCACTGATTGCATGGTGGTAGGTGAACCCCAAATGCTAACTTAGGCAGGCATTGCCTCACAGGATTGCATGGCTATAGGTGCAACTAATGAAGGCTCAAAAGTCATGGTGTGATGTAGCTGATACGGATAGAAGGCATGAATTCATCTTTTCTGCTCGTCATATTAGCTCAAAATGTGAGGTTTGGTTTCATTTCAAACGAAAAAGTTCTTTGATATTCCTTCTATCCCTTGCCTACTTTGGAGGTCAAATTTCATCCTGCTTACAAGTCAAGTTTGACTTCTGGTTTGCTTCTCAGACCAAGTCCGGTCTAGATTTAATGCAATCAATGATCAGCATGATCAGTTTGTTCAGCAAATTTATCAGCCTTAGTTGACTTATATGATTTTTCATCCAACTGGACTTCTCAGATTTATATTACTGATCGAACTTATGTTCACAAGTTTTATAGGTGATTTTGAGTTTTTACTGTTTATCTGGCTGGAAATCCAAAATACCAAATTATTTTGTAGGACACTTTGTATGAGAGAATATTGTGCTTAAAAACCATATGAAGACCTTATTGAAGGACAGGAGAGTAGCACCTTTAGATTCATAGTGACATACACCACATGGCTATCCCTTCAGACTCTAAGCAGATTATCTTGACAAGGAGTCGCCCTGTAGGGAGGCATAACCCTGTGCCGAGCAAGACATCCTTGATCCCCTGGGTGAGCCGACTGCTCTCATTACCTACAACTCCGAGCCACTATTTCCTGCCATAGGAGACAATTTCCAAGACAGTTCAGTTGGAGCAAGTTGATCCAACTGTGACCCATTGCACATGTGACATGTGATTACTTTACAGAGGGACATCATTCATGATGAGCACATGCAAGACATTCAAACACAAGGGAAAAACCTCTGAAAGTGCCGAAAGAGAGACTGAAGGGAAAAGGAAATGACATCGGATCTCCTGAAATAATGAAGACGTTATGAGATTTGGGGGAGCCAATATCAGAAACATTGGGACTATAAGTACATGATAGATGGTTGAATGGTCTGACCATAAATGCTAATAAGCTACTATAAACTAATTTGTGGACATCAATAAATCAAATTATGCCTGGAAAAATACAGTATAATCGTGAAAAACAGGAAGGTTGCCATACCATTGACATGTTACACTAGGTCCAAGCAGTTGAGTTAATGTTCATAATTGTCTGCTATTTGTGGGAAATAGAATTGAGATGTGAAAGAAAAACGTTTGCAAAACAACATTATAAAGGATGTGCAGGAGCCAATTGCCCATCAGGAAGTGCACAAAAATGGGTTCTATGCACCAATTATTGTGCTATATTCCACCCTCTATGTGACATGAACTAAGGGATCAAGAATGGAGGGCAACTCCATTTGCGCATTGGGTGTTCAATTATCACTGTTGAGGTCGTCCTCTTGCTATAGGAAACGATAGGTTTCAGTTCTCCTCATGTAACCTCACAGAAGGCAGCAGGAGATGGAAGGCAGTTCCATTGTGCATTGTGTATTTGAGTATTGGTATCATGGTCCTTCTCTTGCTGCAGGAAACTATAAATTTCATATCCATCTACAATGAAAGGCTTTTCTTTATCATAACAATTGTAAATGTGAGTGAACATTGCATGTGCATTGTTGTGCTTAATTTCATAGATTAAACCAACTGTCAGCCTGGAAGTACTGAGGAAAACCAAGCATTCAAGTGCCTTGAGTTTTTAGTTTAGCTAGGGACCCCTGATGAAACTTTTGTAAGAAGATAGCAGCAAGTTTCCAATTTCCTTCTATTTGCATGCCTTGGTTGTTGTGGTCATCAAAAGTTTTGGTAACAAAGGTCACTATTTTTTGGAAACTGCTAGCAAGAAAGGTGCTTGTCAAATCTTTCACTCTCATGTTGCATGCTAGTGGTTGTGTAACACATGTTAGAACTGGCTCCTCATTTTATTCTTGTCCTATGTGACAGAAGTCACACTTTGTTAGAAAGATTTATTTTACAGTATCATTCTTCCAGCTATGTTTGGTTGGACACAAAAGCTTTCTTCTGGACTATATGTAGTCTTGACATTAAGAAGTCTATTTGACATTGCTATAACATCTTGTGTCAGCTACAATATCCAAATACGCACTTTCTTTACCCTTGTAATGTCATGCTATATCTTACCGTTTGTATGAAGCTAGGTTGTGTGCATGCATGGTGAACGTTCTTGCATCAGCATCACAATTGTCTTCATTGTAGAACGTGTTTTGTACTTCCAAGGACAGGATTGCAATGAATTTAGTCCGTAAAGTACAGAACACTGTGCCAAATGCTTTGTGCTTGCAAGAACATGATGACTGCAATGGCCTTGTGTGAGGAAGCAAGTCAATGTCCACAGGTTCTCATCTTGTTGCTTTTAATAAATCATGGGACCAAAGGGGTGTGCAGGCACTGTTGGTGTTGGACATAGAGCAAACAATATGCGTAATGATGTACATTCTGATGAACATTGTGATGATAACCTCTGTCATGTCTTGCATGGCTTGCTTCTCTACGTTTGACAAGCAATCTATTTAAGCTGCATTCATAACAATGTGGAAATATATTGCGACTTCAACTTTGTTACTTATGCTCTGTCTTTTCTTTAATGCTCAGGTACACTTGTGGAGAATTTGAGATGCAAGTTCTTTCTCTTCAGGTTTTGAGAGAAGCCGTGTATCCTGTTGATGTTGTAACCTTTAAGGGCAGACTTCAGGGATTCACATCTAATTGTGCTATTTTTCATGACATCCATTTGTTTTCTGATTTGGTTATCATATTCAGACAATTTTGATTTTAAACGGAGTCCTCCCCCCATGTTAGTCTTAAGGGAATGCCTTTGCTAGATTCTTTGTTTGAGATATAATTAAATGATCAACCTTGCAGAAAATTTCAAATTGATTTTTGAACCCCTCCAAGGAACAATTTTGTAGCTAAGGAATGTGGGGAAGAGAATGGTACTGAAGTTAATTTCAAAAACTATTGCAGAATACCATGTACATCAAGTGGGAACATTCTAGGCATATAATAATGGGGAGATTACAATGCACATTGGCTGGAACAGCTAGCTTATTCAGTTGAAGAAAAGTTGTACATTAACCAGGTTAAAGTAACTTCTGTGGGTACAGCAAATATTTTTTCAACTGCAGAGGCTGCAATCAACGAAGGAAAATACAAAGGTTGCTTTTAGTCCAAGATAAAGTGTATATGCTTTTAGGCCAAGATAAAGTGTATACACTGTGCATTGCTTAACATAAAAAGCATCCTGAGAAATTGGAATGATAGAATGTAATACAGACTCCAGAGGGCCATCTTCTTGATGCTTAGATGCATTGAGCCTTGTTGTTCAGGACGAGCATCTATGCCCTTGTGCATCTTGGCATTTCCTTGTATATTTTTGTTTTTCTTTGTTTTGTTGTTCTTGGGGGGTGGGGGAAGCTTTTGCAACATACGAAATGCTTATTATATTAACATAAAAAGCATCATGAGAAATTGGAATGATAGAATGTAATACAGACTCCAGAGGGCCATCTTGTTGATGCTTAGATGCATTGAGCCTTTGTCGTTCAGGATGAGCATCTATGCCCTTGTGCATCTTGGCATTTCCTTGTATATTTTTGTTTTTCCTTGTTTTGTTGTTCTTCGGAGGCGGGGGAAGCTTTTTTAACATACGAAATGCTTATTATATTACTCAATAAATGAACCAATACAAATTCTTCCAACAATATGGCGGGAGTGGAGGGTTTTACCTGTTGGTCATCTTAACAATACAAGGTCTCTCAAGGCAGTCTAAGGGAGTTGGGGGAGAGAAGCCAGAGTCCTGCAAGGGTATCATCCCTGAGCATGAAGAACAGGCTGCAATTCCTCTAGGCATACATAAGGAGCTGGCAGGGGTCTGAGATCCTGATGGTGCTGAGTCAGCTTGTGGCTGAGACATGCTTTTGATGGTGCTCTCTGCAAAAAGGTCCATCGGCAATGAGCCTTTTGGATATGCCATGGTGTGAGGCTCCTGATAATCTCCTAAATGTTTGATTGACAAAGTAGTGGGGACTAGACCTTTTCTGCTCGGGGATGTATCTAAGCCCAACCATTGTGCAGAAATCGTGCTAGAGGATGAGATGCTGTCATGAATTGTGCAAGAAGAGTGCTATAGGATGAAGATGCTGTCATAAATCTTGGCTTCATAGAAAGAAATTATGGAGGGTTGATATCAATGTCCTTGGGATACAAATCTTTTGGAACGCTTTTGATGTGTGTAACAGCATTGAGAAAAAATACATTCTTAATCATGAAAACTTGGTATGTATTATGATCTCGTGTGGCTAGGGGAAGTCCTTGGGATGGAGAAAGTTGATGCCTTTGTTGATGATGAGGTATTCAATGAAAAGTGTGCGACTGTTTGTTACTTGATGAGGATCCATCAAAAAAGGCATCATGTGACTTTGAAGAAGAGGGTGGGCTTTGGTGAGATCCTCTTTTGTTCTAGAGAGAGAGAGAGAGAGAGAGAGAGAGAGTGTGTGTGTGAGAGAGAGAGAGAGAGATTTACGAAAAAAAAAAAGAGAGAGAGAGAGAGAGATGAAGAAATGATGATGGTGCCCTGCCGCGACTGTCCTGCACCAACCTGAACCATTGCGCGCAGTCTGCATAAGGTCCGCAGGTCCCTGTCTCTGAGCATCCGAGTGAGAGAGAGAGTGAGAGAGAGGTGACCAGTCATCCTGGTCTGAGAATCGACCTGTGACCTGCGTTTGTGAGAAAGGGCGGAACCAGGAGACCTGTGTTCTCTCCTCTGCCCAACCTTTCGCCTGCATCCCCTGCTGCTAAGTTGTCCTTTGTCTGGTGCTGGATACCTGTGTCTGTGGCACAGGGAGCTTCGCCTGTGACCCTGCGACTGTTGGCTGGCTGAAAGGTCCGCAGTCTGCTGATCGTGGTTCCCCTTTCGACCTGCACAGATTGGGTTTGTGACTTCCTGCTCTACTCCCGGGTAAGACAAAGAGTGAGTGAGAGAGATTGTGTGAAGGCTTGAACAAACAGTGTGCAGGGTATAGACTTGTGCAGAGGACTTGAAGTACATCGGCTTGTAGAGGGTGACAACTTCAATTCTGATCTGTGACAGACAGTCAGGGTTGGAATAAAGTGTGTAATAAGCATAAAGCTCAGATATGGCAAATTTGCAGATGTCTAATGGTATCGATATGGCCTTTCTAGACCAGCATATTGGGAATGGTGATGATAAAGATTTGGCAGAATCAGATGGTGATTCGTCAGCTGAAGATTCTGGGCAGTTAATGGATGGGGACGAGATGGGTAAACGTCGCAAGATGTCAGTTGATGAACTGGCTTTGTGTGCCTCAGCAAAATGTTCATGCTTCATGTTCTCAGACTGATGAGTCTCTTCAGTTTATGTGGGCCGCTGCCAATATTCTTGTCGGAATATGCTCATGCCAATGAGGGTAAAGTGAGTTCTTTACTGGAAGGGGAACATGTGGTCGCTGTTATGGGAACAACAGATTGCTGCCTTTCATGAGAGGGCAGCCATCTTTTACTTTACAGGAAGGACTCCTTTGATCACTAGAATTCGTGCTTGGTTGCAGTCTATGCTTGTCAGTGTGGAGGTGTGTCAGGATGATGCTTCAGGGCAAGTGCAGGCCCCTCTAGTGGAAGAGATTTATGATGGACCAAGGGGTTTTTTTGAGGTCCTTTTTCGCTCTGAGGAAGTGGGTGCTCATATTATGCAACACATCCCTTTGTTCATGGATGGTCAGTTAATACACATGGTTCCATGGAGGCCTATGGCAGAGTTTTAGGAGGTACTTAGGCAGGCATACCCAATTTGGGTCGAGGTGGTTGATTTTCCGGCACATCTTTGGAGACTTCTACCTTTGGTTTTGAGATCTCTTGGTGAGGTGTTGGTGGAGGCTCGGTTGGCCTCGCGTAATAGGAACAGGGCATGTATGCTTTGGGATATAGGGAAACCTGGCCCGGCTAAAGTTCGTTTTGAGGTTTTGGGTTGCAAACTCTTGTCTATGAGCTGAAATGGGGCACATTTGCTGGACACTGTTTCAGATGTGGTCAATTGGGACATTTCATTTCAGAATGTGATAGAAGCCATGAGGTATTGTAGCATTCTATGGATCGTGACATGGACATGCAAGACCATCATTCCTAGCAGATGGTTCAGCAGCTAGAAGTTGATCCTGAGCCGATTGTCCAGTAGGGACAAGATGATGGAAAGAAGGTTGCTTCTCAATCTGGTCTTGAGCATGTATCACTTTCAGTGGGTCGGAACTTGCGCCCCCAGGAAAATTCTTGGGTCACGGTCGTTCGACGTAATGCTAGACAGGAGTAGTGGTCAACTCATGTTCACCCATCTCCACAGCCTATCACTCAGACTTTTCAACGCAGAGGTAGGGGGTTCTATGAAACCTCAACCTTCACATGTTCTTGCAGTTGGTGTGGATGAAAAAAGGGCTTCTAATTTTGCTCTGCACTTTGACTCGCGTGGGAGGCTGGTGCCTCCTCTCTTGGGATATTTTCCGTTCCCAACAACAATAGCTTCCTTCTTGTGATTCGATTGCTACTTTGCAAAGGACAGACTTGGTAGATGTGATCCGAAGCAAGATGGAGAGATTTCAGGCTGCCAAAGCAGTTGATGTAAAAGGGAAAGGGAAAGTGGTGGTTCAATAGTTTCCTTTTCTGTGCTTCATCATGAGAACTGCTTTATGGAATGTTAAAGGTATTTCTTCGGGTAGTAAGCAGTATCAGTTGTGGAAAGTGGTGCTAGCCAGTAATTGGGATGTATTTTGTGCTGTGGAGCATAAACATCATGCCTTGGCAGGATCATCTTATGTATAGAAGGATTATTCAAATTTTTTTAGTGGTCATGTTCCACATAAAACTGGAGTTATGTTGGCCGTCAAATCTTCATTGCAACCATCTTTGGTTTCTCAGGATCATCACGGCAGATTTATGATTTTGGAAATCCTATACGAGGGAGAGATTTTATGGCTAGTGGGTGTGTATGCTCCTTTCACTGTTCGTGAACGTCGTCAACTTTGGGATGACTTGCATTGCCTTGCCATGGCTCGTCAAGGCTTAGTTATGGGTGATTTTAATGCTTGTACATCTGTGGATTAGATGGCTTCACAACACTCGGTTATGGATGGTCCTCAGTGACATGCTTGGGATGCTCTAGTAGCTGTGTCTTTGAAACAAGACATGTGGTCTTGGATGCATCCCTTTGCGTCAGGATATACTTATCATTCTCTCAGCATCCAAACACATGGGCCAAACTGGACAAGATCTATATTTGTCAGAGTGATTCTTTCCTTCCTGCAGTCATTGATATTTGGGTGGAGCGACAGCATGTTTTGTCTGACCACTACCCTTTGATCCTGGAAATGACACACTGTCGTGTTCATGCCTATAAGGCTCTCCTAGCTCGTTTGCCTCTTCGTTTTAATCAATCCTTTCTGCTGCAAAATCAGTTTTTGGAATGTACTCAACAATTAATTGATTCATTTTGCTCCAGGGTTCTATTTAAAGGGATGGAAGCATGGGCTGTTTTTAGAGATAATGCGTGTGCGTTATTCTGATAGTATGCTATTCAGCATGGTTTCTCTTTACGCGCTAAATTGCAGCATGCACAATCTTTGTTGGCCCATTCGTTGTCCCTGTGTTAGTCGGGGGATATTACTGATGACTTGCTTACATGCATTGAATGGTTGAAAGGCAGAGTTCAAACTTTGCAAGAAGAGGAATATGCTAAATACAAATTGCTGTCTAGAGCAGAAGCTTTACACAACAATAATTGTCAATCTCATCAATTCTTTGCTCGCTTGCATAAGAGATACGCTCAGGAAAATATTGTGCGTTTGAAGAATGAGCAAGGTGTTATGGTGACATATCCTGCATCCATCATTCAGATGTGTGTTGATTTTTATAAATCATTGTGGGGCCCGTAAGAGATTCTTTCTGATGTTGTTCACTCTGCCCGTAGATACATTTGTGATTTGATTAGTAACTAGGTTTTACCAGAATGGGTTGATTTAACGGAGGCTGATATTTCGGAGGATGAAGTGGAAGAGGTGCTGTCCCATTTGCCTCAAAGGAAAAGCCTTGGTTGGGGTGGGCTTCCTAATGAGTTGTTTTTAGCCCATGTTGAATAGCTTAAGGATCTGTTGACTCGCCTCTGCAAGCAAGTGTGGAATTCTGGTGACATGCCTTTAGATTGGAAGATTGTAGTCATTCGGTTATTGCCTAAGGTTCCTTGTCCAACCTCTTTGAAACAATGGAGACCCATCTTTGTTATGGGTTCTTTATATAAAATCTTCTCCAAAATCATTGTGAACAGATTGCAGAAAGTATTTCCTCATTTGGTTCATCAACGTCAATACGGTCTTATCAAGGGCCGGAATATAATGCATAACATTTCGAATGTTCAACTGGGAATTGACTATGCAAAAGCTTTAGGCCAGCAGGTTGTTATGCTTCAACTTGATATTGAAATGCATTTGATCATGTAAGCTGGTCTTTTTTGAGGCAGCTAGTGTTCACAATGGGTTTTGGGCCACGTACGGTTTCTCTTGTGGATACTATCAGTAAGGGGGCAGTGGCTCGTATTGCACTTAATGGAGGGATCATTGATGAAATTGCCTTATCTCAGTCTCTTCAGCAAGGCTGCTCTCTCAGCTCTTTGTTGTTTGCTTTAGTCACTCCCCCGATGCTTTCATTGTTGGACATGCTGGCCGATCAAGGTGAGATTGTTGGTTTGTCTCTGCCCATTGGGGCCCAAATTGTGGGACAATTTTTGACAAATGATTCCTTTATGTTTCTTAAGACTGATTGCACGAATGTTAATCGGGCAATGGTTTCGTGGTTTTTGCTATGGCTTTGAGACTTCATATTAATGCTCAGAAATCTTCACTACTTTCTTGTACGGAAAATGATTTGCAGGCTTTGGGCTGGCATGGTATAGTGATTCCTAAGGGAAATATAACTAGACACTTGGGTTATCCTATTGGTGTGGAGGTAGCTCCCCGTACCTTGTTGGATTGGTTGTCATCGTGTATTCATAATCGGTTTATGTACTAGAAATCTCAAGGCTCGCCTCTACATGTGAGACTTTTCCTGCCATTGCTTTCTTGGACGAAGAAGTCTCTTTTGGAATTGGTTCAGCCTATCTGATTCATGTTATGGAAAAAGAAAGGAAATCTCTTGGACTGGGTGTGGATTTTGTGGCAACATGTGACTACACCTAAAAGGATGGAGGAAGTAGTTCTTTCGTATGTTAATTTTCATATGGTTACTTTGAGATAGCTCTTCTGCAGGCATCATGTGTAGAGAGTTATCTTAGACAGATATTGCAAAATTTTTTATAGAAAGGATTGGCATTTCTCATGGTAGCACGGTTATTCATGCTTCTTGGTGGCATGTGCTTAACTCCACAAGATCTATTAAGGTCTCCTAGTCTTTTCTCCTTTGTCATATAGTCGCATCTTGGCAGGCAATGCTGAGTTTTGCAGTTTGGTGCCCTCTTGATTTTTGTAATGAGAAGAATTCCTTGCAAGGTGAAGTACTGGCTACTTCCAGGTTGTTGGATTGGCCTGATAAAGATTTGCATCGAGACAAGTTCAATCGGATGGCTCATTTGGGGTTACAGATAGTCCGTGATGGTGTCATTTGTGGGCAGGCCCGTCTTTATTCTTTTCGGCATATTCGTAGGCATATTCGGGTGCCTAGAGGATATCATGATATTTGGTCGGCCATATAGGATAGACTTTCGAGGTTCTATCCTTTGCCTGCGTTACAACCACTGTCTCCCTGGTGTGATTGGATGTTTGTGATTCCTGATGATTTTGAGAAAAGGTCAGCTAATCAGGTATATCATCAGATGGTGGAGGCCAAGAGATGGGTCAGAGGTAAGGCTAATAAGTATGGCATATTCAGGATAGCAAAAATAAGTGGCACGATAGATTCCTCTAGCTTTGGAAATCTAAGGTTCCGTATTAGGGTAAAGTGTTCATGTGGAGGTTGCTCATTGGGGCTCTTCCTACTCGGGATGTGCTGCATGCTCACAAGATCTCTGTTGGTCGATGTGTATTTTGCACTACATGTGATGAGACAGTGCTTCATCTCTGTCTCTTGCCTTGTTGCGAGACAGATGTGGAATTTTGTTTCCCATGTGTGGTTCTCGGCGACTCAACACTGGATATGAACTTGTTGGTGGATTATGGGAAAGATGACTTCTATGACCTCTTTGCGCTCAGATTATTCCTGCCTTTTTCATTTCGTTAAGGAGAGCCCTCAAGGGTGAGAAGATTTAATTAGATGAGGACCTTGCCCCAACAAAAATAGTGCATCGAAGAGAACATATGCCCAAGGTATTGGAGGCTCGCAAAGAGGGAAAGTGGGCTGTTTATAGGGATGGACGAATTATCATCACTAACAAAAGGAATTCATGATGGTACGAGGCCTATGAGACACTTCGGATGTCAATATAGAATTGTATTGGAGCCCTACGCTTGGATGCTGGTTACTAAGTGTTGTGTGCTAAGCCGATTGCGTATCGTCATGTGAATGAGAGAATAGGCACTCCAATTTCTCTCACATGCACTCGAAGAGCAATCCTAAGCAAGGAATCTTATGGCTGAGGGCTGAAGAGTTTGCAGCACATATCCAAAATTCCACTCTCCGAAAGAGAGGCTTCACAAGTGGCTCTCTTCTCCAACAAGTGGGAGAAGCAAAGCCACACACCCTCTCTGATCTGCATAGCATCCAAGCTTTTCTAGAACTTTGTTGTGGTCATCCAGGGGGACTGCATGATGAGATATGCAAGGTGGTCAGAACGGAGCTCTCTATCATCCATGACTACTAGAGACTTGTAGGCCGGATGTAATAGTGCTGCAAGTCCATGGATAGGCTTATGCATCCATGCCCATCTCTTCTCTGCTATGTCAATGATGTGTGCACACTATGACTCCATGATCATTGTGCAAGCTCGTGCCTCCACCAATGCTACTGTAAAGAAGTGAATGAGAAGGCCCATGGTGGACCCCTCGCAACCACTCATACGTAACACCCTATAAAAAGGAGTCACGGAAATCACAATCCCATGGACTCTCTACCAAAATTGCTCATTGAGGCACAAGTGTTGTATGGCTTTCGCCTCCTTTGTCTTATGATCATCCTACCTATTCCATGGAGTGGACCCCATTGTTTGGCGTAGGGTGGATCACACCTCATAAAGGCGCTCCAATAGCAACCATATATAAGTAAAGCGAGTTGAAGAAGGCTTCTTCAACTCAAGCATGCCATGCTTACGATACATCGCAAAGTAGTGTGATCAGCCCATAAGGCATAAGGCAATAACCTAGGCCACTCTCGAACCCGTTCACCACATGCTTTGGCCAAGGCTTTCAAAATCGGTAGATGGCCTCTTTCGCACTTCCCGTTGCCTTCTAGATTATATGCCGAAGTCAAAGCAAGTTTAACGAGAGAAAAACTCTCTAGCCTCATCAATCTTGGAAAGATGTTGAAGAAGGCGGGTCGCACTACTTGTGTAGTGCTTCCCACAATGCTTGTATCTCCAATGGTGGGAGTCGGAACTTCTTTGTGTCCTCCACATGGATGGCATGCAAGTTGAGGGCCTCATGCTTCTCGTGTGTCATGATGACTTCTAAAGTGTCAAGGCAAGGTACGACAGAGAGAAGAGAGTCGAGGCTCGTCATTGCGATCGGTGATCACGATGATGCTCGAAGAGGGAGGGTATGGGAGGAAGAGAAGAGAGTGAGAGCTTTAGAGGCTTGAAGACCCAAGAGGGAGAACTTTAGAGGCTTGAAGTCCCAAGAGGGATGGGGTGGGGAGATGATGCTTCAAGAGGGAGGGGATAGGGGAAACTTGGAAGAATAATGAAGAGGAAGGGGATGGGGGGAAGAGGAAATGATGCTTGAATAGCGAGGGTGGTAGGTTGATGCTTGAAGACAAGAGGACGGCGATGAGTCTTGAGGAGAAAGTGAGACTTGAGAGAGCTTAGAGTGTGCAAATGAGCCCCAAGTCCACAACCTGTCTCTTTTTGCCAAACGCTACCTTGGGCCCCTGCAAAAATGCTCCAAAATCGTGCAGCATAACTGGTTTTTTTCTGTAGGATGGGTGGCAAAAAAGCACCAAAAATATGGTATGAATTCATACGGTACCATATGTACGAACCGTACGGTACGAACCTGTGCATACGTCGTACAAAGGCAACCATGCTCCCAAGGATGTGGACAGAGACTGCTGTCCTTACTTCTTTGTGGGAGATGGGAGAGTATACAGGGCAGCTTCAAGATAATGAGGAGGAGAGATGCTTTTCTCAACATTTAGGATTTTGGCACCTTCTTTGAATTTCAGCCACATATGGTTTTACACTTCAGACCTGCTGGTTGGTTTTTTATTTGGGCCTTTGTAAATCCGTTACAGGGCTGTTCGTATACTATACTTTGGCTTGGGATACATTATCTAGAGGAGACTTATCAATAGAATTTTCTTTTATCGGGAAAAAATTAGTGAGGGTGTTGCTGAGAGAGAGAGGGTGATCCAAACACACCATGTGGTATTTGGGGCTAAAATGAGAAAAAGAGAGGCACACTAGGTTGTATATTTAGAGAGAGAAAAAGATGTGCAGACTCGTCACTCCAGACTAAAGGACAAAAGTGTTAGAGATCTCTAATGCCCCTCTGTTGAGAAACCCTTCACCCTTCATCCGCAGTTTGTGTTTTTGTATTTTGCGTTTTGGGTTTGCAGCCCCAAAAAGGGGCGCCATCCTAGACTGACTCTGCCTATTTATAGGCCTCTCTCTCATTCATTCCTTACGGCTGATTCATTCCGTCCGTCACCTCTTCTCTCCAGCCTCTCCAGTGCCCTCACACCCTTTAATGAGGACATTGTGGTTCGTGGTTTGTGGCTGTCTTTATTGTCTTCCTTGTGCTACGGCACCCTTGTTCCCTTGTATCACATTTACTCCATGATTCAGATCTTCATCATTCCATTCATCAGAGTTTCTTCTCTCTTCTCTTCTCTTCTCCATGTTTGCCAAGTTCACTCTGTGTTCCTTCCCACAAACCCTACTGTCTTGTTGGTACGTCATCTTTTGACAAGGTATCAGAGTTGGATGTGCTTAAATAGCGCAAAGATCCTCCACTCCAGTGATGGCAAAGACTGGTGGTGGGTTCCAACATCCACTTCTCTTCTTCTTCCGCTGCATCAAAATCTCGTTGTTGTAGGTTTCATGTGTTTTCAGCTTGTTGTGCCCATATCCCTTTTGTGGAGGACATCGTAGTCTCAGCTGTCCCTTGTTGTCATCTACGGTCTGGTGCTTGTTTCCAGCCTTTCACCCATAGTTCGCAGCTGTTTACAGTAGAGCGGCTGTTGCTGGTCACTCTTCATTCAGAAAACAATCTCGTTTTTGCAGATTTCAGGTATTTCAGCTTGTTGCCTACACCCCGGACATGGAGGACATCGCAGTCCAAGCTGGCCATTGCCGTCTACAATAGTCTCGTGCCCGTTTCCAGGCTACCACACATTGTTCGGAGCTGATTTCAGCATACTGATTGGTGTTGCTGGTTTTTCGTGCGTTTTTAGTTTTTTCCTCTTGCAGCCTGTGTTTGCTGTTTTCTCTCTCTTGCAACCTGCGGTTTTAGTATTTCTCTCTCCTCGCTTGCGTTTTTCTACCAGTTGTAACCTCTTACTGTTGGTAGCATCCTCCTCCCACTGGCAGCTCACTTCCAGCCCTTCCACCCCCTTGCGGTGGACATTGTGGTTCGTGTTTCACACTGCCCTCACTCCCCTTGAGGCGGACATTGCGGTTTGTGGTTCGTGGCTGACCTCTTCCGCCTCTTCCTTCTTGAGCAAGGCATGCTGGTACCCATGGCTTCTTTATCAACATATGGCCAGACTACTGGGTGCTTCTACTGTGGCATCACCAGACACACCACCGATGCCTACCGACTTTGACATTTGCTCCCCACCCTCCCGGAGTATATACGTCTTCCACCAGGCACTCCTTGTGCCACCTCTCCTTTTGGGACACAGAGATCATTCTGCATCGTCTATCAGAGTACTATGCTCAAGGCAATAAGATACATCCAATGCGCACTAAGTCCTTTCAAGCACATGGAGGATCAATTGGCACTATGACCTCTTGAAGAGACAGTGGCTACTACGGCCCGCGGTTTTGCAGTCCAGTCCATCAAGAGATAGTGATTGTTTGATACCGTCTTCTCGTCACTCCGCTCCTTCGAGAGACATTGGTTGCTCGACTCCTTCCTCTTCTTCGGCTTCCCGCTCTGCTCCATTGAGAAGCAACGACTGCTACCCACTCATTGCTTAGTTTGAGCCCCACCCTTCACCCTTGCCTACTCAGTTCGAGAGGCCACCTTTGGGAGTTCTTCACCACCCCACATACCTTCTTCCGCACGACCAATGACACTTCCTTCATCCTGAGACATTTGGGAGTCCGTGATCCATGAGTTTTTGGATTCCCTATCTACCTGAGAGGAGAATTCAGAGGGGGCTGATCTTTCTTTGCCCTCCTAGGGGACATCTATATCTACTGCGACTTCAAAGGGGGCTCCTATTTCTCCAGTTTCAAAGGGGATCCCCACCCACTGCTCAATCCTTTGCACACCCTGGCAGAGGCCATTTACCTTCTTCTTCTACCCTTATATGGGGTGGCTTCCTTCTAGTGGTCATCTCACCTATTGATACCCAGGATCTCAAGGATCTACCTAGATCGGGGCCTTGGAGGTTTAGCGACGACTTGCTGACAAGGCCTTTGTATTCCTCCTTGCATGCATGCATGGAGCTAGTGGCTTCTCTCCCGAGGTTGAGTTTCGGGTTCTCCAGTTCACTCTGTGTACTGTTCTTTACTACAAGTTACATTTCAGGTGGAAATCTTGGATCTTAGGGATCCTTTACATCTTCTTCCTCCTCTTCTTCTTGCCTTGGTCACTTGGTTAGTATGGAGCCAACTCCCGAAATCGAGTATGGGCATATCCTTGTGGTTCTCAGCATCACACAAAGTCCGACATTCCTCCTATGCATTGCATGATATTGTCATCTTTGTACTAGGTTGCTTGGGCAAGTGAACAATTTCCCCAAGAGGGACACTGTCCAAGTGGCACTTGCTACATGAACATTCTTCTGCATGTAGCATTCCGTCTCCACCTCACTCTTCTCTTCTTCCCCTTTTTGGGCTTGAGAGGGGGTGTTGAGAAACCCTTCACCCTTCACCTGTAGTTTGCGTTTCTGCGTTTTTGCGTTTTGCGTTCAGGGTTTGCAGCCCCAAAAAGTGGTGCCATCCTAGACTGACTCTGTCTATTTATAGGCCGCTTTCTCATTCATTCCTTACGGTTGATTCATTCAGTCCATCACCACTTCTCTCCAGCCTCTCCACTGTCCTCACACCCCTTTAGGAGGACATTGTGGTTCGTGGTTCGTGGCTGTCTTCATTGTCTTCCTTGTGCTACGGCACCCTTGTTCCCTTGTATCACATTCACTCCATGATTCAGATCTTCATCATTCCATTCATTAGAGTTTCTTCTCTCTTCCCTTCTCTTCTCCATGTTTGCTGAGTTCACTCTGTGTTCCTCCCCGCAAACCCTACTGTTTGGCTGATACATCATCTTTTGACACCCTCGATTGACTCAGTGATAGGGCTGAAAACTAGCAGATGAGATAAGCATGTAAACTGTACAGATAACAGTGTAGCGCTTATAGAATCTACTACAACTGAACTAACAACCCTGCACCAAGTGACAATTGTATTAAATGATGATTGCAGTTTCTAAGGTACTGGTTATTGGCCATAGGTCCATAGGGTTTAGAGAATCTACTGCAACTGAATTAGAAGCTCTCAACGTTTCAAATTTATGCTATTCCATTTTTGAATGTGCTGTGAATCCTTGGGGCTTTTGAGTTTCTGAAAATGCAGGGGGTGTTAAACAGGTTATTTGACAGCTACATATTCATTTGACTGCAGGTGGTAAGTTGCAATTATCATCTATGATCTACTTATTTAGTTGTATTCACATCTGATCCCAGTTAGTTGCACTTGAATAAGCATTCTATGCAGGCTTTGTTGAGATGAACTGCTTCATACATAGTTTAGGCACACGAGAGTAGGCTTTATGGACTCTGCATGTAGTTCAGATGTTTGCAAATGACCATTTGTGGTGCCAATCAGATTGGCGTTTGTTTTTAGATGTTTGCAAATGACTATTTGTGGTGCAAATGACCATTTGTGGTGCCAATCCGATTGGCGTTTGTTTTTAGCTAATCAACCTTCAGATTAATGTTTAATCACTTGAAACTTGTCTGTTTTCTGATGTGATTGCCGAGCTTGAAGTTTTGGGACCTTAATTTGATACTTTCAGCTATCGAAATTTTAACAGTTTACAGTATCTTCTTGACAAGGGATCAGCTGAAACTTTTGCAGAGACAATATTTTATGCAGCTTTTGTTTCACCATCAAAGGATTCGCAAGTAAGTTGATGTCTGCACGTTTTGGGGTTGTTGCATTAACCTTGAAAAATAGCTGTCTATTGATGTTTTACAGTCTTTAATTCAACTTTGTTCATTCTCAGGTAGAACAGACTTTTGTAGTTGATTATGATGATAACCTTCAAGGTTGGAATTCAGGAGTTGCACAGCTATGCAGAGTTCTCTGCTCATTTGTTGCTCCTACTGGTGACATACATAGCTTTGCTGGCAGTTTAGTTGGTAGTTATGATGGTATGAGTTCAACAGGTTCCTATTGGGAACTCGCTATGAGATGGATAACGAAGGTTTTACTTGGAATATTTCAAACACACGGGTCTGTTTCTTTCTTCAGTGAAAGCTCACCAGCTTACAGGTAGAGTGCATATCTGTTACATATGATTGTGCTTGTTTCCTTTGTGAAAGCTTGTTCTCTGCTAGATCTAACATAAATAAGGAATAGTTCTTCAGGATATTTAACGTCACAGAGGAACTAGCTGTCTGACAGTTAATGCTTATATACTTATTCTTGCTGACAAGCCACCATGGGCCTTTATGGATTTTGACAAACAGATTGCACTCCACAACATTGCAGCACTATATGCTTTTTGTTTTCAAGAAAATGCTGGACTTTTTCCCAGCGGTGCTTTCCATATTTCGTGAAGAGGGACTTTGGGAGGTTATGTTTTCCAAACATTTCTTTTACTTTGAAATGAGGTTTGGAAAATCCTCTACACAACATATTGTCCAGAATCAAGAAGATTTTGATTCTGAGCCTCTTCGTATTGAAGTGATCTCCTTTGTGGAGCTTGTTGCAACAAGCAGTAACAGTCATGACAATGTGGTAATTCATTTCGTCAAATTGCTATTTTGTTACTCCCCACTGCTCCATATGATTTGATTAATTTAGTCTGCACATTGAATGAACAGAATTTTTCACTAGGCATATATGCTGATCTCGTCTACTACTGCATGTGATTTGATAAATATAGTCTGAAAAAAATAAAAACGATCGCCGATGAAGGCTTCTGGGAGGATCAAGGGAACACGTTTGCTCTTCACAGCTCATTCCATAGTGCCATAGCGCATAGCATGGGATACTGGATTAGGCATGTGCCATGTGGAAATTCTACTGTTTCTTCATCAAGCATGAGTTGCCCCTTTTTATCTATGTAACCAAAATAATTCATGCAGGAGAGGTGATTTGGAATTTGTACTGCAAAACTACCACTACATTCTTGTACTTTTTTGTTTGTTGCGTGGCCATTAATTGGGTTATTTATAGAGGGCATCTGTTCGGGAGCTGCATCAGTCATTGCATTTTGCATGACTGATCACTTTATGCATGCTGATAGTTTGCATGCGTCATCTAATGTTGACAGTCTGCTTGCCAGTCAGACTAGATTTTCATTTCATGTCTACTTAGATTCCATGTGCATCTATGGTTCTGTCTTATAATATGCACAGTCCAGAAGTATGGGTATTCTGCTTGAAGGGGCTGCGTGAAGTGCTTGGTTATCACAAGTTATGGCTTCACTTAGTCCAACAGAACTATTTTCCAGATATACTGTACATTCAAGGAGTGTCTGTGGTGTTAAGTGAAGGATTGCTAGTTTGTAATTTGATTCCTTTTGTCAATGAATCAAGTAGCAGTTTTTATTTTTGGGAGGGGGTGATATGTCCTTTAGGGTTGGTTGGGACGTCCTCTCTGTGTATTGGTTGGGACCAGGTTGGGTTTTATTCTATTGCTCTCATAGACAGGTTGAGGCAATGCTCACTTGTAGGTTGCTTGCTTGTAGTAATTGATACAAAAACACTTCTGCATGTAATGTGGAAGCTGATTTGAGCAGCAGCATTTAGTATGCTGAATGTGCTGGAACTCTTACAGTAAGGCTTTAGAACTAGTGATGACTGAGCCATGGTGAAGGTCCCAGGGACCAACCAAACTTCGAATGTTGTTTGTGAATTTGTTGCCTATGGATTTTTTACATTGATTTAATGTGTAAAGAGGGCTCTGCCTAATCAATGTGTCTGTCTTGTTTTTATAAATAGCCAGAATGCCAGGTTTTAATAGAAGCCCTTGAGCAATGTGCTCGCATTCCAACAGTAGCAACAATGATTGTGAAGAGTTTGCACCGGATTCTACAACTGTCCACAGATCAAACTGTTCATTCTTTTGAGAAGCTGAATGCAATGACTCTTCTGTCCCAAGTCATGGATGTGCAGCTGCAGGAGTTCACTAAAATGCTTAAGATAAGTGAGAACCAGTCAAATGAACTTGACTTGATAGATGGAAGTAATAGTTCCCACCTTCCTTCTATCAGAGAAACATGGAAACAATCCAGAGAAGCTGTTTTTGATCTTTTTGCTGAATATCTGCTGGCCTCAGAGGAAGCAAGGATTGTTTCATTACATAACACAAAGATATTACAAGTCTTATTTGACTTGTTATGGGAGGGAGAATCTCGGAAGTTTGCTTTACGACACATTCTGGAGCTAATGAAGGTTCATACATCTCTTTAGGGCATTTCTCCCCTGCATTATTTTTATTTGCATAAGATCTTTCATGTTTTATACAAATCTTCTTTTCACAATGATAAGAGCAGTGTGATTGTCTAAGATCCATAATATTGATTCTCTTCTGCCTGCTGACCACCTAGTTACCACCAATATCTGAAAGTGATCAAGAGGCTAAGTTGGAGCTTTGCATTAAGTACTTGGAAACACTTTCTCAATCTGGCATCAATGGACAAACCAAGGATATGAATGTCGTCATGGACTTACTGAATGGTATTCAGGAGATTCTTCAAATTGATGCTGAGGTGATGGTCCAATTTGTCTCACTGAAGATTCTATTTACATAACAGTTTTGAGTTTACTTTTATGCATATTTTCCAAATGATTGGAAAATCTACTAAAATCTTTTGGTCAGTTAAATTAGAGTGGTGACTTTTTGGTGAAACTGAGCAGTCTTATGCTTGTTGGCTTTTTCACAGTACTACCAAAGACTCTTCCGGGAAGGAGAGTGTTTTGTGCATATAGTTTCTCTTCTCAATGAAAACCTCTCAGTCGAAGATGGGAAATTGCTATCACTAAGTGTCCTCGAGACTTTAAGGCATCTTCTTGCTGGTAATCAGATATCCAAGGTGTGTGTAAAAATACAACTCTACAAGTTACTGAAAACTTTTTGGACTCTCAGTATCTACAATTGTCAATTCTTCATTGCAAAAAGGTTCACATCTTCTGTTAGATACTGCACATTTTATGTTCAGAGTTAATTATTGGCCTTCTCCATGCTATTTGTAGCTTCTCATTCAACATTGTGCTGCAAACAGTCTAATGTGAATACACAAGAGGTAGCTTACGTACATACTTGTTCTGAGTAGAGAATGCTTGGAAGACTGGATTATTGGGCCCTACCTTGAAGAAGTGACAATACTGGAGCTATATGGGGACTAAGAAAATAAAATCTGTTACAAGACAGTTCAATGATAATCGTCACCAAGATAATAATAGAGTACGATAGAAGAAATGAGCATGAGCATTTGACAGAATAAGCAGTCTGGTGGTCTGTTCAAAAGAAATAGGATGGAAATGGTGTGAAGTTCTGCACTTTGAAACCATCAAAATGTTACAAGTCCTTGGTATATCCCATAAGATCCTCTTGATATCACTACAAGTAACAATATGCTCTTCTTGATGTCCAGCTTTGATTTTTTTGTTTGGGTCTAATGGATGGTCACATAGGGCATAGATCAAGTCATATAGCAGAGAGAATGATTATAGGAAAGCTGAATGGTCTGGTGAATGGGGGTGGGTTTATTCGATACTCTCTCCAAATTTGGAGTTAATTTGGTTTTGGCTGAGAGCAAGAACGTTGTATAAGTGCTTGGCCTCATTAATGCCCAGTTATTGGTGACCTGTATGGTACAAATCAGAAAACATAGAGTAAAACATGCAAAATGCTAGCACTCCGGAAATGTAGTAGGCCCCAGTCAATAAGGAAAATAGCATCCAATGTGCTGGAATAGGTAAACAAATGATTCCCTCCCTATTGAACTCCATTTGCAGTCCTTTAGATGTGGGATTGGGATAGATCTTCAGAAATTAACTCCAAATTTGGAGCTAATTTTGTGTCGGTGGCTGAGAGCAAGAACGTTGCATAAGTGCATAACCTCATTAATGGCCCTTTACTGGCGATGTGTATAGTACAACCAAGAAAACATACAATAGAACATGTGAAATTCTAGTACTCCAGAAATGTGGTAACCTCCAGTCAATATAAAGGAAAAATATGATCCAACTGCTGGAGTAGGTGAGCAAAGGAATCCCTCTCTATCGACCTCCATTCACAGTCCTTTGGATGTGGGATTGGGATAGCTCTTCAGGGATTAGGTTTGGATAGTCCCTTTGGAAATATTTAGAACGTTCTGAAGGATTATACTCCATGAATCTGGCAGGCCCATGTGAGACTGGGATAGCCCCTATAGCGAGCAGCTTAGTGCCCTCAAGGACTTGAATTGCTCTCACAAGACTTGGAGGGCCATAAGACTTCTATGAACACTCGGATGTGGCTTGGGCTATTTGGGATTAGAGTCTCTCCTTGCGAGAGGAGAATCTCCATTGTAATGTCCACTGGATTTTCCTCTGTAGACTTCTAGAAACATATAGTGTTCTGTAAGGTATCCTCCTTCGAAAGTCTAGATCTTGTGAATTTACCTTTTAAATGGTAAATTCTTCCCTCTTTGCCCATGGAAACAAAATTCTTTCATCTTTGAAATCCCTCAACCAAGGAATACATCCTCCAAATCATTTAAAACATCAGTGAGTAGATGGCATCAGAGTCAAAAAAGAAGAAGGTTCTTTAACCCATGACCTGCAAATGTAATGCGATTCTTCCTTCAAGATGAATGTTGCCTGAAAACATGTCTCAGCAGAATCCACTGCTGTGTAACTGGATTCAGTCTCTCCTAGTTTGAAGCTAACCCTATTATGATATTAATTTGTGGAAGTAGGGTCACAAGTGGTCAAACTTGTCAGTGGTCCTCTACTCTACTCATATCACAAAGTTTCCATATGTGCTGATGTAGATGGACACTCATTGGAGCTTAGATATCTATCTCTCTTAAAAAAAAGCAGAGCTTTCTGCTTCAATCACCCTTTCCTCAATCTAAGGGCTTCTTGGACATCTTAAATGGCTCTATTGGTTAAACTCAAGCCGTCTTCCTCTGTGGCTGCCCAAAGGTGTGAAAAGCAGCTCCATTGGCTGCTGCACTGTTTGGACAGACCCAATACTCTTTCTCAAAGGTGCAGCTTTTCTGGTTGCCATTGCTTCCGTTTTTGTGGCTGCCTCAACATGTGGACAGGTTCAAGTTGTTTCAGAAATGCAGCAGGCTCTGGCTGGTGCAGTTTTCTTTGGTTGCTGTAACTCTCTACTACTGACAGATCTGTCCAGTTGCTCCAATTTGGCTAATGTTGATAACTCACAAATTTGCCAACACAAACCGTCACCTGGAGTTTTATCAGGGCCACGTAAGTCAATGATCACACAACGGGTCTGCCGCGAGGTGGTGTTAGTCATGCTGGTCACATATTGCTGAATGCACAATTGACACTAATCATATTATTCAACAGTCTTAATGGTATGAAATTGACTGGACTTGAATATGTGAAGCTTGTTGGTCTTAAACCAACATTTACGTGAATAGTGAGGTTAAGGACAGAGGATGAAGGATATTTCTGTTTAAAAGACTTTGTATTAAACTCAAGAAATACTTGCAGTTTCAGAAAAGGAAAAATGACAGTCATGTTGTCCATGTCATGTGTTGGTTGTCCTTGCCACCTTTTCTGAGACATCTAATGTTGCCTTGTCTTTAGTCTCTCCTCTTCTTGAATTTTCCCTACTTATGTCTTATAAATGTGGGCTGTGCTTGACTTCATGGCTTGGTTGTCCTTCTTCATGCTAGCGTGCTGCAATGCACATCTGCTTCTTCAGGTTTTGTTGTGTGTTCCAAATCCACCATGGAAATGATATCATGAAAGAACTCTGTAAACAAGAAGCAGTCTCTCATTCTCACTTCAAAATATTGGATGGAATACTAACTACACAGTAAAGAATACTTCTAATGTAACACACAGAAAAATAGATGGGCATACCCAAAGTTGGACACTATTTGAACATTTGTCACAATTGTTACATGAGACATTTTGAGGCGATGATGGTCTAGCCAAGGTCCTGTAAAATTGTAGCTGTCAAAAAAGAAGTCTGATATGTACCATTTCTTGGCCACTTTTGACAAAGGACCAGAGCTATTACTTTTCTCAATGTTGCTTGTGGTAAATATGACTTGATACCAGTGGTCCTGCAACTGTAAATTGAATTTAGCAGTTTTAATCACTATTTGAAGTTGCTCTTCTTGTTGTCAAACAGCTTGCTAGTTACATCCAATGCCTCTAAAAGTTTTGCTTGCATGCATTTTGAACAGAGTTCTTTTCGTGGACTTGTTGGTGATGGGTATAATACGCTACAGACTTTACTTGTTAATATTCACCAAAAATGCCCCAAAGAGGATCTATTAAATGCCCTTCTTGATATGCTAGTGGATGGCTGCTTCGACATTTCTGCAAATATGATTATACAAGTACAATCATGAGCATTCCCAACTTGGAAAGATTTGATAGGATCTAGTTTACATGGCTAATGGATATCTTTGCATGTTTTGTACTACCATATGCCCAGAATGTTCTTACTTTCTTCTAACATTGGGCATATGCTATGCAGAATGAAGAGGTCATTACTCTATTTTTTAACGTACTTCATCAGGTACTGACTTCAGTTACTGGACTTTTGACTTTCTGTATCCATAATGTTTTGTCTTGGAAAATTTGCTCTTGTTGTTTCATTGAGGTTCTATGATAATCACCATATCAAGAAAAAGGAAAAAGCAAATAAAAAACAAAACAATCAATATGACTATTTTGCTGTGTGGTTAGCAGTGTTCTGATGAGGCTCTGCAGCTATTTGAGCTAAGCAGCTTCCATCGGATCTTGGAGGATTCAACAGCAAACAAAACTGCATGTGTTAAAGCTGGTTTGCTGAGCCTGCTCTTGGATTGGTTTGGCAAGGAGTCAAGGGAGAACTTGGTGTCAAAGCTAGCCATATTAATAGAGACTCTAGGGCGCCACAGTATTTCTGGCAAAGACATGCACATGATTTTTTCTCTTTTAGGAAGTCCTAATCAAGCTTTAAAGTTTAAGCACCAAAAAGTCTTGCTAGGTGTGTTGCAAGGGGTGCTGAGAGAGGAGGGCCCTACTGTTTTCTTCGAGTTCAGTGGCAAAGACTCGGTATAGATGTTTGTATAAATTCTTTTTTATACTAACCAAGTATGCATTTTGATTGTTAAACCATTGTGCTCATTCGTGCATCTGACCATCGTGCAGGGGATAATGGTAACATCATCTATACGCTGGTCTAGTATGAAAGGATTCACTTTCTCTTGCTGGATGCGTGTAGATACATTCGAGGATGCAGATAATATTGAAAGGCTCATGAGCCTTTTCTCTTTCTCTACAGACAGTGGCAAGGGCTATGTTGCTGCAATTGGAAAGGAAAAATTAGTTATAGAGGTGTGTTACTTTGCTACTTCTACTTCTTCCAAATATCATCATCATTTTACTGTAGGGTTGTGCTATATTGCTCAAGAAGATTAGTTTTGCAAATGTGTTACTTTGGTCACCTTATACCAGTCTAAATCACCTGATTGTGTTTCAAAGTTCTTGATCTACATGTGTCCGTGTGTTGTACACATCTTTTTGTTTGCTTCCTTGAGCAATGCTGTGACAGTTTAAATGTTAATTGGCAGTGTGCAAGTCAGAAAAGGCAACTTCTTGTTGTAAAGCTTCACCTTCAGCCCAAGCGTTGGTATTTTATTTGTATTGCGCATTCAAGTGGAAGAGCACTATCTGGGGGAGGCACCTTGAAGGTGTATTTGGATGGCTGTCTTACAAGTACTGAAACATTACGGTTTGTTTTGCCTTCACAAGCACCCCATTAAATGTGAAATCTTGATCCTGGAGTGTGTGTGAATGTCAGTTTTGCTAAGTTTTGACTTTCACGAGTGAACTATGTATTTTACACACCATAGAGCCTTTGAGAATGAGTAGTAAGTGATGCATAATGGTTTTAATTTTATTCCATAGCTAATGATGTTATCTTACCGCAATTTCTGTGAGAACACAGATGCAGATAAAATAATTGAACCTTGTTTAAGGAGCTTTTAACGTGATTTTGTATTTGAGCTTTAGTTGGTAGTTTCTTGTCTATTCATTTTGTAGTATAGAAAGTCACTTGGCCATTAGAAGTCAGCATCAACAGTGACAATAACTAAGTGTTATGGATTTAAGCTTTTTTCGTTTCACACATTTAAGGAGAGGGGTCTCACGACACGTCTGAGCTCTTCTACATGCAAGTTATCAATTGTATTCAAAAGGACTATTGTCAAATCAAAGAGTTTAAAAAATATGGTGCCAACTGTATGGTATTGTTTGATATGGTTTGGTTGTTGGTTATGGTTGCTCAGATATCCAAAATTTCAAGAGGCATTGACAAGAAACACTCTTGGTGGGAAGTTACCTCTTCAAACTTCAGGATCGGCTCCTTTTGAGGGCTTGCCAGGAATTTACCATTCACCTTTTCGTGGGCAGTTTGGTCCAGTCTATGTTTTTGATGATTCTCTTTCTTATGATCAAATAAAGGCCCTTTTTTCAGCTGGCCCTGGTTATATGTATTCTTTTCTTCCTATGGAAATTGGCTTTTTGCCAGACGAATTATCAACTAATCATATGCTTGATTCTAAGGATGGACTAGCATCAAAGTTGGTTTTTGGCTTCAATGCTCAGGTAACCATAATCCATTTCCTTTATTTTGAAAGATGGGTTAGAAGTAAGAACTTGGACTGTTTGATGACATAGACATGGATAGGAACAGGTTGAAAAACTTCAAAGAATTAGTGATATTTTAGTTGATACCTTCTTTGATAATGAGCATATGTTTCCTGAGAAGAGAAGCTTCTTCCAAAACCCTTTCAGCTCTAAACATTGCTAGCACAATACAAACAGAAGGAACCAAAAAAATGGTTGAAATAATAATATGGAATCAACGTCTGCCAGACTGTGTCCTCCTTGGGCAGAGTGACTGGTACAAAGGATATAAAAACAACAATTATTGTGCCTATAATACGAAGGATTTCCTTGATAATGGAAGGTGCCTGAATCCTGAATGGCTAGCATGCCTCTTGCCTCCTCATATGTTCTGAGTCACATTATATTCTTCCATCTGCCTGTGGCATGGATAATCTCTGCCCATATACCTCTGAATGTCTTAAATCTTGTGGTAGGCAGTTGTTCTATGTCTCATTGTATCTTCCTCTTTAGATGAGAAGCAATTTTAAAGTTATTGGACTTTTCCCACCACACTGCTTTGAGCTTGAGTCTTGAGCAAGTATTGAATTCCTTTTGCTGTGTACCCTTTCTTGTTTATAAATTGGTAATGATTGATACTTATTTTCAATATTTCTTTTCTTTGTAGATGTTGGGGTGTAAAGGTCCTTTTATTCACCTCTGTCATGTATTATTTAGTTGTACATGTGAATGCACCCTTACGTGCCCTAAATATAAATACATTTTATTCTGTGTACCAACACATTGTTGGTACGCCCAAAAAATTTGTCACTCTCACTCACCTGCTCACTCCTCGAGCTGCACACTTTCACAACATGTAGATTCTGCACCTTTGAGTCCTTGAGCTTTTTGGTAGAAGTTCCAGTTACAATTAAGTATTTTACTTTTATATATCTCCTACGGCATCGATGAGCGTGAGATATTGTAGGCCACTAATTGTTGAGCACATGAAGTAGGAGATACAATTAACATTTTTACTTTTATATATCTCCTACCACATCGATGAGCCTAAGATCCTGTAGGCCACTAATTGTTGAGCACATGAAGTAGGAGATGGGCTCTGCAACAAAGAGTAGAAAGAGGTAAGGGACTAGTGGGCAGCACTCATGGACAGATTGCTCCAACTGAAACTTTGTTTCTCCGCCTCCCAATGGTCACCCTACTAGTGGTTGACATATTTAGTGTAGACACCCTAGTAATCCATTGCTAAGGGAAGCCTAGCCATGCCGTGGTGTTCTCTAGGAAGTCGTGGTCAATCCTTTTGTAGGTGTTCTTGAGTTTAGAAGGAGCTTGCTATCCGTTGACCACTATGCTGAGCTCACTATCTTCAAAAAAGTGAATACATTGTCCAATCCTAGATGAAGCTTGTCTGTGTCTTGAATGATATTAAGAGAATGGGGCGGAGTTGGATGCCAATCATCCTGGCCAACACCATATAAGCAATTGATAGCAAGGTGATGGGCTACCATTGAGGCAACTCCAGGCATTCTTTCCCTTGGGGAGGTGTCACTACAATTGAGAAACAGACTCTAATTTTGGTATCCCTAGCTTTTAGAATGGTGATCATTGTACTAGCAGTGAAAGATTTAAGATCTAGGCATATAGTGGACAAGTGTATATGCTATGTGGTACAAGGATAGAGCAAAAGAAACAAGATGGATAGTGAATCTTTCAATAAATTGAAATTCTGCACCTTGTAATTGATTACATTGAAAGTTTTGCACGGTAAGTAGCTCACTTAAGTTATAAAGCAAGCCCTGAGCTTAAGTTTGTCTAATGAGCTGCTCACTTATGATTAATGACCAAGTAATTAATTAGCCCTTAATAAAATGGTGATCATTGCACTAGCAGTGTAGGATTTAACATTGGGACATACAATGGAATTATACATTGTATGTGATACAAGGATAGGGCAAAAGAGACAAGATGAATAGTAACTCTTTTAGTAAATTGAAATTCTGCACCTTAGAATTGATTACATTGAAAGTTTTGCCTAGTAAGTAGCTAACTTAAGTTATAAAGCATGCTCTGAGCTTAAATTTGGTCTAGTGTGTGAATGACCAAGTAATTAATTACCCCTCAATAAAAAATGAGATTGGATTAAGAACTAGCTGGTTACTCATGTAGAAAGCTGATCTTGGTAATTTGGATCCCTTTTTGTCTTATTTGAGAAGCATCAGTTTGAAGACAACCATTCTTCTCTTCTTTGTTGCAGAAATTGTAGTTTTTAGCCATGGAATATGAGTTGATAGTACTTATGGTTCGAGATCTCAAGCCTAGTGCACTTTTTGGACAACTTTCTTGTGAAGATAGTGATTTTCTCATAGTTTCGTAGGGAGAAACCCCTTCATATACGAGAGGAATAGTGTGAGATTGCATTGAAACTATGTAAGACATTTGTCTAGGCAAATGCTCTATGAAATTGGGCTTAAATGCTAGCTGTCATTTTTAAGGGTTTGGTATGTCAAAGTGTTTAAGTGCATTATTGAATACTGTACAATTGGTAGGATTCAATGTTGAAAGTGACAAGTTCATTGTGCGCGTATGGATTAGTTGTACTATGTGAAGTGGCTTAAATACAACCATCCTATTACTGAAAATGCATGGAGAAATTCAGAGACTTCAAGATAGTACCTAATGGAATGCATATTGTAGGGATTAGAGCAATTGCCCTTTGTTTTCAAGCATGAATTAAATGGTGGTTTTCTATGGCAACAATACAGATCTAAAGTGCATGCATGAATTTACTGAGTTTGATAGTGAATCAGGTGTGCAAAGACTAAAGGTAAGGGCAAAGCATTGGGATGTAAAGAAACATTCGTCTACAAATAACAAACACAATTATACGACAAAGCACATGCTTATAAAGAAATTGAGTAGGATTAGGGCATAGTTGTCAGGTACGTTATGGTACGGTGCGATAAAATACAGTACTAATTGGTATCTTATGATTTTATAAGGTACGGTACGATATTAGTACGAAAAAAAATTAAGATGATTTTTTAAATAACAAAACCATAAATCATTAAATGATAGATCATAGAATACATGTTTAAAGTAGAAATAGCCATTTCATTACAGAATAAGATGAATACATGAGGGTGACCATTGCGATTGCATGGGCTACGCAAAACATGCGATACAACTACAGCCTAGTATATCTGATACAAAAAAAAAAGAGAGACCTATGTTATATGAATGGTGAATCTATGATGAAGCATTACTATTATCATCATCATCATCAGAACCATCTGAGTGCTCATCAAGAGAGTATGAAGATGACTCCTCGGCATGTGATGATGAGACACACTTATACTCATCCTCACTGATGAGGTTACCATCATCATCAAATGATGGCTCCCTAGGTGGCGGCTGTGTAGGCAAGGGGGGGATGTCATCATGAGGCACAGGATGTGAGCTACTAGAGCCTCGCCTTACGTATGTTTGCAAGCCACTCGAACCACCCCTCCTCGATGATGGAGGACGTCGAATGACCATGCCCCCTGCTACCACGTACTCGAACTCCTTGCCCATGAGCACCCTGATTGCGAGTGTCACGAATATTTGCTGCTATAAGCTCTTTATAGAGCTCTGCAAAAATCGTCTCCCCCTCCTCGTCCACCTCCTTATGTACACTCAGAAGAGTGTCGCCCGTCAGCTTGAATGTATCAATATTCACCTACACAATGCAGCGATGCATGTAAGATTGATCATTGTAAATGCTAAAGTCTAAATTGCAAAGTATAAAGTTTAAACTTCAAAGTTCAAAGTTTAAAAGTTAAAACAACAAATTTTAAATGTTATGGTTAAGTGTTTAAACTTTACTTGCTTCGGACTACCCATGCTCATCATAGCCCTCATCATGTGTAAGTTAGTGTGGCAATAGACTAGCCGCTCTAACTGTCGTGTGCTAAGCCGATGGCGAATCTTTGTGTGAATAAGAGAATAGGCACTTGAGTTTCTCTCACATGCACATGAAGAGCAATCGTGGGCAAGGACCCTCATGGCTAAGTGATGAAGGGTCTCCAATGCGTATCCAAAGTTTTGCCACCAAAATAAAGGCTTCACAAGTGACTCTCTCCTCCAACAAGTGGGAGAAGTAAAAGCCACATGGCCTCTCTGATTTGTATAGGATCCTAGCTCCTCTAGCACTCCATTGTGGTCATCAACAGGGACGATATGAGTCAAATAAGCAAGCTAGTCTGAACGGAACTCTGTATCATCCATGACCACTGGTGACTTGTAGGCCGGATGTACCAATGCCGCAAAACTATGGATGGGCTTATGCATCCACGCCCATCTCCTCTCTGCTATCTCTAAAACATGTGCACGCTGTGTCTCTATGATCACTGTACAAGCATGTGCCTCCTTCAATGCTGCTCTAAAGAAGTGAACGAGAAGGCCCATGGTGGACCCCTCGCAATCACTCATATGTAACACCCTATAAAAGGACTCACGACAATGACAACGGTACGGACTTTTTGCCAAAATTGCTCATTAAGCCACAAGCGCTGCATGGCTTTGGCCTCTTTTGTCTCATGCTCATCTCATTCATTGCATAGAGTGGATACCACTGTTTGGTGCAAGGGAGTCCGCACCTCATAAAGGCGCTCCAACAATAACCACATGTAAGCAAAGCGAGTTGAAGAAGGCTTCTTCAATTCAAGTGTGCTATGCTTACGATACATCACAAGCGCCTTTACCTTTACCATGAAGAATGTGACAATTGATGTAGCTTTGCGGACCACCCTCTTCACCCACTTGAGCTTCCCAATGTCCTCCAAGAGCAAGTCCAAACAATGACTTGCACATGGAGTCCACACAATTGTAGGAAACTTGGCCTCAAGCAAACGGCCCATGCGCTGACAATTCGATGCATTCTCGGTAACAACTTGCACCACATTTGAGGGATCCACCTATAACCACAATTTACAAATTGCAAGTTATGTATAAATTAAATTTCAATTATGAATCATGATATTATCATAATGAAAGAGAGTGAAACAAATTTAAAACACAAATTACAATGTATACCTCAATGATAGCTTGTCGAATGTGGCGGTAGATGAATCCGCTCATTGTTTTTCTCTCCCTCTTGCTGGTATCTATGCTCACAAAAAGTACGTGCTGAGTGGACATGAGATGAGTATGTTGATGATGCCGCGTTTCTTACGATCCCTCGATCCGTTGGTGAGAATGGAGCAACCATATTTTATCCATGCGGCCTGAACAGGATTAAGGGCTCTATTAATCCTCTCCTTCTCTTTATCAATCTTTCTCGTCCTCATATCATTGTATGCGACACCGGTCCATGCTTCACATGGACCCACATTGGCAATGGCTTTTACCATCTTCTTCCATTGCTGTTGCTTTAGGACATTGAATGCAAGATTGCACTCAATCACCGTGCGTGCAATTTCAATGTCTGCAAGTTGTTGCATTTCTCTAAGAAAGGCAACCGATCCACGCACATGACCAGGAGCTCGAGAGAGAGATGCTTGTCTCTCCGGCACCGTATGAGCCTCCACTCTTTGTCTTTTACTAGAGCCGGATGCGGATGCGGAGCCCCCATCACCAAAGGTAGAGACCTCTCCCGCATCGGTTGAAGGTACGCCCGCATTGGATGCTTCCTCGTTAGTAGGTATAGGAGTTGGTGCTGATAAGCCACTTCCTCCTCCTCTTGTGGATCCCCCTCTCGTCTTGGCAAGAATATCCTCCGCAATGTTTTGAGGGATCTCCTTGCATGGAGCATCTTGCCCCCCCGTCTTGGAAAGATGTTGGAGAAGCCGATTTGCACCACTTGTATAGCGCTTCTTGCAATACTTGCATGTCCAATGGTGGGAGTTGGACTTCCTTGTGTCCCTCTCCACATGTATCAGATGCAAATAAAAGGCCTCATGCTTCTCACGAGTCATGGTGCTGATGACGAATAAAGAGACCACAGAGAGAGAGAGAGAGAGAGAGAGAGAGAGAGAGAGAGAGAGAGAGAGAGAGAGTTATATTAACGTCTACAACAGGCCAAGTTGGCCTATGAGACCAAAATGTTGCATACAAATGTCTGGGAGGTTTCAAAAGTCCCAGTGAAGCTAACATTTATGCTATGTTGAACTAAATTGAGTAGGTACAAAATGATATCTGGACTAGATACAATCTAGAGGTACTCCGAGTGCGGTGTGGAACTGCTCCTGGGGTGTTTATCCTAAGATGTCCCGCACGGGTCAGTCTAGCATGGAGAGGCTAAAGCGGCGAGGCAGGGCCCTCCGGTGGCGGCGTAGTATCCCTTGTATCTTCGACCAGTGTCTTCTGCGGGGACGGGGGCCAGCGGGGCGTGGGCGCCGGGCTTTACCTCTCGCTGTGGCTATTTCTAAGGTGGCCCCTGGGGGTTGGGAGGCTGGTTGGGCTGGTGGGGGCTCGGTGGTGGGGAGGGTAGCTGGTGTTTGGTAGAAGTCGTTGAGTATGCGTTGGTTGGTGGGTCCTTGTCTTTGCTCCATGGTTCGTAGGAGGTGGTCTCTGTGGCGTCGTATTTCCAGTAGAAAGAGCCCCAGGCATCTCTGGTCTTTGAATTCCATTACCTTGGAGAGTGGTCCGAATCCTTCGCTGAATAGGCAGTGGAAGCGTCCTCGGATTTCGTAGTACACTGGGCATCTATAGATATAGTGTTCCTCTGTCTGTGGCTCGAGATGGCAAAGTTGACAGATTCGGTCTTTTGGGGGGAGGGGGTTGGCCCTGTATCTACCCGTTTTGACCCGTAGTTGGTGTGAGGACGTGCGGATCTGTCCGATGGCACTTTTGACCCCGTGAGACAGGTGTGTGTCCATGTAGCTTGGGCGGGTGATGAGCCGTCCGGGGAGATATGTAGGAAGTGTTCTCGGTAGAAAGCCTTCTTGGTTCCTAGTTCCGACGTGGGGGGAGGTGGTCCATGTGCAGGCCATGGAGCCGTAGCCAGGTCTCTGTTCGGGCATACCAGCACTCAGTGTCCCCTTGTGTTGCTAGCTGTTTGGATGACTTCAGGGCGAGTTTGGGGTATCGGTGCCGAGGCAGGTCCCATATTAGGCGCAAGAAGGTCACGGTTTGGAAGAGGGCCTCAGCCACGAGGGGCGGTGCCCCCAGCTCTGCGCGGATGATCTCGTGTGGTACGGAGGGCTTGCTTCGGATCATCCGTGAGATTATAAGTATTAAGGGTCTCTCCATCTGCTCCCATCTCTCATAGGTGGCCTCCTCCTTAGGCAGTGGCTGATCCTGTGGGGCCCTCTGCGTGTGGTAGAGATTGGACCCCCATATGGGAGCCCCGTACAGGAGGGCTGGTGTGACCAAGGTGTCAAAAAGCCAGAGCTTTGTCCGGGGTTCCTTGAACTGTATGCGGACACATTGGTTCTCCATTGACCCGAGGGCTGCATAGCCTCGGGTTAGTCTATCTTCCGCGGCTTTTCTCAGGGTAAATTTCGGTCCAGAGAATGTAATCCCCAGATAGACGTATCTTTGGACCACGTCCACGGTTTCTCTGCCGTATGTGAAGGGGGGTACCAACCGTCGGAGCCATTGGGTTGACGTGTTGAACACCATGACCTTGGTTTTCCCCAGGTTCATAGTTAGGTCTTTGTCTTGGCAGAAGGCCTGTAGTGCGTCCAGTTGGCGCTGTAGCCCTTCGGGTGTGCTGGAGATGAGGACTATGTCGTCCGCATATAGTAAGATAGGTATCAGTGTCCCTCCTAGGCTCGATCCCTCCTCGCCCAATCTATCTATGTACTCTAAGATCTCATCAATGTAGAGGCCAAATAGGGTGGGCGAGAGTGGGTATCCCTGCTTGACTCCGATGGTGCTAGTGATCTCCTTTGACAGCCCTCCCGGTGCCCGAACTCGGCCCGTTACCGATTCGTATAATGCCAGTATCCCCCATCGTATTTCGGTTGGTACCTCCAGTTCTTGTAGTCTCTGCGTGAGCCTCGCTCATGGGACTGTGTGAAAGGCTTTGCGGAAGTCCACAAAGCAGCAGTACACCCGTCTTCCATGTGCTCTGCCCTCCTCTATGATGGCTCTCAGTGTGAGGATATGGTCAAGGGTGCAGAACCCCCTCCTAAACCCTGCTTGTCCCACTGCTCGGTGTTGGTGTTGCTCTGCCCACTTGCTCAGCTCGTGGTCCAGTATGGATCCATAGAGCTTGGCCAGTACGTGGCCAACCATGACTGTTCGGTAGTTCGTGGGAACCATGGGGTCTCCGGCCTTCAGGATAGGTATTATGGTGTTGGCTGACCAACTGGCTGGGAAGCCTTCGCATAGGGCTCTGTTGAACATGTGTGCTAGGAGAGGTGCCAGTATGTCTCTAGCATGGGTCAAATGCTTTGCTACCAAGCCTTCGTGGTCTTGGGCACGGCCATTTTGGAGTCTATCAATGGCGTCTCGAACCCGCCCCGTGCTGAAGAATGTGGATGATCCGGGCCTGCTCCCTGGGGGCCGGGGTAGCTGGGGCTGCTTGGGTACTTGGTATAGTGAGGTTGCATATGCGTGCCAAGTGTCCGGACAGGTGATGGGCGTCTGGGCTCGGGGTTCCTGAAACGCCTTCCATGCCTCTTTGCTGTCCTGTCCTAAGAATAGCTGGTAGAATTAGTGTTCCACTTTGGAGAGGTAGGCTCGTTTCTTTCGTCGCACTAGGCGACGGAAGATCAAGCGTGCTTGTTTATGCGTGTGTACTCCCCGTGCTTCGTCCTGTTGAAGACGGAGCCGGGTTTCCCTGCACTCTGCGTCGTACCAGCTATTCTGTCGGACATTCTTGTTCGGAGGGGTGGGGTAGGGGGAGGGGGATGTGTGGGGGAAGTATTTGGCAGCCGAGGTGTGTAGTGTGCCCACCAACTGTGCTGTGACCTCCTCCAGGGGTGCGTGGGGGGTTCATTTCTTGCAGGCTCCAATAGAGATGGTCGGAGTATGCGCTCGCAATTAGCCTGGTAAAGTGGTACCTGGGGAATCTTGGGGGGTTGCTTGCTGGGGGGGTTAGGTCATACCTGCAGTTATTTCAAATTGCAGGTATGCATGGTCGGCAGCCACTGTGAGTGGGCGGGGTGATATTTTAAAGGACTGGACGTCGGGGATAAGTGATAGAGGGCCGAGGATATAGTCCACTGTGCTTGCTCCCAGTTTCTGTGTGGGTGCTCCATGTGCCCCCCGTCCGATGCAATTGGCCGCGCGCTTGTGTGGGAAGCATGTGAGGGCATCCGACCCGGGCCATCTGTCGAGACCGCTGAGGATGGCCAGTTCGTGTGCCCCCCCTAACGCCAGTAGGTGTTCGCCATATTCGGTGCATTCAGCTGTGTCCTGTGATGCCCGGTTGAGTCCTATCTCCTCCGGTGCAATCTCTTTGTACATGTGGTCTTCGCTCTCGAAGAAGGGGGTCTGCCTTTGTGCTGTGCGTGCGTTGAAGTCTCCAGCCAACATGACATCCCCCAAGCTGGAGTAGTGCATGATATCTTCGTACAGTGGTAGGTATGGTCACTGGCCCTTCTGTGGTGCATATGGGGAGTGTGCTGGTGGGAAATAGCACATTGCCATGTATATGTCTCAGGGGCGATCCGTGTGTATCCGGATCCACATGAACCGGGCTTCCTCATCTTTCCGCATGACTTGCACCATGGGCTGTAGCTCCTCCCTGTACAACAGAGCCACCCCTCCGGACCCTCAGGTCCCTCCTTTTGTTCGGGCTCTAGGGCGGCATGCCGTCTCCCATCTATATCCCCTCACTTTTGGTAAGTAGGTGCCTGGGCTTTGGTGGGTTTCTGTGTAGAGGACGATGTCCTTGCTGGTGAAGGTCTCTTGGAATAATCTTGCATCTGTTTTCATAGCTCCGTTGCAGTTCCACACTGCAAAACTCAGGTGGGTCTCATAGGCTGCGCCCCGTCATTGGCGCTTATCTGTGATGATGACCCGACCATCTTTGTATATTGCCCATTTTCCCGCTTTGCGAGCCTCCAGGATCTGTGACATGCATTCTTTACGGTGTGCCACCTGTGCGGGTGTGAGGTCATCCTCCAGGTAGACTTTTTCCCCTTTTAGAGCTGTCCTTTTAGAGAGAGAGAGAGAGAGAGAGAGAGAGAGAGAGAGAGAGAGAGAGAGAGAGAGAGAGAGAGAGAGAGAGAGAGAGAGAGAGAGAGTTGTTAAAGTGGTGATAAACATGGCTGGTCTGGACATGGACTGTATTGACCAAACGGTGGGAGCCCTTGGTTCGGATTCTGAAACAGAGGAACCAGAGGATATGGTTCCTTACACAGAGGAGATGCCCCTTGGACCTGACTTCCAGCCTGCGGGCAAACACACCAAGCATACTTCGGAAGATACAATGGATCATTAGGATCATCAGGAACGTTCTTATGCTCAAGTTGCCTCTGATTCTGTGGATTCTCAGGCTGTTGACTGGGAGCATTTGTTGGAGTTTGCCAACACTCTACTTGGTGATTATGTTCAACATAATCATTGAAGCATTTTCTGACTTTGAAACTGAAGATGTTCTGGAAGTCACTGTGGATCCTAAAAATGTTTTGCGTTCATTCTCAGTGTTTTATGAACGTGCTATTATACTCTTCTTCACTGGTAGGATCCCAGTGCTTTCCTATATCCGCTAGTGGCTGCAAAGTCTACTACAAGGGGAGTGTGTTGAAGAGATTTTTGTTGGGTCCCGAGACTTTTATGAGGTGCTGTTGAAATCCGAGAAGCATTGTGCCGATCTGCTGACTAAATTGCCATTGTTCTTTGATCGCCGTTTGGTCCATGTTGTGCCATGGCGCCCAATGGCAGATTTTTAGCGCTTGCTTTAACATGAATGCCCGGTGTGGGTTGAAGTGGAAAACTGTCCGCTGTCTATTGGCCACTGTTAAAGGATGCCATGGTTGTTGTGGGCACTGTTTTGGTTCCCCTGAGCCTAAGGGCCACGAATCGTAACCGTTTGTGTATGTTATGGGACACTGCTCGGAAAAGGCCTGCTTGGTTACGTCTTAATTGCTTTGGCATGTATCCTTTGCACTTTCATTTGAAATGGGGTAACTTTGCAGGGCATTGTTTTTTGTATGGAAAATTGGGGCATTTTATGGCCGAATGTCGAGTGAAGCAACCGACTTCAGATGTTGAGCATGTTTTGCCTCCCATGGAAGATATGGTGCTTGATGCTCCGTCGCAGGATGCGACCCAGCCACCTAAAGTTTTGGATAAAGGCAAACATGTTCCGGATTTGGATTGCCGTGACAATGACTGGGTAGATGTACGTGCCAAAAAAGGTAAAAGGTTTGATGCTGGCATGCCGGATACTGTGCCTAATGCTTCACAAGATTCCTTGCGTACTTATATGCGCAAGAAAGACATGTTGTCTTCAGAGCACACTACTCATGCTATGGTTTCTTCTGCTCCTCGCAATCAGCCTACTAGGAAAGTATATACGGATGGTCCGAAGGGCCCACCTGCTAAGTTGGCTTTTGATGCTAGAGGTAACGTGATTACCCCATGGGATCGTCGTTATCCCTGTTCCATTCCCAAGACAGTGGATACACCGTCTACCTCTAAATTTGGCCGTCAAAACTCTTTTACCGTGTTAGCTGATTTTTTGGATGAGGGAGTCCTTGACATTCTAGTAGAAAAGGTTAAATCGAGGCAAGCTTTGCCTCGTTCCTGATTTTTTTTTTCTTTTTTTTTAATACACGTGAAGATAGCCACGTGGAATGTGAGAGGCATTTGTTCTCGCAATAAGCAACATGCCATGTGGAGTTTATTGCATGAGAATCAGTGGGCTATCTTGTGTGCTGTTGAGCACAAGAGTCACGGTGAAGCAGAAAAAGTTGTGGATTGCCATGGGTTTCGCTTGTTTTATGTAGGGACACATGCCATACATTATTCTGGTGTGCTTATGATTGTACATGAGAAATATCAACCTGTTCTTATTAAAAATGATGTATATGGTCGTTTTGTGGTGATTGAAGTTTTATTTGAAGGAGAGATCTTATGGTTACTTGGGCTCTATGCTCCAAATGACCCTTTATCCCGCCGGGATCTTTGGAATACTTTGTAGACCTCCTTGTCACTTGGCAGACGGGGTTTTTTGATGGGGGATTTTAATGTGTGTGTTGATCCTTCATAGTCCATATCGGAGCATTCGGTGATGGACGCTTTGGAAAGCCGTGTGTGGAATGCGTTTGCTCTTGCCGTACTTAAGCAAGATCTTTGGTCATGGCTACACTCTTCTTCTACAAGGTTTACTTTTCATTCTGCGCAGTATATAACTACATGGTCGTGGTTGGACCGCATGTACATCATGCAGGATGATGCTTTTCTTCTTGAGATGCTGGAAATGAAAGTGTTGCAGCAATATGCCTTGTTGGACCATTTTCCTCTACAGCTTGAGATGCTTGTTCACCCCATTCACCTTTTAAGTGATTTCTGGATAGACTCCCTTTGCGTTTCAACTCGTCTTATTTGAAGCATTCAATCTTTCAGGGTTATATGCAGCAATTGATTGATAGGTTTTTATTGGACTTTTCCTCTGAGGGCAATGCTTCTTTTGAACGATTGTGCTCTAATGTGCAGCGGGTTGTTCGGCAGTATGGGATCCATCATGCCTCTCTTTGTCGGCAATGTCGACAAGCAGCGGAGGAATTACTAGCTTTGATTCGTTCTCTACTGGTGGAGACTCCAGATGATGTATTTCTGCTGTCATTGGCTATGCATTTGGCTGATCTTATTAAAGAGTTTCAGTTGAAATCTTATCAGCAGGCCAAATTGCAAAATTTGACTGAGAATTTGCAAGATAGTGCTTGTCAGACTCATAAGTTCTTTCGAGCTCTCCATGCATCTCCTGCTCGAGAGAATATGACTAGATTCCAGGATGCAGAAGGTCAAATGGTCATTGATCCTCAGACTATTGTGAATATGTGTAGGAATTATTTTCTAAACCTTCTTGGTTCTACTCCTTCACCTTCTGACCAAATTACCCATGCCCGCCTAGTTTTCTATGATTTGGTCCGCAATCAGGTTCCACATGACATGCAAACTACTCTGGAGATAGATATTCGTGAGGCGGAGGTTATGGATGTTTTGTTACACTTTCCCAAGGATAAAAGTCCCGGTTGGGATGGTCTCACCAATGAATTGTTTCAGGTTTTTGCTACCCGACTGGTGAAACCATTGACAGCTATGTTTCAGCAGGTTTGGGAAACGAGGTTCGTGCCTTCTTCATGGAAATGACTTATCAAATTGCTTCCAAAAGTTCCTTCGGCGTCTATGTTGAAACATTGGTGACCAATTTCTTTGATGGGTTCTATGTATAAAATCTTTTCCAAAGTAATGGCGAATCGGCTCCATAAGCATCTTCCTGCCATTGTGCATCCTCTTCAATATGGTTTCATTAAGGGCCGAAACATTTTGCATAATGTCTTAAATGTGCAAATGGCCATTGACTATGCAAGGCACTCTAATCAGGAGGTGGTATTGATTCAATTGGACCTAGAAAAGGCTTTTGATTATTTAGACTGGTCTTTCATTGCAGAACTTATGTCTACTGTGGGCTTTGGTACTCGGATGTCTCGTTTGATCTACACCATTAGTGTTGCGGCTTCTTCGCGAGTTATGCTGAATGGTGGTATTACAGAGCCATTTGTCCTTGCACGCTCTGTGAGACAGGGTTGCCCTTTGAGTCCTCTCTTTTTTGCCCTTGTGACTCATCCGGTTCTTTCGATGTTATCTCATATGGTAGCTTCTACTCAGTTGGCTGGATTGTCTCTTCCTTTTGGACAGCACTTCATTAGTCAATCCTTGGCTGATGACAGCTTTATGATTTTGCGTGCGGACAAGGATAATCTTCGCAAAGCATTAGATGTTTGGACTCTCTTTGGTCATGCTTCTGGTCTTCATATCAATGCTTTGAAATCAGCCATTCTCAGTTGCACGGAGTCAAATTTGCAGTCATTGGATTGGCAGGGAATGGTTGTTCCCTGTGGTTCCATTGTCAGGCATCTTGGATACCCTTTGGGTGTTGATGTTCAGCCGAAGCAACTACTAGAGTGGATTTCATAGAAACTGGCAGCTAAGTTTCTGAATTGGAAGTCACAGGCTTGGCCCTTCCATGTTTGCCTCAAAGTGGCTCAGACAATTATGTTGCCAATGCTCATATATTTCTTGCCATTGCTGCCTTGGACTACTACTACATTGAATGCTCTTACTCAGTACATTCGTTTCATGTTATGGAAGAAGGACTCCTTGCACGCAGGCATTTCATGGATTTCTTGGTTGCATGCATGTACCCCCAAACACATGGGTGGTGGGGCTATTTTGGATGCCGAAACTCATATGCTGGCACTCCATTGGTCTTTTTTCGTGCCATGTGCTTGGATCATCACCTGTGGGTCTTTATAGCCCGTTATTTTCTTGAGGATCACGGGCTTGTGCATGGTAATACCCAATTTCGGAGCTCTTGGTGGCATATACTCAATGCACACTCTTGGTTTTCTAGTCCATCATTATCCCTGCTTGCTCATTTGGTATGTTCTTGGAAATTGGTTCTCCAGAAGGCTCAGTGGCATCCAACGAAGGACCGCTTAGCTACTAACTCTTTTCAACTGGAATTGTTGGCAGCCTTGCGATTACTTTCTTGGGAAGGCAAACATGAGCTCAGACCAAAATTTAACCGCATGGCACGTTTGGGCTTGACTTCAGTTGCAGATGCCACCCTTGCCAGTCGCAATGTGTTGATATCGTTTCGACGGCCAGGAGGCTTTTTAGGATCCCTTGTGTATACCATGATTTATGGGGACAGCTTTTGATGGTGCTCCAGAGCAGACAACCCTTTCCTGCCCTTGCTTCAGATCGTCCTTGGCAGGACTGGGACCTTGCAGGCCGGTTGAATTTGGAAAAGGCCTCAGCTAACCAGGTGTATCATCTTTTGATTAAAGATCATCAATGGCTGGTTACTAAAGCTAATACTGTATGGGGATTGCGTAAATCTCAGTCATGGTGAAAGGTAACTGTGATGGAGGGCTGGTTAAACAAGACACCTTTCAAATGCAAGGTCTTTCTTTGGAGGGTGATGATTGGTGGTCTTCCTCTTGCTTCAGCCCTTTCCAAGCGTCGAATCTCCAATGGCAATTGTTTCTTTTGCACCACCAGTGTGGAATCGGCCCGTCATCGATTTATTTCTTGCTCTCTCGCTAAGAAATTCTGGTCACTCTTGTCAGCGGTTTGGTGAGCGGTGGTTGGTTTCTCGCTAAGCCCTTTTGATTGGGTTTTTGTGCGGCCCAAATACCCCACACCGGCATAGTTGCATATGAAGATCTTGTTTCACTTTCTTAGATACTAGGGCTGTTGGCACAATTGGACCATTCGGAATGCTTTTCTTTTTGATTCAGCCTCTAATGTTCAGGGATATATTGCTAGGCTTAAAGGTCTCTTGCATTGGTAGATAGATCTCATTTGGCACTCTAACTTACTCCCTTGGAAGGACTTACTTCCTTGGCATATGGCAATTTCCTCTGCGTCTTTGCCATGACTTTTGTGATTCTTTTGTCGTTTAGTACTTTATAATATAACATCCATTACGAAAAGAGAGAGAGAGAGAGAGAGAGAGAGAGAGAGAGAGAGAGAGAGATGCTTGAGTCTTGACTCTTGAAACTTGAGTCTTGAAAGGGAGGAAGACTCGAGAGGCCCGAGGGTTGGGATAAAGTTGAAATTGTAAGAGTGAGAGAGAGGGAATGGGAGATGAGAATGGCAAATGCTTTGATAGGATGTGGGATAGAGGGGATGGGAGATGAGATTTGAGAATGGCAAATGCTTCGATAGGGTGCGGGAAAGAGGGATGGGAGGTGAGATTCGAGAATGACAAATCACAAGTCCATTCAAGAATCAAGATCCAAGAGAGGAGGATGAGAATGGTAACTTTTAAGTGCTTGCTGAATTGGTGTGGAAGCATGGAGGAGAGGAGCACTTTTTGTAGATGAGAGGGGGGTCAACGGTCAAAGAGAGGGCTGCAAGTTAGAAGGAATCCAAACAGAAGGCTGCAGGCTGGAAGGAATCCAAAGAGGAGCACCTTTTGCATGGCTGGAATTTGCAAAAGGGGGTGGGATGAGGTATCCACGGCTTCCCACCCCCTAAAAAGTGCAATAGTGCAAGAATCGCGGGAAACGTGGGGGCGTAGGACATGCGGAATGAGGATGTGCAGGCTAAGTGGCCCAAATAGGCCTGTTTTAACGTATGAATTCGTACCATACGGACTGTTCCGTACGTCATACGGAGGCAACTATGGGTTAGGGTAATTCACAAACAATGAATATTGAAGATGAATGAATGAATAATGAATAAATATAATGCTCAACGCAGCAAAACACACTCTTCAAAGTGAATATTGACCCTCGAACTTTGGTGTCTCTAGGACCAAGGTAGAGAGTATGAGCTAGAGAGAGTGTTGTACTTTCAAGGATCCCGGAATGTATCAGACGCCCTCCAAATGTGGTCCAACAGCAACAAACACAGATTAGGAAGTGACTAGATAGTGCTAGATGAAGCTTGACAGCTTGAGTAGTGGGCAACAGGCTGGAAAAGTGTCAAAGGATGGAAGTGACAACAACGGAATGGAAATGCAGGAGATCTGATGATGTGGTAGACTATACGACATGGCTGGATAATAAGCACAGCTGTTGATGATGACGTTAGCACTCAGTGAGGGTTGCATATGGATCCTCCAAAATTAGGGTTTAGCTTATGGGAGATAGACACTCGTTGGGAAAGTGTACGGTTTAATGAAAATTTGGTAGTAATTGAGTTTTTGGGCTGTAATAAAGAGCTAATCAAGTTATAATGCCCAAATTGGAACCAAGAAGGGACTATCAAGTTAGCTCAAACCCATAATTTCCCCAAGGTGTCCCACTCCAAAGTAGGGAAGTGTAATTGAAAAATACAACAAACATACCTTTAAAGGACTGTGAAGGGAGGCCGATAGATGAAGAAAGTGTAGAATTATTTGCTAACACACCCATGCATGCAATCCAATGTGACATCTTTGGTGCATTGAAATTCTAAGCAAGTATAGAATTATTTGCTAACACAACATGGCGTGGGATATGGTTGGAGATGTAAACTGCAGCATGGGACAGGCCAAAAGGAAGGAACTCAAAGTCAAATAGTTACCAACACTATGTTCTAATTGTCCTCTGGAATAGTCCATAGTCGGTGATAGCCAAGCTTCGAATTTTCCCATGAGCCCATTCAAGCACTATAGTGCCAAGGTTTAAGGGGTTCATGAGGACCTCCTCAGCCTCCCAGCACTTGTTAACTCACTGTTGGATAACACCTTCCTTGGATGGTGAAAACTTTGTCAAAGCATTTGCTAGACACTTGAAGAGTGTTTAATTAGTGTGAAAGGTGATTTGATGGGTGACGAATCAGTAACCAAAGGAATACACCTCTAAGTACTTCATCGTTTAGAAGGACCTCTGTCTCCAAGAAGAACTGTGGTGTCTGGGTTTGGACTGACTGATAGAAAGTTTGGATCAAGTGTTGGATGAGTGGTTGCCCCTTTGAATGTTGCTACTTTGTATGAAAGGAAGAAGTAAGACATTTAGTGGAGGAAGGACGTTGCTCGAGATTCTTTGCTAGAGTTGGCATTGGTAGAGCATAGATGGAACCTGTACAGGGCCAAGGCTAGGAATAGTTTACTATTGTGGATGGTCAACGGGTACACACAGAAGTGAGCTTGGAAGTTGAATAGGGATGAGGCATGAGTGACACGAGAAATTCAAGTGGGAAGGAGAAGGGGGAAGGCTAATCTCGTTGAGGGGCGAGGCTGAAGGGTTGGGTGGCATGATTAGGGAGAGCTCAGAGAAGGGGGAATGCGAATTAAATATTGGGAGGAAGCTGGAGGAGTGGCCGAGGAGGGAGGTTAGAGGGGTAGGTAAGTTGGTAGGGAGGTTGAACCCAACAAAAGGAGAGGAGGAGAGGAACAGGAGGGTAGCAGGGGGAGGTACGAGTTGCCTCACGGGGGACTGCAAGCAGGACAGTGGGCGGCTGCAGTCTCAGCAGAGAGCTGATGGCCAAGCCGGCACAAGACTAGAGAGGTAGTAGCACCTGCTTCTTATTGGTAGCAGGCAGGAGAGTGGTTGAGTGCAGGCTCAGCATAGATGGGAGGGGCAGGCTTAGATAAGGCTAATAAGCTGGGCGGCAGGTTTGCCACAGCATCTCTGGCTAGGCTAGATGCCAATTTAGGTAGATTGATATCCATATTGATCATGGCAATGGAACAGAATAAATGCTAGTCATCCATACTTAATTTTGAATCAACAAGTGTTTTTATGATTATGACGATCAAGTGGACAAAAGCTGTACGTATATATAGTTAATTAAACTCTTTTTCAAAACCATATTTGATTTTTGTACAGGTTGAGAGTTGAGAAGAAGCAAGTTCTTACTTCTTTCTTACTTCAATGGCAAGTTTGTGTTTTCTTTGATATGAAAATCATTTTGGTTTTTAATTTCTAGGTTGGTAGAATAAAGTGGCTCTGTTTGTCCTTGAAGTTGAAACATTTTCTCTTCTTGCTTGGTATCAGAGACCGATTTTAGTATCTTCCATCTTGTGATCCACTTTTAGGAATTCATCACACTCATGGGTGCATGGTTTTGGTTGAAATTGTTCTGCTAAATGTTATGTAACGTAGTTGTGTGGTGATTTATAGTTTGCGGGATGTCAACATTGCAGGCAAGCGCTGGTTCTATGTTGTTTGATGTTGCTTCCAATGTCGAGGCAGCCTCTGAAAAGGTGACTCATGAGGCACAGATCATGCCAGGCACTCAGCTATGTTACAGATGTTTGGGAAGGGATAACATTGATTGTGTGGGGGGCGTTGGAGCTTTGTTCCCTTTGTTGGCTCGTCTTGACCAAGCTCAAGGTATCAAGGATTTGATTGATAAGGACTTTTGTTCTACTGCTCAGAGCTTCAGTAGCTCAAATGACTATACTGCAGCAGAAGTTATTGATCTAGTCACTTCACTTTTGGACAACAACTTTGCACATCAAGAGTACATGCACGAGAACAAAGGGATGGCAATCATTGGATTCCTACTGCAGTCTGTTCCACTCAAACATCTCAAAACAGAAACAATTTCAACAGTTATGCATTTGTTAAGGGTTGTATCTAGAACTAGTGGTACGATCTTTATGACCTTTTCTTTTGAAACTCTTGGGACCTTTGTTTCTTATTCACTCTGGCACTGCCACCTTTTCACTTTATCAAGGTGAAATTTGCACTGTTTCACACTTGGTTTATTTTCTTTTAGGCCAGATTGACAATATCATTATGCACAGAATAAGTTCTCTGGATCAGATTGTTAGATTGCACATATATCTGATTCTTCTTCATTTTCTGTAGCAGGCATAGCCCTTTCAAAATATATTGTGAACGAAGCCCTTTTAAATATTCTGTTGAACTTCAGCATCTGGATTCATACAACCTTTTCTGTTCAACGTTGTCTTTTAGAGGAACTGTTACGTTATGGTAATGAGGAAACTGCCCTAGTTCAAAGTGTTATAGGCCTTCCTCTAATCTTGGACCTAGTTCAGCTGTTCTACTGGGATCAGCCAAAACACCGTACGATCTTTGGCACAAAGGGACAATATTATCCTGTGACAACAAACGAGGTTGTTGGTGAGAGGCCTTCTGGTGAAGAAGTGAAAAAGCTAAGAATTTTACTTTTGAGTTTTGCAGAATTGATTATGAGGTAAGAAAGTGATTCACTGACCTTTTTTTTTCAAACTTTTGTCCTGAATCATTAAACTGATCAGAAATTTGTATCGTCAGTTTTTTTGAGTTAATGGAGACATTCTGATACATTATTTTGGCATGACCTGTCTTACCTGTATGCTACAACCATATCTGAATTTTACATCCAGGAATGGCATTTCTATTTTGGATGTGAAAGTTCTTGTGGCGTATATGGAAAGAAGCGAGGATCCTATTTGCCTGGAAGATGTATTGAATTGTCTTCTTAGGCAACTAGGGAGGCAGGAATTTTCTGCAACCTTTGTGGAACATATTCAAGCTCTTGGTGGATGCCAACTCTTTCTCGGCCTGTTAAAACGGTAAACTGGATGCTGTAGTGTAATTAGGGAAACTGGATTTGTCCTGTTTCTGAGCTGAATATGAAAGCACATTGCAAAAAAGCAACCCATTATATATCACCTCATCTTGAAGCTGGAATGGATCCTTTTGAATCAGGATGATGTAGTTTAGAGGCAGGAATTTATATAGGCATTTGTAGGAGACATGCTTAGTACAGTTGTTTGATAGGCCATCTCAATGCTCATGACAGTTTGTTCTAAGTAAATGAGCATTGGAAGTAGATGACAGTTTGTTTGATAGGCCCTCTCTGGAGATGTATTGGAAGTAGATGAAAGGGATTATTGACTTGCACACTCCACACATTCTGTCCACTTTTCCTGAACTCTCCTATTACACATTGTCAATTAGTGGGATGGTACTCCTACAAGAAATTTGAAGGGACTATGAGAGCATTGAGCCCTCTTTGGAGATGCATTGGAAGTAGATGAAAGGGATTATTGACTTGCACATTCCACACATTCTGCCCACTTTTCTGGAACTCTCCTAGTACACATTGTCAATTAGTGGGATAGAAATTTGAAGGGACTATGAGATTTACAATGAAATCTCCTGCACATTGTCAATTAGTGGGATGGTGGTCCTAGAATAAACTTCGAGGGACTATGAATTTTTTCTGAAAACAATTTTTCAGAAGTGCCACTAAATTATGGGTCTCTTGCCCTGCTCTCCTCTGCTTGATGCATGCCTCACAGTGTAATTTATGGGTGCAGGAGGTGCCAGTTTCTCTGATGTAGGTCTGTAATACTGCTGATGCTCTGGACTTCTAGGTCTCAGTTATCTTTTTGTTATAGGTTATTCTATATTGACGACTTAAGAGGCTAGGTCCTTTGACGTATGAAACAATTTAGGTCACACTTAAGGTGCCAATTAGTGCTGATGGGGGCATGGTTTTGGAGGAGGGGGGTCAACATTTTGCCTCAATAAGTTTGACATGCAGGTAGGTCATCATTTTAACAGCTTGCTGTTGACTCCACGTCTTATTTGTTTAATTAAATGAACATCTTTTCTAGCTCTTACTCTTCTTGCTCTTTGTCCTTGATGAAATTTTCATGAATTGCTTTACAGGAAGGAGGAAAGGTTGAGGCTATTGGGACTGCAGATTGTTGGTTCATTGATTATGTTGATCCCATATGAGAAGAAAGGATCATGGCTTATCACAATTGCTAGTGGAGCTACTCGAGCTGCATTCGAGCAGCAACGCGCTGAAAGAGGAAAACTTGATCCTCTTGTTAAAGCCATCCAGAGCAGGCTTCTCCCTTTCAAATTTACAGACACACTTTGTGCTACTTTGTTTGATGTTCTTTTGGGAGGGGCTAGCCCAAAACAGGTATAGATACAGGAACTGTGCATGTATATAACTGTTGCGAGTCATCTTCTGCTTGGTTGTTCTAACTATGTGATTGCTTATGCGGGACAAGGTTTTACAACGAGGGCCCAGTACAGGAGCACAACATGCAGGCTCTTATCTCATGAAGCAAGTTGTATCAAGAGGATCACTGTTTGCTTTGCCTCAGTTACTGGGTGTACTTCTTAAGTTTCTACTGGTTTGTGAGGATGCACAGCAAAGACTTGAAGTTCTGAGGGACCTCCTTCGTCTATTAGAAGCAGATCCTGCAAGCAGTAATGCTGTGGTGCTGGTAGGTATCATTGCTTGGAGATCCTGTGTGAATGAGCTTCCTTGTAATTCGTGTGCACAGGTCTGGCTAACTTCCAGATGGTATATGTAGTGGCTGTAATCATACAATGTTCTGATTGCCTATCCTCATGTATATTTTTACTGGATTTTAGGAACCAACCTGGCAGATTTGGTTCTTTGACTTATGGTCACATATGCACAATAGAAAACAGCAGGAAAGTGAGAAAAGTGAGATTCTAGAGGCTGAGGTCCTTGAGATCCGTAGCATCTTTGCCATTATTCATTGTTATTGCATCTTTAATTTAAGAGGGGGATGGAGACATTTAGAAAGGACTGTGAACTTTATACATCGCTATGCCAATCAGGTATAATTGATTCTATTCTGCCCTTTTATTTTGGTTTGTATAATGAATGCTTTATGATGCTGGCAGATATGTTATCATGCAGAACATGCTTCCGAGATTTGAGATTTTACGCTATGTGTTGGAAGATCTACTAGACTCACTCGTTCAAGCATATACAGCAGAAAATGGACATATTTCTCAACCATGCCGTGACAATACATTATATTTGATGACTCTCATTGATGAGCTGCTGCTTCGCAATGTGGTTCATTTTCTACCAGTGAGTTTTCTTGTGGCCTTATTTGTGCTTAAAATGTGTCAGTGCATTTTTTTTTCTGGGCTGGAGTAAAAGAGAGAAAGGTTGGCCCACCTGGGTGACTTGGGGGGTTTGATGTTAGAATGCAGAACTTCCATTAGCAATACCATGGGTGTCTCCCACAAACTAGGCAGGTCAGTCAATTGTGATTGTTGAGACGCATGTCTCTGTGACTAAAGAGCCGTGCAAAGGAAAGATCTCTGTGAAAATCGTCACCAAGGTTAAAGCAAAGTACCAGATCCAACCACACAAGGTAAAAAAAAAAAGGTTGTTTGGGCGGGGGGGATACAGAGAACATCAAGCTCTTGGCTATCTGCTGAAAAGAGGAGATGACAAGTACAAGGCTACTGAAATAACCACATTTGTGGCCTATAATACTAAGTCATGTTCATTAAAGGGTTTTGCACTTGAAATAAAAATGCTGTATATAGAAAGGGTGCTCAAAAGTAAAGTAATGAATACAACCTTAGCTGGCAAAGCAATATATTTTGAAAGTTCAGTTTTCAGATGGATTTCTTTTTAGTCCAAGCATGCCAGATTATGTTAGTAGTTGAGGAAGTGAGTTCGCAGTTTTAAGCATTCAGGTATCTTAGGAGGGGCTGGGCTTTTTAGATTTAAGCATCTGACTTTTGTGGACGATTTCTAATATTCCAGAAGAAGGATTGTTTTGTTCTTGGATACTTGAGTATCCTGAGAAGTACTGATGCTTGTGAATTACTGTCGGATTGTCCAAGGACTGTTTTGCAATTAACTATTTATCCCATATGCCTTAAAAGTTGTTGAACTCTCAATTTTCTTTACCATGGCAATTGTTGTTTTCAGGCATCCATACTATTGTATGCGTCTTTGTCTTCATGATATCTACACAATATAGAGTTCTGTCACTTGTAAAGCTGAATGCTGAATCTAAAATGATCCTATGAAGTATCCCATATGCCTTATAGGTTGAAGAACTCTCAATTTTCTTTACAATGACAAGTGTTGTTTTGTTGCATCCAAACTATTATCTTCATGAGATCTACATTACGTTGAGTTTCTATCACCTGTAAAGCTGAACCCCCAATCTAAAATGACCCTCTGAAGTATGGTGATAAACCGTGGATGACCAAAAGTGTCCCATTGTTTCCCCCCTTATGTTTGAATTTTCTGTATCACCGGGAGGTGAAAGGCCCTCTTATGTACTTAAGTGTCTGGCACCTTCTTTCTTGTAGGGATTCCCCACATTTTTTGGCAGTGTGGATTGGCAAACTCGTTTTTCTACTAGCCTTAGGTTAGATAGCTGCCTTGAGCAATGAGTAGAGACCCAAGTAGTGTCTCTGTATTGCTGTCTGTCTGATGTATGGGGTTTTCTACTTTGTAGTTTCACCATAAGGGCGATTATCATTGAGGTGTTACTTAATACAACTTGTCTTCTTGGAAAAAGATGTTTTGTGTGCTAAATGTTTTTTCAATCCACCATGTTATACAGTATATGTGATGAATTTGATCATATGTGGTGAATCAAAAATTTTAAAGAAACCCTGAAAACAACATAGAAGTAAGTTCTATACCCTCAATCTGGTTGTCCATCACCAACTTTTCTTGGGGTTCCTGCATGGCCACCGCCACTGGGAGAGTGTGTTGCTCATAAATGTGTGCCCACCCATACTGAGAGTCTGCTAAGGCGTCTTCCCTTCCCTCTGTTTTTAGAGCCTTTCATGCATCCTGTGTGCAGTCAGTACTGGTTCATCCTCTTGCCCTTTTGATCTCTTCCTTCATCCTTGGTCTCTTCTAATGAGTCCTTCGCTTGTGGCTTTGGATTCTTCTAATATAAATCATTTTAATGTTTTCATCCAAAGAAAGTGTGCATGCACATTCTTTTTGAGCTCTTATTTTCTTTACTCCTATCTTACATGTTGCAAAAAGAAAGAAAAAGAAAATGGGAAAAATGGGGGTTCGACATTACAGCCAGTGGACTGGCTGTTTACAAAGCCCTTGTATTAGAGTCCTTATTTTTTTAATGTAATATTGTAGTGCAATACAGAGATTGTTTTCTATTGTTACCTCCAGAAAGTTTTTGTTGAGGAGGTTATTAATAGTTTTCTTTCTTCTTGGGGAAAAAGGGAAAAGGATGTGGATAAATTGCAGCTAGAAACAATTGTCAATGATAAGTGAGATGGAGCAGAAGGGAAGAGGATATGGATAAATTGCAACTAAAATCAATTGTCAATGATAAGTGACATGGAGCATAACAAATCTGCTAATGACTCACTTCCTACTCAAAATCTGGCTAAAATAATGTCATTAACATCCTTACAGTTCTCGAATGAAGATATTTTAGAGGATAACAACCCATCTACATCCAACACGGGCCCAGAATCAGATGTGAACAAGGTTGCAGAGGCAGCACAGCCAGCTAACAATAGCTGGAGGTGAGGCCAAATCATACTACAGTTTCTTTTTTGCATTTTTTCCCTGTGGGCTTCAGTATCCAGGATCAATTTTTTTATAATTTGTGTAGAGCATTCTGCCAATCCCCATCGAGTGAAAAGGAAGAAATTGTAGAAGACCATTGGCATATATGTGACAAGGTATGGATTCTTCTAGGATATTTAAATGGAAAGAGTAAAGGAGATGGAAGCCTTAGTGCAACACTTGGACAGCGGGCGCGAGGCCTGGTGGAATCTATAAACATACCAGCATCTGAAATAGCAGCAGCTGTTGTTACTGGGGGCCTTGGTGCTGTTGTCAACATAAATCCAAGCAAACTTATTGACAAAGCTGTCAAGCTGCGTGGTGACAAGTTTCCAAGAGTGGCATTTCATCTTGTGCTTCTATATGTATATAGATCTGGTTTGGAATCTGCATCACACTGTATCCAACACTTCGTGTCCCTTTTACCTCTATTTCTGGAGGCAGAGAGTGAGCAGATAAAAAATAGGCTACAGCTTTTTTTATGGTAACTTACTGGCAAATTGTTAAAGCAGTTCTACATGGTGGTGTGTTTTGCTTTATAATATTATTTAATGAAAGCATCCCTGTTTATCATGTACAGGTGTTTGGTTGAAGCACGTGAACAGGTGGGTTCTATGGATAATGGCGCTAGGTTCCATTTAATCTCCCAGCTTATCAGAGAAACTGTTGATACTGGAAAGAACCTCTTGGCTGCAAGCATGATAGACAAAGATGATAGTTCTAATGACTCTGCATCAGTTCAAGGTCTGCTACAGCAGGATCGGGTTCTTAATGCGGTATACTTTTCTTATTTTATGATGACTATTTGGCTGTTGTGGCACCTTAATTTCTCTGGTGAAATTAGACTTGTTTTTTGTGCAATGGTGATAAAATTTTAAAATTTTCTAGACCAAATTTGTGCAATGGGGATGGAAGTTTTCTGAAGATAAGTAATATTGAAAGCCTCAAAGGATAAACATTGGATAGCTTATTTTGTAAGATCCACCCACTAGCTGACCCACTTTGGATAGAAGAACAGTTCATGTTCTTGCAACCCTTAAATTTAAATCTACTGAAATTCCAGCATTTTATTTCAGTCAACAATCCAATTACCTTGATCTAATGAAATAGATTTCATCTCATGGAATTGAAGGTTCTGATTGGATTGTGAAACAACACTGTCTTGATTTTGGATTATCATGGACTTACAGAAATTACTGTGGACATCTCTTTTTGCTTCTGTTGCAGGAAGCTTAATTCTTAAAAATATATGACATTCTTGAGTTTCTGTCAAGAAATAGCTTTTCACAAATATTGAAGTGAAAACATTGTGAATACTTAGGATTTTACTTTGGCTTTTTGAGTCCGTATTATAGGATGGATCTTCTGGCTAGTTGGAGATCTTCCTCCAAACTGTACATATGGTTTTCATTGAATGCAATTTTCCATACGGTTGAAGTTTTCCATATGATTGAATGCAGTTTTCCATATGATTGAACTGAACAAATCAAAGTAATTTTGCAGTTACCTCAAAAAGTATGTTTACTCGTTAGGCATCCGTTGTCTTGCTTCGTTTTCCTTCTTCCAAGAATATTTACACATTATTTCTCTAGGAATAGGGAAATGCTAGAGTCTAGAAATAGAAAAGAGAAAATATTGTGAATAATGAAAGATCAGAGTCTAGAAATAGAAAAGAGAAAATCTTGCATTTCATTCATTTGAATCAAAATTAGAAAATACTGATGGACTCTTTGAGGAATCTTTGTAATGGTAGTCTGATCCCATTCTAAAAGAGAGAATATGTGAAGATCCTCGTGGTGGGAGTCTAGGTGAGATTTAACCTACTACAGAGAGATCTTGGACACCAAATTTTTTGCATTCCAATCTAGGCCCCTTCATTGCAACCATCTCTGTTTTAGCAACCTGCTTGGTTTCAGCCATCTATCTGCAGCATGGGCATCTCCTCTCTTGCTTCTCAACCATTGCCAATGATGCACTTGCAGTCCTCTTCCTCTCAAGAAGGCCTCATCTCCTCAAAGCTCCCTCTCCAGTGATCGAGCTGATCTCTTGGAGAGACTCATCCAAAACTCTGTGTTCTGGGCCATGCGATAATAGTATAGTCCCCGAAATCTGTGCAATGTCCTCTCTAAGATCATCATTGTAATAAAAGTGGTTGGGGATCCTGACACTAGGAGTCCGTTTGATTGTCTCAAGCACAAGCAACTGAACGAGAGAATGATCAAAGAGAGTAGTGCCAGGCTTATTTGTCAACTGAAGCACCCATTTCAATAGCCCAGTAATTCACATAAAATTGTGAATGTTGGAGAAGATCCAACTTGTTTTGTCTTTTTAAGGAAAATAGAGATCTGCTAATGAATGCCTCAGCAAAAACTTCCTGATGTCACATTGCATAGGTAACCCTAGCATACGTGAAACAGTTCTTGACATTCCTTGAATGATTGAAAATCATTTCTAAATCTTGTGGGCTAGACTATCAAGGGCCACACAAAAAGGGAGGGGGTGGTGAAATTTTCAGTGTGATAGGAGGAATTGACAGTATCAAATGTATAGATGGTATGCACTTTTCCTTTACCATATCCAGTTTTTAATGATAGTTGTCAGGATACTTGAAGTCTGTGTGCACCATATGGGCAATATCGTGCGCTATCTCATGGCACAGTGTACACTGTGTTACAATATTGCTAGACATATCTTATCATGGTGGATTATGTACACCCCAGATCCCAAGAATGTTTTTGCTCCTTTTAGGTGTGATATGAGTTTGCTTTTTGTCAAAAACTAAATTATGCTTGATGTTGTTCAGTGTAGTTTGGTCTGTAAGCAAAATTTTTGGAATACTATTCGGGTATTGGAAAGTAAAAGGTGAAGCACTATGGTTTTTCTTTGTGAACTCATGTATTGCTGAGCAGGTAAAGGAAGAAAGGAACTTTCTCAAGTCTGTAGGTGCACAAAGGAACCAGGAATTGGAATCATTGAATGCAGAGCTTGAGGAGGCGTCATCAGTGGAGATATCACAAGTGAAGCTGCTGGAAAATAATCTTCAACAATCCCTGGTTTCCATATGTGCAGATGAAAATTCAAGATGTGCAGCATTGCAAATAGCCAATGAAGAGAATCAGCAAGCTATCTGTGTAATGTTGAGAAAATTTTCTGAATACAGGTAGGTCTTTGTGGAGTAATGAAGTCACTTATTCTAATTTACTGTTTAACATTCTCTGCAGACACAATGGTGTCATCTGTTTCGCTCATTGACCGATGAAAGAGGGTCATGGTCCAGACTTCCATTTCCAAATGATCTTCAGGTGTCTTGGAAGCTGGATAAGACAGAGGATCCATGGCGGCGAAGGTTCAAACTGAAGCGGAGTTACAAGCACGTTGAACCATCCTGTAATTTGGAAACTTCTTCTAAGCTTGGAGAGGACTCATCAGTTATCACTGAAGCAGGGGCATGCTCTGACACCGCAGATCAAGTAGCAAGGTTCTTTATAAAGGGTTTGCGAAATGTAAGTAAAGAAGGGGTCCCTGTGATTCTGGAGGATGCCATTGAGGAACACCATACAGCAGTAGATGAGCAATCGGATGATCTTGAGGATATAGGGGCTGTGTTAGCAGGAGAAAAAGCTGCAGAAGAAATGGTTGGAGGTCAAAATGAGAGGGTTCCGAGCACTTCAGCAGAAGGAGAAGCTGCGGAAGAAATCTCTGGAAGTTATACTGACCAGGTTCCAAGCACTTCAGTCATGGAGTCAAATGTGGTTTGGATCATGACTACATGTCAAATATGCTATTTTATGAGCTTCCAATTTTGCAGCCATGGTAGATTCATTTTTCCTTTTTGTTGTTGATCTGAAGCAGATCCTTCACTCAAGTGTGTGTGTGCTGGTCACCAGTAAAAGGAAACTGGCAGGTCGCTTAGAGATTGTCGGAGACTGCTTGCATTTTTCCAGTGAATTTGCAGTTGAAGGGACAGGAGGCTCATCTGTTTTCAATTCATCTGGGCTATTAAATTATCCCGCGGATAGGACCCTTGATGTGCATGAAAGGAAAAGTGTTGGAGGCTTTAGGGCTGATGTAGAAAGCAAGGATGAACTTGGTGGCCCAAAATCAGACAACGAGAAAGAGGTCAAATACAGAAGATTGGATAATGACCAGTGCAGGGCAGTACGCAGAAGGCTGAAAGGCATTAAACGCCATTGGCGATGGGATGTGATGAAGGTGTTGACAGAGTTAGTTGAAAGTTTAGCTTTTTTATGTATATGACTGTTCTACTTAGAGTTGGTTTTTGTATCTTACAGGTGAAAGCTGTCCATGGAATTAGATATCTCCTACAATACACTGCTTTGGAGATATTTTTCTCATCCTCAATTCCACCAGTGTTTTTCAACTTTCCTTCACAGAAACATGCCAAAGCATTTGGGATGAAGATTGTTTCAGCACGAAATGAACTCTCTAGAGGGAAAGGGAATTCTAAGGAGAAAGCTGGAACTGTATATTTTGTTGACAGAAAGCTGTCATTGGAACTTGCTGAAAGGTACAGGGAACAGTGGCGGAGGCATGAAATAAATAACTTTGAGTATTTAATGCATTTAAATACTCTTGCGGGAAGGTCCTATAATGATCTGACACAATATCCGGTATTCCCCTGGATTCTTGCTGACTATACATCAGAAAGTTTGGATCTTAAGTCACAAACTTCTTTCCGTGACCTTTCCAAACCTATTGGTGCATTGGATGCAAAACGGTTTGAGGTCAGGCTCAATAAATACTTGCGGCTCAAAAGTTTTCAGGGTTATCTCATGTTTGAGTTGTATTTGATTAAAATTTTCTCTTCTTCATGAAGGTTTTTGAAGAGCGATATCACAACTTTAGTGATCCAGAGATTCCCAGGTACAACTGCAAGAACAGTATCACTTTTACGCTGTAACATGTGTGTTTGGCTCAACTTTAACCTGTTATTTTCTACATGCCAGCTTCTATTATGGATCGCATTATTCTAGTTTGGGTATTGTGCTTTTCTATCTTTTGCGATTAGAACCTTTCACATCTCTCCATCGAAATTTACAGGTAAGCTTAACAGGATTGTGCTGTTTTGAAGACATGCTTGTAACTCTTTGAATGGCCTAGGTGTTTTTCTTGAAGGTTAAATAGAATAATACCTTTTGTTAAGAGTTTCAAATTACATCTGTAGCACAGCAACATGTTTTTTTTGTTTTTGTCTTTGTTTTTTTTTGCGCAAGAAAGTGCGGCTGATTATATGACTCAGAAGAATTTTACACAGGAGTACATATGCTCAACAGTCTCACTGGAACTGTCTGAAAATCAGAAAACAATCATATGCCCTCACATGGTGGGAGAGGTTGAGTTTCAAATTACATCTGTAGCACAGCAACATGTTTTTTTTGGTTTTTTTTTTTTGCGCAAGAAAGTGTGGCTGATTATATCACTCAGAATAATTTTACACAGGAGTACATATGCTCAACAGTCTTGCTGGAACTGTCTGAAAATCAGAAAACAATCATATGCACTCACATGGTGGGAGAGCTTGCTGCCGTGGGTGTTAAGGCTGTGTAAGCTGGTCTTGGCCCCTACCTCGGCATTGATGGACTCTAACAAATCCATCATCCTCCATCTGTGCAGTTGCCTGTTGCATGGCCTTAGCCTGAAAGTGCGTGCACTCGGAAGCATGGTGCTCGAAATCATGGCAATGAATGCATTGCCAGAGCTGTCTTGTCACTATGATCTGTTGCTTGAACTGATGCCTTCCTGCCTCGGGTTTCTTTTTTTTATTTTCAAAATTTTTTTGGTGTCCATCACTGTCACCTGAAGCTTCAGTACCCCCACTGAAGCTGTTCCTCGGTGAGGCTGCATGCAAGGCTTTTGATTGCGGGGCACTTGTAGAGTGTGGCGACGTTGGACCAGATGTTGCCATTGCCTGTGATCTCCGAGGACCCACCCGAGTGAGCTACTGGTCATCCGAAGGTGAATGCTGCTGCAAAGGAGGGTGCAGCTGTTATTATCGGGAGAATCCCATTGTAAATCAACATATTATTCAATAAAGCTAAAGAAATACTGAAAGGGGCGCCAATTTTGGGGCCAATCGGGTGTGCATTGTCCAAGATCAATAGGTAAATTTGTATTTTCAGCTTTGCATTAATTGTTTGTTGCTGTAACAAAGTTGTAATCAAGGATTTACCACCCATCCATGGAAGGGTGGTTACATGGTTCCATTTCCGGGATACCATCAAATCCTTTGAATTGGTGGGCCCATGGTACTTGATTGCAACTTGAGACTATTGCATTATTGCTGAATTTTTTTTCAGCAATTACAACAAGCATGTCTTCACATGGTGATACGGGATCAAGTGGAGAGGTTGCATCACTCCTTGGTCAATCACGTGGTAAAGGGAAAAATACAATGACTGATGTTTCGCATGATTCTCAGCACTGACAGCATGCTGAAAATGTTCCAAATGTTGGCACTTCAATGCATAAAGAGACTGATGATCAGCAAGGGACTGAAGAATTTGATGATAGCTTCAAGGATTGAATGTGTACAGCAGCAAATCTTTTTGCTGAATTGGCAAAGGATCCCCAGTTTACTCGATTTTTGAATGCCCCAAAGAAGGACATCAAAGGCAAAGAGAAGAAGACACCTTCTACAGCTTCGGGATAGCCACAAGAACCAAAGGAAATGCGTAAGCCTTCTTTAGAAGAACCCAAAATGCTTGATGAGCACAAATAGTTGATATCTGTGGGGTAGCAAGTGCAAATGCATGGCCAACTTGGTAGTGCGAGTCCATGGGAACATGGGCAACAAGGCAATTATGCACATGTAAGCATGTGACAGCTAGGATACTTTGGTGGTGGTACTATTTTTCATGCTATGGTTGGACAAGCATCGCATATGGGAATGTATGGCATAAATCCCTATGGTATGCATCAGCCAATGCATAACTCACAACACCCAATGTATCCGGGTAATGCAAGTGGAATGCCTAATCCCATGTATGGCAGCATAGGCATGATGCTTAGGGCACAAAGGGAGCCATATGGATATGTATCGGCACCCCCAGGGACTGTTGGAGCGCAAGAATTTCGTACTGGTCATGTAAGTGCTTCAGAGAGTGCTGGTTTTTATGCAAATACAACCATTGCACCCTTTTTACAGCAGCCCATTTATGATAACTTGACTCCCACAAGTCTGTCAAAGGACTATGATGAAGGTGGCAAAAGCGTGAAGTTTGAGCCTTTCAGTGGTGCACAAGATAGGCCGAAAGCACTTGTTTTTATTCAGTACTTTGATGCGGCCTGTTCTGGAGGCGACTTTACAGAGGCATATAAGATACGCAGGGCAGCGACATTTTTGAAGGGAAATGCATTGCAGTGGTGGACTACACTTCTTATTCAAGGGAAGTCACCTACCAGTTGGATCCAGTTCAAGCAAATGTTTGCTTCAAATTGGTTGACAAGTACCTTTGAAGTAAACATTATGACAACTTAGAACCAATTGAATTCCAAAGACTAGAAAAACTTGGATCAGTATAATAAGACGTTTTGGGATGTATTGCTGCCAGTTACTTATTATTGCAAAGTACCCCTCCATGAGGAGATGGAGAAGTATATTTGTGGCTTGTCAAAGGGTATTTGGGATTTTTGCATTAAGTCCATTGTTTCCAGTATGTCTCAGCTTATAGAAACTGCTATTACAACCAACACATTGCTGCGTGGAAAGGATGCAGGATTCCATGATGATGATACCAAGTCACATGTCAAAGAGTCAAAGAGTGAGAAAAAGGGTAAATCTGAAAATAAAGCTGAAAATGAGGTCAAATCTGAAAAATAGGACTGGAAAGAGGAACAAATTCCAGAGAAAGAGTGGGAAAAGTGATGCATTGTCACGTAAACCTGCTGTCAATATGGTTTATCACATTGAGTTGGATGCCATGAAAGAGCAATATGTTGCTGATTCGAACTTTGCTAATGTTTATGATCAGCTTTGCAATGGCCAAAGGCATGGACACTTTGTGTAAGAGATGGATTTTTGATGATGCATGGATGAGTGTGTGTCACAAAGCAGTTAAAGCCTAGAGTTATCCTTGAAAGTCATGCTCCTCCATATGCATGACATAGAGGTATTGATACCACGGTCAAGGTAGTGGAGCATTTCCTTTATTAGCCAAACTTTGAGGTATGATGTAGAATAGTTTGTTAAGACATGCATCATATGCGAGAAGGTAAAGCATGATAGGCAAAAGATGTTGCGTTTGTTGCAGGCCTTGCCTATTCCAGATAGGCCTTGGCAGAGCATTGCAATAGACTTTATTTTTGAGCTTCCTAAGACACTTTCAAGGAATGATGGGAGACGGACTATCATTTGTAGGTTTAGCAAACAAGCCCATTTCATTCTGGCGAGGAAGAAAATAAAGGCTGATCATATGGCACGATTGTTTTTACAACACATCTTTAAGTATCAAGGTATGCCAGAGTCCATTATTAGTGATTGAGACCCTCAGATGACGAGTTTATTTTGGAAGGGCTTGTTTGAGAATATGGGTACCACACTGAAATTCTCATAATCCTTCCATCTTTAAAAAAATGGTCAGTGTCTGAGGAAGAAAATTCCATAGTGTTAGATCTTTTGAGGGGCTATGTTTCAGACCAGAAGACACAGTGGTAGCAGTATTTGCCCTTGGTTGAGTATGAAGGGCAAAGAGCGATTGTATCCAAAGTTGTCTATGAGATACTATGGGCCATGTAAAGTGTTGGAGAGGACACTGGATGCATGTTGTAGGCTGAAATTGCCTCCACATTGGCGGATACATAATGCTTTTTTTGTGAGCTTGCTTAGATCTTTTCATGGACATGTGCCAGAGGATGTATCTGTTGAAATTCAGTCGGAGGTTGAAGAGCTCCATGAAATACTAGTACCAGAGCAAATTTTGGCACACAAAGAGAGGAAGATCAAGGGTAAGATTTCGAGAAGGTACTTGGTGAAGTTTCAGAATTATTCACCAATGGATGCCAAATGGATGGAGAAGGATGACTTGGCAAATCATCCTCTGTTGGTGTAGCTTTACCTTGATGCTTTCCAGTTAGAGCCGACTTTAGTTCGGGCTCAATCAGGTTTAGCAGAGCAGAGGTCCAGAGTATTACCTGATGCTTGTGAGGGAGCTAGCACTTCCGCTCCTTAGTAATGGATAGCTCTAGAAGTAGTGAATCTTGAATGTATTCAGTATACATTTAGGGTACTGTAGCTGAACAGTATGTTTGCCGGGGGATTAATATTCAGTGTACTGGTCACTATGTTTGGTATGTAGATCGGTATTATTTTCACTGCAGCTCTGAAATTGTACATTTGCATTCATTACGCTCGGTGTGTAATCAGTTATGCTTGGTATGGCATTGGTTATGCTTGGTGTAGCATCAGTTAATGGTCATTAGGAGAGCTGATTATTGAATGTTGGTTTTCAGCATATGATCATTAATATTCAGTGGTATTCAGCTCAGTTTTTGATCAGCTTGAGAACCATTTATGGTCAATTTTTCGATCAATTTTGCATTGATTGCTAGTTAGTTTTTGCAATGAGTATGTGATCAGTTTGGGGTCACATTTGCAGCAGCTTGCTATCAGTTCTTAGATCAGCAAGTGATCAGTTTATGATCAGATTATGCTCAGTTTCAATGGTTTACATCTGGTTCCATGGACAACAGCGTATGTTATGATGCCATTGATGTTTTAGCCATGGTTTATGCTTGGTTATGCTATGCTATGGTTTGGATTTGCCAGATAAGTTGAGCTCATGAGAAATGGTCATGTCACATGATGATTTAGCAATGTTTTTGAGATTCTTTGTGAGTTTTATGTTATGCTATGTTGGCTGATAATTTTCAGCACATGTTGGGCATATGGAATGGTTGAACAACAGTGCGCAATGTTGTGTTGAATATGATGCCCTATGGAAATTCTAGTGTAGTACTTTGCTTTTGATGCATTTGGCGGTGCAATCGAGGACGATTGCAAGGATTTCAAGGGGGAGGACTATTATGACGACATGTATTTTTGAAACGTCACTTAATATGTCGATTAATTTTTAATCACATGATTAAGTAAATGTTGCACATGTGAGGTGCAACTAAGGTTAAAGTGAATTTACGAGCTCGTGACCCAAGGAAATCGCGAGATATCAATGGCAAAAGTTAATATAAGTTATGCTGCATTGGTAATTGGTGGTATCTGGTGCTAGTTGTTGGCATAGATGTTCATTTGGCCATAGGTGTTAGTTGGTGAAACTAGAGACGTAGCATTTAATAGCGCCTAAGGTCAATTTGATGGTCAAAGATGGTGCAGAGACACTCGAGAATGGAAGTTGCCTAGCCAATTCAATTATTGTCTAGTCAGATTATTTTTCAAGGCACCAAAATAATTATTAGATTAATTTTCAGTATTTAAAAACTGAAAATTAATATTTAATTATGGATAATGATGGAAAAACCGTTTGGGAAGACTGTCACTTGTAAAAAATTCCCATGCAAGATTGGAAAACGTCTTTAGAGGTTGGAGAGAGGCATTTTTAGCATATTCAGCTTGCAAAAGAGAAGGAGGAGATGTTGCTTGTCTGATTTGCAGCCATTGGAGGATCTTCTGAGGTAGCTAACGGTAGGAGATGACTTATCAACAGCAGGTGATAGCATCTACAAGCTATTGAGACATGGCAACAGTAATAAATGACTGATTTTCTTCAGTTCTTTGCATCTACAAGCTGTTGTGGGAAGGCAACAGTTGCATTTGCCTCATTTTTAGTCATTCTTCCCGACAAAACTTTGAAATTTCTCTCTCTACAGCATTCTCTCTCATCTCCTAGCCATGTCATAGTCTTTTTTTTTCTCCAAGAAAAGAGAATTCTATTAATAACACCTCGGAGAAAGTCCCCCTAAGGTAAATACAAAGTACAGTAAACTCTGTGAAGAGTGACTAAGTACATCAAATGTATAATGGTTGTGTAAACAATCAATTTGGTGGGCTAAAGTGCTAGACCATCGGAGGGGTATTGCGAAAGAAGGTGTTTGAATCCCAAATTCTCAGGAAAGCCTCTCTTTTCTTTCTCATCCTCTCAGAGCTGCCCTCTTGCAATCTCTTCCATCTCCCACGGGGAGTATGTACTATCTCTGTCCAAATCCTCGATAAAGACTTCCCAATGGTTATATCCTGAGGATCAATGACCTGGCTACATCTCGCAGTCCAAATATACCAAGCTATCATGTGACAATGTCCGTAAGTCCACTGTGTCTGTGAGTAGTCTGGGGTAGGGATCTTGCTCAGATGCTGTCCAATGATGAGAAAAGAAATACTCCCCTACGTGTCCTCATAGCCGCATGCTGGATCTCTGTCTGCGACCCAAGCTGCAGCCCCCCATGTCGCCACCATGGACTCTGTTGTACCATTGAATACTATCCTAAGAGCTCTCCTTCAAATCTCTTGGGCTCTAGGACAGTCCCATAAGCAATGTCTTTATGTCTCCTCTGGTCACCGCATCGCGCGCAAGCCACTGGGTCCCTGCCATATTCAAGCCAAGTACCAACCGCTAAACTCCTATGGGCTAGAAGCTATCATGTAGCCGCCTCCAAAAGTCGTATAGGAACTCATCTAAGACTTTCTCTTTATGCCAATGAGGGATGACTGCAGGCTGTGCTCTAATCTTGCTCATCTGTATCCTCCATCCCAATCTAGTAGTGTAGCCAAAGAAGGGGATGTCGGATGGCCTATCAAGGAAGGGATCCCTCCACACCCACTCTCCTGGATCCCAGTGAAGTCTCTGTAGAGGCCTCCTCTGGTATGCCCAATATCTCCATCCAACTATAAGCTAAGTGGTTGGGTTTGGGTCTATGTGCCATTTTCTTTGAAAGTGTGCCACTACTCTGATTCTCTGCCTGGAGCACCCATCGAGTGCTGTAAGGTCAAGGTCCTCTCGTTGGAGACAGCCATCCTCCTCAACTGTGAAAGTGAATGTCATGTCTTTGTTAGATGCAATGATTGCTAGAAGGATATCCCTCTAGAGAAAAGATCAATCCAAGTCTAAGAGGAAGCTGTTTCAGTTTGCCAATCTGGAGGAACCCCTTCCATCACAGCCTCAATCATAGCTGTGGCTCCCCTAAGACCATGTAATCTCTGCCTTTGGCCCTCGTGTGGTAACTCTTGAAATGCAAAACACTCCCCCATTGATGTAGCGACATGTAAAGGGAATCTTCCCCATGATAAGTGTGTCTGTTGCCCAATGATGTGGCATGACTCTGATCTCAAATAATGATTAAAAGGAAGAGGCTGTCTCCTCTTCTCTTCAATAGTAGTCGGGAGGAGCTGGTGGAGCCCTGGAGATACAGATTTCCAAGCTCTAATAATGGCAGCTGCAAATCTGACCTTGAAGCTCCTCCCTAAATTTCTGGTGCTGATCTTCTCGTTGGTAGGAATAGTAGTGGTTGCCAAACAAGTTCTTCTTGCGACCATGTGGTACATCACTTCTTGTTGGGCATTCTCTAGGTCGTGTATTGGCCAGGTGAAATGCCTCATCAGGAATTTCATTTGGTCATGAGGGGATCGAAGACCAGCCACAGCAAAGGTGGCTTGGGATATCATCATACAGCCTAGATCCAAAGGAGGGTTGGGGATCATAGACAAGTTAGAGCAAAGCCTTATTGGTCAAGCTCATTGTTAGGGGTCTGCTTCCAGGTGAGGAGCCCTAGAAGAAACTTCTGATGGGGAGGCTAGAGGACTTGACACCTATACATGGAGAACCATGGCAGCCCAGCATTCACTGCATATTTCAGAGTCTCGCCGAGCTCCAATACAAAAGCTTTTTTTTGATGCTCAAAAGTAGGGGTGCTAGTTGCTGCTCTGAGGTAATGTCAATCCCCCCATGGCATCTGAGATATCTCATAGCGGTTCCCCAGGGAACCCATGTGAAATCCTCATGTGGTCGCCACTCTGGTTGTCTAGTGTCGCATATCCAAAATTCAAAGGATTTGTGCCAATTAATTAGTGCTCCTGATGCTCTGCAAAATGTCTCCATGGCTGTTACAAAGGCTCTAAAGTTGCCCTCGTTTTCATCCAAGTAAACTGTTGTATCATCAGCAAACTTCACATTAAGAATTTCCTCAAATTCAAGGATGGGTAGCGTGATGTCTCTGATACCTGTAGATCTGTCTCTCAAGAAGGAATTCATAGCCTCTGCTACAAATAGAAACAAGAACGGAGCAAATGGGTATCCCTATCTAACTGATCTATGGATGTTGAATCTATTTCATAGCCTTGTTTTGAAGATCTCAAGATTTGGACCCTTGGAGGTTGAGCAATTGCAAATTTCTTTGATGTAAACCCTAATTTACAGCAGAAATTACGGTTTACCAGTAGCCTTGGGAAGCATGCTAGAAATTGGAAGCTCCAAGACTTGGATTCAACAAGGCTGAAGATGAATTTCAGCTAAATTCAGGTGGAGTACTAGCCAGCCATTGAATTTGGGGCATTTCCATTGTCTATGAAGTGGGTGAAGGCCAATGAAGTGCTCGAATCAAGGGGCAAAATAGATTGAAGACTTGCTGGTCACTTTGGACAGCAAGGGGAGTTTGGATTGTGAAGGGGATCAGGAGAATCCCATTGTAAATCAACTTTTTCTTCAATAAAGCTAAAGAAATACCGAAAGGGGCGCCAAATTTTGGGGCCTATCGGGTGTGCATTGTTCAAGATCAGTAGTAGGTAAATTTGTATTTTCAGCTTTGCATTAATTGTTTGCTGCTGTAATTAAGTTGTTATCAGGGATTTACCACCCATCCACAGTAGGAAGGGTGGTTACAATATATATCTACAAAATCTTACGCTGGTCATGGCCATGCCCTTAAGTACTTCTCATGCTGTTTCTCTAAAGCCACAACTCACTTAGAATGCAAACTAGTGGAGGTACACATAGGGCGAAATTCCATGGTGTAGTTTTCACCATAATGCATGCACTGCATGCACAAGAAAATGCAGTCCTAGCTATAATGGATAGACTATTATTAAGCTAACAGTGTAATATATTATGAAGTGTCTCAAGCATGCTTAACACAATCCCAACATATAGGGACAGCTCAGTTATTGTGTAGTTATGAATGGATTGGTATAGAAAATACCTTTTTCTGGAAACAACCGCCTCTAGATTGACTGCAAACAGAATGCCAGATATTGATTTGCAGAATAAGAGTTTACACTAGTGGAGTTTAAAAATCTTGTCGGGTCTCTGACTTGGGCTATGGTTGTGAGGTGGTAAGCAGATAAATTAGGGATCTTTTGCGTAGAGACAAGGACCATGTGACAGTGACTGCAGATGAGGTAGGATTGACTCTTTGGACAGTTGAGCAGGATTTGTTTGAAGGAGGCACTCTATGTGAGGCAGCAGTGCTGGGAGGACATGGCACTGTGTTGAGATGTGGCAGCCATTCAACAATTGGTATAGGAATTGCTTGGAGACTGTAGCTAAGATAGAGGATAGGTGGAGATTGTTTTGTTTTTGCACCTGTAGAGGCCTCCTACTTCACATGTTGTAAAACAAAAGCAGCCCTATAAGGGACTTTCATATTAGAAGATATGTAACAAGGGGAAGTCTATTATAGCTTGAATGAATAGCTAGTGGGGATGTCTATAATGCTAGACCATGTGGATTTGGAAGAGAAAGGTGTAAGAATCCCAAGTCTTGAGAAAAGCGTCTCTCTTCCTCACCGTCTTTGTCTAGATCTTGGAGAGGGTCTCAATAGTAGACATGTCCAAAACATCAATAGCTTGGCTACATTTTGCTGTCCATACGATCAATTAGTAACGCTAGCTATGAGCTCCCATCTGTGAAAATGCCCTTGAGTCCACACTGTTTGTGAGAAATGTGGCATGTTAATCCTAACTAATAGGCATAGCACCCTTAACATCCTCATATCTAGAAGCTAGGCCTCCGTGTGCGACCCTAGTCCTACATTTACCATAGATTTCCTTACAACCACGGACCGCATCTCATAAAGACACTCGAGCAACAACCACGTGTAAGCAAAGTGAGTTGAAGAAGGCTTCTTTAACTCCAGTGTGCTATGCTCCATGATACATTACAAGCACCTTCACTTTTACCTTGAAGAAGGTGACAACTGATGTAGTCTTGTGGACCACCCTCTTCACCTACTTGAGCTTCTAAACGGCTCATGCATTGAAAATTCAATGCATTATCGGTAACAATTCGCACCACATTTGAGGGGCCCATGTACAACCACAAATTACAGTACTTATAGAGAGAAAGGGAGAGTTGAAATTTGAGCCTCAAATGATTCAACTTTCAAGAGGAGAGAGAGAGAGAGAGAGAGAGAGAGAGAGAGAGAGAGAGAGAGAGAGAGAGAGAGAGAGAGAGAGAGAGAGAGAGAGAGAGAGTTATATTAATGAGACGCCCTGTCCACGGCCGCTGAGTCCCTTGCCCTGCGTTCGGACGGCCCATCGCCTGCATCCCTCACCCGCCTGAGCTGCGACCTCTACGCCTACTTCTCGCCCCCTTTGCCCTGTCAGTCAGGGTTTCGGCTGACGACGACCCCTGCCCTGCGCCCCAGACTGTCCCGCTCTGCCGTCGACTGCCAGGCCTTTGTTTCGCCCTTCTGCCCTTGCACTTTTAGGATTGTGCCTTGCTATAAGGGTTCTTGGGATAGGCCGTGACTGAGGTTGACAGGTAAAGCTCTGCTTTCATTGGCTGTCCTTGCAGAGTACGCCCCTGGACAGCGCCTCTGTACAGAAACGAGGGAGAGAGAGAGAGAGAGGGAGAGAGAGAGGGAGAGGCCTGCTTGTCTTTGCCTCCCGCGAGTTTTTTACTCGGCCTCTGACCGATATACGTACTGATACAATATGGCTGGCCTGGATCTGGATTTCATAGACCAAACGGTGGCAGCGCTTGGTCCGGATTCTGACATTGAGGAACTAGAGGACATGGTTCCGTGCACAGAGGAGATGCCCCCTGCTCCTGAGCTCCAGCCAGTGGGCAAACGCACCAAGCATACTTCGGCAGGGACAATGGATCACTAGGATCGTTCCTATGCGCAGGTTGCTTCTGATTCTGTGGACTCCCAGGAGGTTGATTGGGAGCACTTGCTGGAGTTTGCCAACACTTTGCTGGGCGATCATGTTCAACATAATCAGGAAGTCTTTTCGGACTCTGCAACGGAAGATGTTTTGGAAGCCACTGTGGATCCGAAACATGTCTTGCGCTTCTTTTCAGTGTTTTATGAACGTGCTGTGATACTTTTCTTCACTGGTAGGATCCCACTGCTTTCCCATATTCGCCAGTGGTTGCACAGTCTGCTACAAGAGGAATGTGTTGAAGAGATTTTTGTTGGCCCCCGGGGTTTTTTTAAGGTGCTGTTGAAATCAGAGACACACCGTGCTGCTCTCCTGTCTAAACTGCCATTGTTCGTGGATCGCCGTCTGGTCCATGTGGTGCCATGGCGCCCAATGGCAGATTTTCTGCGTTTGCTGCAACGTGAATGCCCTGTGTGGGTTGAAGTGGAAAACTGTCCGGCTGTTTATTGGCCAATGTTAAAAGATGCCATGGCCGCCGTGGGCACTGTTTTGGTCCCCCCAAGCCTAAGGGCCATGAATCGCAACCGCCTGTGTATGTTATGGGACACTGCTCGGAAAAGGCCTGCTTGGTTACGTATTAACTGCTTTGGCATGCATCCTTTACATTTTCGTTTAAAATGGGGCAACTTTGCAGGACATTACTTTTCGTGTGGAAAATTGGGGCATTTTATGGCTGAATGCCTAGAGAAGCAACACACTTCAGATGCCGAGCATGTTGCGCAGCCCATGGAAGATATGGTGTGCGATGCGCCGTTGCAAGATGCCACCCAGTCACCCAAAGTTTTGAATAAAGGTAAACAACAGGTCTCGGGTTTGGATTCTAGTGGCAACGATTGGGTAGATGTACGTGCGAAAAAAGGCAACAGGCTTGTTGCTGGCATGATGGATACTGGGTCAACTGCCCCACCAGATTTTATGCGTACGTATATGCGCAGGAAATAAATGATGTCTTTAGAGTACTCTGCTCCTGCTATGGTTTCCCCTACTCCCCGTCAACAGCCAGCTAGGAGAGTATCTTCGAATGGTCCAAATGGTCCACCTGCTAAGCTGGCTTTTGATACTTGAGGTAACGTCATTACCCCATGGGATCGTCGTTATCCCCGTTCCATCCCCAAGACAACGGATATGCCATCTACTTCCAAATCTGGTTGTCAGAACTCCTTTGCCGTGTTAGCTGATTTCTTGGATGAGGGTGTCCTAGACATTCTCGCAGAAAAGGTCGCATCGAGGCAAGCTGTGCCTCGTACTTGATTTTCTTTTGAATCCACATGAAGATAGCCACGTGGAATGTGCGAGGAATTTGTTCTCGCCACAAGCAACATGCCATGTGGACAATATTGCATGAGAATCGGTGGGATGTCTTGTGTGCTATTGAGCACAAGAGTCATGGTGAAGCAGGTAAAGTTGTGGATTGCCATGGCTTTCGTTTGTTCTATGTAGGGACACATGCCAGACAGTATTCTGGTGTACTTATGATTGTACATAAAAAATATCAGCCGGTTCTTATCAAGAATGATGTACATGGCCGCTTTGTGGTAATTGAAATTTTATTCGAAGGAGAGATCTTATGGTTACTTGGCCTCTATGCTCCGAATGATCCCTTATCTCACTGGGAGCTTTGGCATACCTTGCAGACTTCCTTGTCCCTTGGCAGACAGGGTTTTTTGATGGGGGATTTTAATATGTGTGTTGATTCTTCACAGTCCACATCAGAGCATTCGGTAATGGATGCACTGGAAAGACGTATGTGGCAGGAGTTGGCTTTTGCCGTTCTTAAGCAAGATCTCTGGTCTTGGCTGCATCGTTCTTCTACAGGGTTTACCTTCCATTCTGCCCAGTATGGCACAACATGGTCGCGGTTAGACCGCATATACATCATGCAGGATGATGATTTCCTTCCTGAGATGCTCAAAATGAAAGTGTTACAACAATATGCCTTCTCGGATCATTTCCCTCTGCAGCTTGAGCTCCTTGCACAACCCATTGCACCTTTCAAGCACTTTCTGGATAGACTGCCTTTGCGGTTCAACTCGTCTTATTTGAAGCATACACTCTTTCAGGGCTATATGCAGGAATTGATTGATCGATTCTTATTGGATTTCTCATCTCAGGGCACTGCTTCATTTGAACGATTGCTCTCTAATGTGCAGCGGGTTGCTCGGCAGTATGGGATCCATCATGCCTCTCTTTGTCGGCGGCGCCGACAAGCAGCGAAGGAATTGCTGGCGCTAGTTCGCTCTTTGCTAGTGGACACTCCAGATGATGCATTTTTGCTGTCACTGGCAACACGTCTGGTTGATCTTGTTAAAGAGTTTCAGTTGAAATCTTATCAGCAGGTCAAATTGCAACATCTGACGGAGACTTTGCAAGATAGTGCGTGTCAGGCCCATAAGTTCTTTCGAGCTCTCCATGCCTCTCCTGCTCGAGAGAATATGACTAGGCTCCAGGATGTAGAAGGTCAAATGGTTCTTGATCCGCAGACGATTGTGAATATGTGTAGAAATTATTTCCTCGACCTTCTTGGTTCTACTTCTCCTCCTTCAGGCCAAATTGCTCATGCTTGTTCAGTTTTTTATGATCTAGTCCGCAATCAGGTTCCTCGGGACATGCAAGCTACTCTGGAGGCAGATATTTCTGAGTCGGAGGTTATGGATGTTCTGTTACATTTGCCCAAGGATAAAAGTCCTGGCTGGGATGGTCTCACCAATGAGTTCTTTTGAGTTTTTTGCCACCCAGCTCGCGAAACCTTTGACGGCTTTGTTTCAGCGGGTATGGGAAACGGGGATCATGCCTTCCTCTTGGAAAGAAGGTCTTATTAAACTGCTTCCAAAAGTTCCTTCACCATCCATGTTGAAGCAGTGGCGCCCAATTTCTTTGATGGGTTCTATGTATAAAATCTTTTCCAAAGTTATGGCGAATCGCCTCCATAAGCATCTTCCTGCCATTGTGCATCCTCTCCAATATGTCTTCATTAAGGGCAGAAACATTTTGCACAATGTATTAAATGCGCAACTGGCGATTTATTATGCAAGGCATTCAAATCAGGAGGTCGTACTGGTTCAATTGGACCTGGAAAAGGCTTTTGATTATCTGGACTGGTCTTTCATTGCAGAACTTATGTCTGCTATGGGCTTTGGTGCCCGGATGTCTCGTCTGATCTTCAATATTAATGTTGCAGCGTCTTCGCGAGTCATGTTGAATGGAGGCGTTACCAAGCCAATTGTCCTTGCCCGGTCTGTCAGACAGGGGTGCCCTTTGAGTCCTCTCTTCTTTGCCATTGGGACTCATCCGGTTCTTTCGATGTTATCTCATATGGTAGCCTCTTCTTAGTTGGTTGGATTGTTGCTTCCCTCTGGACAGCACTTCATTGGTCAATCCTTGGCTGATGACAGTTTTATGATTCTGCGTGCGGACAAAGATAACCTTCACAAAGCATTAGATGTTTGGGCTCGCTTTGGTCAGGCTTCTGGTCTTCGCATCAACGCTTTGAAATTGGCTATTCTCAGCTGCACGGAGTCGGATTTGCAGTCACTGGATTGGCAAGGAATGGTTGTCCCCCGTGGCTCTATTGTCAGGCATCTTGGGTACCCTTTGGGTGTTTATGTTCCCCCAAAGCAGCTACTACAGTGGATCTCACAGAAACTGGCTGCTAAGTTTCTGTATTGGAAGTCTCAAGCTTGGCCCTTCCATGTTCGCCTAAAAGTAGCCCAGACAATTATGTTGCCAATGCTTACATATTTCTTGCCATTGCTACCCTGGACTACTACTACACTGAATGATCTTACCAAGTCTATTCGTTTCATGTTATGGAAGGAGGATTCCTTGCATGCAGGTATTTCTTGGGTTTCTTAGTCGCATGCGTGCACCCCAAAACGCATGGGTGGAGGGGCTATTTTAGATGCCCAGACTCATATGCTGGCACTCCACTGGTCTCTTTTTCGCGCCATGTGCTCGGATTATCATCCTTGGGTCATCATAGCCCGTTATTTTCTTGAGGATCATGTGCTTCTACATGGTAATACCCAAATCCGCAGTTCTTGGTGGCATGTTCTTAATGCCGATTCTCGGTTCTCCAATTCTTCCTCATCTCTGCTTGCCCATTTGGTGTGTTTCTAGAGACTGGTCCTCCAGAAATCTCAGTGGCATCTAGCGGAGGATCGGTTAGCTACTTATTCTTTTCAATTGGAACTGTTGGCAGTCTCGCAGTTAATTTCGTGGGACGGTAAACTTGAGCTTCGACCACAATTCAACCGCATGGCACGTTTGGGCTTAACCTTGGTTGCGGATGCCACCCTTGCCAGTCGCAATGTGTTGATGTTGTTTCGTACAGCCAGGAGGCTTTTTAGGATCCCTCGTGGATACAGGTATTTATGGGAACAGCTTTTGATGGTGCTTCAGAGCAGACAACCCTTTCCTGCCCTTGCTACGGATCGTCCCTGGCAGGACTGGGACTTTGCAGGCAGACTGAATTTAGAAAAGGCTTCAGCTAACCAGGTGTATCATCTTGTGATTCAGGATTATCGATGGCTGGTTACTAAAGCTAATACTCTATGGGGATTGCATAAATCCCGGTCATGGTGGAGGGTAATTGTAATGGAGGGCTGGTTAAATAAGACACCATTCAAATATAAGGTCTTTCTTTGGAGGGTGATGATTGGTGGTCTTCCGCTTGCTTCAGCTCTTTCCAAGCGCCGAATCTCCAACAGCAACTGTTTCTTTTGCACCACCACTGTGGAATCCGCCCGTCATCGTTTTATTTCTTGCCCCCTTGCTCAGAAAATTTGGTCATTCTTGTCAGCCATCTGGCGAGCGGTGGTTGGCTTCTCGCTACGCCCGTTTGATTGGGTTTTTGCGCAGCCCAAATATCACACACCGACACAGCCACATATGAAGATCTTGTTTCACTTTCTTCGATATTGGGGCTGTTGGCACAACTGGACCATTCGGAATGCTTTCCTTTTTGATTCCGCTTATAATGTTGAGCGGTATATTGCTAGGCTTAAAGGTCTCTTGTATTGGCAGATAGATCTTCTCCGGCACTCTGACATACTTTCTCGGGAGGACTTACGTCCCTGGCATATGGCAATTTCCTCAGCGCCGTTGCCATGATTTTGTAACCCCTTGGCCGTCTGGTTCTTGTAAAGAGTCAATGTGTACACACGATGGGGTAGAGCCATTGTGTATCTCGTAATCATGTAAACTTTTTCGTAAATAATACAATTACCTTTTACAAAAAAGAAGAAGAAGAGAGAGTTATATTAATGTCTACAAAAGGCCAAGTTGGCCTATGAGACCAAAAGGTCATATATAAAATGTTTGGGAAGTTTTTCAAGTCCCAGTAAAGCTATTATTTGGTGTTATGGTAAACTAGGTGAGTAGGTACAAAATGGTATATAGACTCCATACAATCTAGATGCACTTCAAGTGCAGTGTCGAATTGCTCATGGAGCGGGTTATCTTACGATGTCCCTGATGGGCCTGTCTAGCATGGAGAGAATGAAGCGGCGGGGTATGGTTCCCCAGTGGCGCTGTAGTATCCGGTGTATCTGTAGGTGGTGTCTCTTGTGTGGGCGTGGGCGTAAGAGAGAGAGTTCAAAGTTTACGAATCCTGAACATTAAATTATAATTTATAATGCTAAACTCAAAATTATGAATAATGAAAGAAACAAATTTAAAAGACAACGTATATCTCAATGATAGCTTAACGAATGTTGCGATAGATGAGTGCACCCATCGTTTTCCTTCCCCTCTTGCATCCGTCAGTGAGAATGGAGCAACAGTATTTTGTCCATGCGGCCCAAGAGGATCAAGGGCTCTATCAATCCTTTGCTTCTTCATCAATCTTTTTCAGCCTCATGTCATTGTATGTGACAGTGGTTCACCATCCTTCACATGGACCCACATTGGCAATGGCTTTTACCATTTTCTCCGATTGCTCTTGCTTTAGGACATTGAATGCAAAATTGCACTCAATCACCGTGGATGCAATTTCAATGTACGCAAGTTGTTGCCTTTCTCTAAGAAAGGCAACCGGTCCACGCCCATGATTGGCAGCTTGAGAGAGAGACGATTGCCTTTGTGGTGCCACCTGAGTCTCCACTCTCTATTTTTTGCCGGATGCGGATGCGGATGCGGAGCCTCCACCATTGGTGCTGGAGGCCTCTGTAACTAATCGCTGATTAAGGAGCAAACAATTAATATAAATCTGAAAATACAAATTTACCTATTGATCGTGGACAATGCACACCCGATTGGCTCCACAATTGGCGCCTTTTTCGGTATTTCTTTAGCTTTATTGAAGAAGAAGTTAATTTACAATGGGATTCTCCCGATTCCCTTCACAATCCAACCTCCCCTTGTTGTCCAAAGTGACTAGCAAGTCTTCATTCTATTTTGCCCCTTGATTCGGGCACTTAATTGGCCTTCACCCACTTCATAGACGATGGAAATGCCTCAAATTCAATGGCTGGCTAGTCCTCCACTTTAATTTAGCCGAAAATTATTTTCAGCCTTGTTGAATCCAAGTCTTGGAGCTTTCAATTTTTGGCACGCTTGCCAAGGCTGCTGCTAAACCCTAATTTCTGCCTTAAATTAAGGTTTACAGCAAAGAAATTTGCAATTTCTCAACCTCCAAGGGTCCAAATACTGAGATCTTCAAAGCAAGGCTGTGAAATGGCTGGGAGATGAGAGAGAAAGCTGTAGAGAGAGAAAATCCAAAGTTTTGTTGCGAAGAATTATTGAAAATGAGGCAAATGCAGCTGTTGTCTTGCCACAACAGGTTGTACCATTAAACACCACTTCTCTAGTGTCACCAACTGACACCAGATACCACCAAGTAATTGTGCGGCATAACTTATAGCAACTTTTACCTTTGATATCTTGTGATTTCTTCAAGTTCCTTGCTCGTAAATTTACTCTAATCGTAGTTACACCTCACATGTGTAACATTTACTTAACCATGTGATTAAAAATTGATTACATGTTAAGTGAGGTTTCAAAAATACATGTCCTCATGACAGCTCTCCCCCTTGAAATCCTTGCACTTGTCCTCGATTGCACTGCCAAATGCATCAAAAGCAAAGTACTATATTGGAATTTTCATAGGGCATCATAGTCAACACAAGATTGCGCACTATTGTTCAACCATATGCCCAACATATGTTGAAAATTACCAGCCAACATAACACAATATAGGACTCACAAGGAATCTCAAAAACATTGCTAGATTATCATGTGACATGTCTATTTCTCATGAAAAAACAATAGCATAGCATAACCAAGCATAAACCATGGGTAAAATATCAATGGCATCATAACATATGTTGTTGTCCATGGAACCAGATGTAAACCATTGAAAACTTAGCATAATCTGATCATAAACTATTGGCTTGCTGATCTGAAAACTGATCACAAACTGCTGCAAATGTGACCCCAAGCTGATCACAAACTCATTGCAAAAAACTGACCAGCAATCAGTGCAAAAACTGATGCACAACTGATCGAAAAAGTGACCATAAACGGTTCTCAAGCTGAAAAAAAAAGAGAGTTGAAATTGATCTGAATTTTTGTCTCAAAATTCAGGCAAAATTCATGCCAAATTGATCATAAGTTGATGCAAAAGTATAGTTCTAGTGCCCGGGTGAAACTCATACTCATATGCATACATCTCAGAGTGACTAGTACACTAAGTAGTGATCTTATGATTCCCACGAATTGACCAATATGTTATTTCTTTGCAAATCGATTTTTTCCAAGGTTTTTTGCCGAAAGGTTCTGAGAGATACAATTGATTATTGGCAAACATAGTGTCAGCACAGTACCTTGAATGCATGCTGAATACATCCAAGATCCACTACATACCAGAGCTATCCATAATTGGAGGAGGGGAAGTGCTACCTCCCCCTTGAGCATCAAGCAATACTCCGGACCCCTGCTCTGTTAAACGTGAGGGAGCCCGAACTAAAGTTGACTCTAACTAAAAGGCATCTAGGTAAAGTTGCAACAACTGAGGATGGTCGGGCTAGTTATCCTGTTCCATCCATTTGGGATCCATTGGTGAATAATTCTAAAACTTCACGAAGTACCTTATAGAATCCTTATCCTTAATCTTCCTTAGTGAAAACTAAGCTTGCTGAAAGATGATTTTTCATTACTTTGGAAATAGCAAAGCAGATACAACAGGGACAAATTCCCCTTTCAACTTTACATCAAGTGTGAGTACCTTTCCCTTACGCTGAATAGTGATCTTTTTTGCATGAGAATCAATCACTGCATATATACAGTGATACTATGGCATACCAAGCAATACATCACAACCCTGAAGTGAAGCAATGAAGAACTCTTCGTTGTCCACATATCCTTGTATATCCAATCAAAGCTTTCCAATGAGCGGTGTGACGGGCTCTGTATGGCCTTTACATGCCATTCCAACTTTCCCCATGGGTCCCATCTCATCCTTTCTGATGCCTAGATGGACAGCCATGTCAACAGAGATGAAGTTGTCTCGTACACCATAATTGCGCTGATCACTAACAATATCGGGCACCAATCCCATTGATGTTTTGGGCTTTTTTCCTTTAGAATCTCCTTGATTTTTTGATTTTCCAGCTTGCTATCTATTGGGACAGTCCCTTGCAATGTGACCCTCTTGTTCACAAATAAAACATTTATTTCCAGCCATCAATTCTGTATGTTTTGTTGTGCTAAGAAATGCACTTCACCACTTAAACAACCCCAAAACATGCTTATTTTAGGCTTATTTTAGCCAAAACCCTAAAATGGGAAGCGGATCGAGAAAGTTAAGTGGGAGAGAATCTAAAACCCTAATTTTCTACAAATCGACAGTCAACCCTCCACTCTTTTACAATCTCGTTTTTGCAGGTTTCAGGTGTTACCAGCTTGTTGCCCACACCTCGGTTGCGGACGACATCTCATGCCTTATTATCCATCACTATTCTCTACAGTTTGGCGCCTGTTTCCAGCCCTCCACACGTTGATTGCTGCTGTTTAGCCTGGTGGACTGACTGCTGTTCATTTGCACTGCTATCGTACAGCTTGCCACGCCAGCAAACTGCTGCGTTTGCAAGCTCCAGCTGCCACCCTGACAGTTTCTCTCTCCTGCTGCAGTTTTTCTCTCACCTGTCTGCAGCTGTTTTTAGTCTTTTTCTCTCTTGTAGGTTGTCATACTCGCGTTTTCAGTATTTCTCTCTCCTGTGGGCTGCGTTTTTAGTCTTTCTCTCTCCTGTAGGTTGTCCTGCCTTCGGTTTCAGTCTTTCTCTCTCCTCACTGTTATCTGCATTAGATCTAGCTTCTCACTGCTGTGGTTGCTGGTGTTCGACATCCAGAGATTGCCTTGCTGCGATTCGGGATCCGTTCAAAGTACGACATACTCTCCAGCTCATTACTCTTGCCCTCATCCTAGGGATACAGGAGTTCGAGGTTCAGTATTCATTCACTGCATAGTGTGTTTGCTGCATGAGCATCGTATTATTAGTAGTCATATCATTTCATTTATTCATTGTGTTCATTGTCTGTGAGTTACTCTAAACCTAACCCTAACTGTGTTCTTTTTATTAGTCTGTGCTTTGTTGTACGGTTGTTGTTTATGCTTTTGTGTTAGGATATTTTTCTTTACATGGTATTAGAGCCTGATACTCTCTGAGAAACCTAGGTCTTTGATCTGAAAGCTCTTCGTAAGAAGCAAGAACAATAGTAGGTTCAAATGACTTCGAACACATCAATACCGATTCAGTCTCTTGATCAGCCTATGCCGAGAACCGAGTGAGAGTGGGCCGATCAGCTTGCTCCACAAAGTTTCGATATGGTGGGAGAAACATCTGAGTGTATGGAAGAAAAGATAGGCAAGCTAACCTTTGAGGAATATAAACTGATCATAGCCTATCAACAAAAGAAGATTGAGGAGCTCGACCGAAGGATTGCCCTTCAAGAAAAGCTTCTTAATGAAGGTATGCATGGATTTCACTCTTCAGATGTTGCATCTAAGTTTGATGATGTTGCAGGGCCGTCAAGACCTCCATTAGGGATGGGCCTCCCCCTTGGAGTGCAAGATCCGGAGTATGTTGAATTTTTTCAAACTCTTCTGTCCTCTGTGGTGCAAGGTACTTTTGATTCGTCTTTTGTGCCTTCTTCTTTTACCTCTTCTGTTTTGCAATATACTGGTAGAGATCATGTGAAAGAAAGAGTCCAGTCTGTTGACTACGGAAAAGGTCCTCTAGAGGACCAATTCTTGTATGTTAATACACGTCGCGGGGATTATAAGAAAAAGCCAGGTAACTCTTTTTGTATCCGTTCTTCTTTTTCGTCTACTTCACATAATGAGAATGAATTTGGTGTTCCTTTCACTTCATTATATGGTGTATCATCATCTTCACAGTTTCATTTTTAGTCTTTAAATGATAAAAATGAACAAAAAGAATCTGCACCTCACTTTCAAAACCCATCCATCCCACCACATTCTTCCATTGCTTCACCACTTTCATTTATACCATCTACATTTCCATTTTAGATACCTCATGTTGCACCACACATCACTCCGGGGGATATGGAATCATAAGCATATCCTTTAGGACCTCATCCTTCCCTCAGCCGATTGGTGTTCCACCTACCTCATACACACTTTCGGGATCATTGCAGCTTGGGTATCCCACTCAGTCTCTCCTGAGTGTGGATCAGTTGCATCCACAGTTTGCCTCCATGGCATTGTCTAGTGGACCTTCTGGTCATAATACTGTGTCCCAACCTTACTTTGGACATGGCTACTGTGTCCCAGTGCCTCCACCTACACCGACACCTTATAGAAACATTCATGTTCTAGTGTCTCGACATCAATCGGCACTCATTGGACACTCACAGCCTACTTCCGTCTACCCACCTCTTCCCCTCCTTTTTACTCTTATCAGACACTCTCACCTCCACTATATTTTCCATCCACTCGACACCTAATTTTTCTAGCTCATCTTCTGCCAAGAATGCATTTAATGACAAGACTCGTTTTAACGGGTCAAACTTTACTACTTGGTCGAATTTGATGAGACATGTCCTTGATTCACAGAATCTATGGGATCTAGTGCAGGGGTTGGCACCTCAACCCGATCCCGCATTTGTTCCATATGAGGTCGTCCGCTCATGGAAGGTTAGGAATGCCTCTGCTATTGTCGAGCTGATGCAAGGCTTATTGCCAGAGTTTCATTCTCAGCTTTAGTATTTTGACTTAGTGTCAGAGCGATGGCGACTCTTGACTGACCACTATGCGGCTCGAGATAGGACCCGTCGTATTAATCTTAACCATGAGCTTCAGCTTTTCAAAATCACTGATCGGGATGACTTGAAAGTCAAGTTGGCTGAGTATCGGCGTCTCCTCGTTGAATTCTCCACCACGGGGACTTCCAAGTCCTTTGACGATCAGGTCACATTGTTCTTAAATAAACTCTCTAAGAAATACTTCAATTTTGTGGAAGGAATAGTTTCAAAGCCTACCATTCTACATTCTATGAATTTGAGTGTCAGCTGTTGCGTTACGCATGGTTGTTCGATCAGTTTCATATGAATTTCTCTTTAGAGGGGGCTCTTCTTGCTCATTCTTAGAAAGGGCAAGAAGGGAAGGGCAAAGCAAAGCAAACTAAACCTCCACTCAAAATTAAAATCAAACTCAAAAGCTAAATCAATCTAGGGATTCTCAAGGAAACTCCCAGTCACAACTCAAACCTGGGTGGTAGAATGTACCTAAAAAGAATAGGTATTGTCAACATTGTCAAAAGGCTAGCGTCAAAAGGCTAGCCATTTTGACAACGAGTGTCGATCAAAGGCACAAGGCACAGCACCAAAACCTAAGTCTCAGACCCCCGCCCCTGAGTCGGGCAACCCCCAGTAGGGGAGCCAGGGTGATAGCAAGGGGCAGTTTAAAGGTTAGACTCACATTGCCACTGCACAGTCATCTCAGTCGACGACATTCTCAACTCTAGAGGGCTTGTCTGATTGGTCTGCAAAGGCCTATATCGTCTCCATAGAGACATCAAATGCGAGTCTCGTCCACATTTGTGAGTTGTCTCCCAACGAGATTACTGCAGAGGCCCACACGTCACAGCAGAGCACTTCAGCTCCAGTTTGGATTGTGGACAATGGAGCTACATATCACATGACTGCTGTAGAGGACATTTTCCGTATCGGAGTCCCTGCAGAGCCGGACTGGTCTGTGTAGGAAACAATTTCTCAGTCAAGATTCAGGCTCAAGGTTGCGTCAGTTTTGCCACTGATAAGGGTCCGGATCTGGCTTCGTTGGACAATGTACATCATGTCCCTCAACTTGGGTGTACTTGTTATTTGTTCAGCAGCTTTGCCGATCGGGGCGAGCGGTTTTCTTTACAGCGAACACAGTCGAGGTCCTTGACTCTCTGACTGGTTTAGTGATTGCTCGCGGTGAGGCACAGCCTAATGGCCTATACCACATGACACACTTTTCTGACCGAGCCGACCGCCGAAGGCTTCGTGTTCCATAACTTTCAGGCCTTAGCCACATCTCGGGAGCCTACGCACAATGAGCGTCTTTGGCATTTTCGCTTAGGGCATCTTGGTTATGACTCACTTTATGAGTTGTCACGCTGTGAGCTAGTTGAGGGCCTTCCTTGCCTCAAGCTAGCTCGAGATGTCTGTAAAGCTTGTTAGCTCGGGAAGCAACACCGTACCCCATTTCCTTAGCAGCGTACACATAGAGCTGAGGAGCCTCTTAGATTGATTCACGTTGATCTTGGTGGACCAAGATCCACTGCTGCTTTGAACGGCGTGCTGTACTTCTTTTTGATAGTGGATGATCATTCTCGATACATGTGGGTGTACTTCCTCAAGCATAAGTGAAATGCTTTCACATATTTTTCTGCTTGGGTGCTATTGGTTCATAACCGGACTGATTGTCGTGTTGGGTGCATGAGGAGTGATAGCGGTGGTAAGTTTATCTCCCATGAGTTTTCCGAGTTTCTACAGAAGCATGGCATTTCTCGCCAGCTCACCTCTACCAACTCCCCTTCTCAGAATGGAGTCGTAGAGTGTAGTAACTGCATAGTCATGGAAATGGCACACTCTATGCTGTTCGCAGTAGAGCTTTGTGAGCATATTTGGATCGAGCATGTTAACACTTCGGTGTATATTCTCAACCGGTACCCGACTGCAGCTCTTCTTGAAAAGACCTCATATGAGGCATTTTTTGGCTCTCGACGTGTTATTTCGCATTTCAGAGTCTTCGGGTGTCGTGCATACATACACACGCGTGATGACAAGATAGATAAGCCGACGTGCAACTTTTGTCCGATGCCCTGGCTGCTTTGGGGTGGGACGCATTAGGGTAAATCAAAATTTAGGCTGGCCTACTTTTCTCTCCCTATTTTGGGCTTGAGAGGGGGTGTTGTGCTAAGAAATGCACTTAGCCACTTAAACAACCCTAAGGCATATTTATTTTAGGCTTATTTTAGGCTTATTTTAGCAAAAACCCTAAAACGGGGAGTGGATCTAGAAAGTTAAGTGGGAGAGAATCTAGAACCCTAATTTTCTATAAATTGGCAGCCAGCCCTCCACTCTTTCACAATCTCGTTTTTGCAAGTTTCGGGTGTTACCAGCTTGCTGCCCACACCCCGGTCAGGGAGAACATCTCAGCCCTTGCTGTCCATCATTGTTCCCTATAGTCTGGCGCCTGTTTCCAGCCCTCCACATGTTGATTTTTGCTAATTCTGCCTGGCGACTGACTGCTGTTCATCTGCACTGCTCTCATGCAGTTTGCCATGCCAGCAAACTGTTGCGTTTGCAGGCTCAAGCTGCTGCCCTGACAGTTTTCTCTCTCTTGTCTGCAGTCGCTGTAGTCTTTTCCTCTCTTGCAGGCTGTCCTACCTGCGTTTTCAGTCTTTCTCTCCCCTGCAGGCTCTATTTTTAGTCATTCTCTCTCCTGTAGGCATTTTGCCTGCGTTTTTAGTCTTTCTCTCTCCTACAAGCTCCATTTTTAGTCTTTCTCTCTCCTACAAGTTGTCTTACCTGTGTTTTTATTTTTTCTCTCTTGTGCAGGCTTCTTTTTTAGTCTTTCTCTCTCCTCACTGTTGTCTATATCAGATCTAGCTTCTCACTGTTGTGGTTGCTGGTGTTCGACATCCGGAGGTTGCCTTGCTACGATTCGGGATCCGTTCGAAGTGCGACACACTCTCCAGCTCATTATCCCTACCCTGATCTTAGAGATACAGGAGTTCGAGGTTCAGTATTTATTCACTGCATAGTGTGTTTGCTGCATGAGCATCGTATTATTAGTAGTCATATCATTCCATTTATTCACTGTGCTCATTGTCTCTGAGTTACTCTAACCCTAACCCTAAGTGTGTTCTTTTTATCAGTTTGTGCTTTGTCGTACGATTTTTGTTTATGTTTCTGTGTTAGGGTATTTTTCTTTAGAGATGTCTACCACATTGTTGTTGGTAGGACAATAGACAAGACTGATATGCCATACATGTAGCCTCTCATTGACAAAGTGATAATGTATCTCAATGTGTTTCATGCGTGCATAAAACACCGGTTTCCATGCCACTACAACGGCACTTTGACAGTTAGTAAGCAAAAGAGTAGGCTCCGTGAGACAGATACATCAAGATTAGCCAATAAACGTCTCAGCCATACACATTCAACTCTAGTAGTGAAAGCTGTCTTGTATTCAGCTTGACAAGATGATGTGGCAACAATGGATTGTTTCTTGCTCAGCCAAGAAAACAAATACATCAAGATCAGCCAACAAACATGTCAATCATATACATTCAACTGTAGTAGTGAAAGTTGCCTTGTATTCAGCTTCACAATACGATGTGGCAATAATGGATTGCTTCTTGCTTAGCCAAGAAATGCAAGAAGAGCCAAGAAAGAAACAATTTCCACTTATAGAGTGATGAGAATCAAAATCTCCAGCCCAATTAGAATCACTATAAGCATGTAACTGCAGTGGCTCTCCCTTGGCATAAAGCAATCCAAGAGTCCTGGTGCCCTATAAGTAACGGAAAACATGCTTCACAACTTGCCACTATGACATGCATGGGCTATGCATGTATATACTCAAGGCTGAGACTGCAAACTGAATATCTGGCCTTGTGTTGCATAAGTAAATAAGGTATCCAATTGTTGGAGCATATGTATGAATGTCATGTCATGATGCAAATTCAAGTCCAATTTCCATCGGTGTGCTTATTCGCTTGCAATCTTGGAAGCCAAATCTCTCAAGGAGTTTACCAATATATTTGGACCATGACAATCCAATGCCTCTAGTATCATGAATAAACTAAATGTCCCAATAGTAATGCAAAGGTCCCAAATCTGACGTATCAAAAATTTGCTGCAAATTTTTCTCGAATGCTGAAATTTGACCAACATGTAGCCCTGTGAGCAGAAGATTATCCACATAAAGAGAAATGACTAGCAAGGATCTCCCCTCTTTGCATATGTAAAGAGTAGACTTTGATGGGCTGTTAACGAACCCTTGGCTGAGTAAAAAGACATCAATTTTGGCATACCAAGCTCGTGGAGCTTGTTTCAAACCATACAAAATCTTCTTCAGCTTGCGCACTAAGTGTTCGGATCCTTCAATTGCAAAACTCATGGGTTGTTGAACATACACTTCTTCTTAAAGTTCCATATGTAAAAATGCAGTTTTAATGTCAAGTTGATGCACAACCAACCAGAATTGGCAACCAATGCAACCATACATCTGATCGTCATACGGAATGTAGGAGCACATATCTCCTTATAATCAATACCTTTCTTTTGTGCATAGTATTTTGCCACAAGCATGACCTTGTACTTATCAATGGATCCATCCACTTTTCGTTTCAGCTTATAGACCCATTTAGTACCAATGGCTTTCTTTCCAATAGGCAATGTAACTAAATCCGATATTTGATTCTTCATGATATAATCATATTCAACTTGCATTGCTACCATCCAACGCACACTCTGTTGTGCATCTTGAAAAGAATTAGGCTCATCATGATCAAGTGTGTTTGTTGCCATAGCAAATTCCATAGCATTAGCATGATCATGCAGACGTTTGTCTTTGAGTATGACCAACAAGAGGAGCATCCAATTGACTATCTTGTAGAGTCTGCAAGTACCACCTAGGTATGTGTCTAGCCTCTTGATTATGTACATGCTCTTGATGAACTTGTTTTTCAACATCTTGCTGAATATTCAGATCAGCCATAGGCTGAATTTGTGCATTATTTAATGGAGCAGCTGGCTGAATATTTTGTTCATTTAATGAAGCTCCAGCTATATCACCAAAAGAAATAGGCAGCAGCTCTTGAAATACATCTTTTACCGTTTGATATGTGCCATAACCAACAAGAGATAATTCTGCTTTTTTATCAAAAATCATATCTGTATTGACGAAAACTTTCTTGAAAACAAGATCGTACAAGTTGTATCCTTTGCTTTCACTAGTGTGCCCCACAAATATGCATTCGACCACCTTGTTGTGAAACTTTTTTCTCAATGCTTTGGGAATATAAGCATATGTAAGACCCCCAAAAGTACAAAAGTGACCAATTGAAGGCCTATGGCTGTTCTAAGTCTCAAAAGGTGTTATATTTTTCAATGCTTTAGTAGGGCATCTATTCAAAATGTGACAATCACACATAACTACTTTTATTCAAAATACATGTGGCAATTTCTTAGCCTTTAGTATATATCTAGCCATCTTCATGAGTGACTGATTCTTTTTTTTTGCAACCCCATTTTGTTGTGGAGTATTTGTAGTAGTAAATTTATGTGCAATGCCCTTTTGCTTCAAAAAAGTATCCAGCAAGGAAGACATATATTTCCCCCTCGGTCTGAATGGAGAGTCTTGATCTGACAGCGAGATTGATTTTGCACAAGTGCAATAAAAGCCAAAAATGCATCATACACTTTTGACTTTTTAACCAATGAATAAATGCAACAAAAACATGTAAAGTTATCAATGAAGGAGACAAAGTAATAACATCCACTCAATGACCTTATTTGCATGGGCCCACATACATATGAATACACAATGTGCAACTTGGCTGTAGCTCTAAAAGCAACATCACGAGGAAAAAAAAAACCGATGCATTTTTTTCAAAATGCATCTCTCACAAACATGCTCAAGAGGTCTCTCCAAGAGAGGTAAGCCTTCCAGCATCTGACTACATTGCATAAGCATCAAATTGCCATAATTCACATGCCCCAGATGAGCATGTCATAACTTTACTTGTGACATAGGAAGAGTAAGAGTAGATGCCAAATAAACTGGCTGATCAATCGAGTGAGCATCTAAGTCATAAAGTCCATGACATAATGTGCCAATGAATACCAATGTCAAGAATTCCTTATCCCTAACCATGTAATTATCATCATCAAAAGTGACTTGCATTCCACATTTTGCAAAAGAAGAAATGGATAGCAAATTCTTCTTTATCCTTGGCACATATAAAGCATCTTGCAAATGGAGAGTAGAGCCATTAATGGCTTTCAAAATAATCTCTCCAACACCTCTAATAGGATAAGATGCATCGTTGGCACATTGCATTGATTAGCCAACAGGAGCTGCAATAACAGAAGTAAACAAATCCTTGTGGGATGTAATGTGCTAGCATTCTCTGTAGAGCTGAATGCTCTATCTGCCTAAGAAGAATCTTAATTGCGAGTATAAAAACAATAGTCTCGGACCTCGGTCAATGATGAATGATGTAGTCTCTATAGTTGTAGCAGTAGAAGGTGCATTTGAAACTAACATTTGAGATTCCCTTTTCTCCTTGGCAATGGGTTTCTTGCATTCTGTGATATAATGACTTGGCTTTTTACAGTAATAGCACTTGCCCTTCTTGGCTTGTGTGACCCCTATTTCTTGTCGTTTTGTGAAGTTCTAAAACTTCCAAAACTTTGCGGAGCATTCTTGGACTAATTGCCCTTCTCTTTTTATTTTGCCATAAAAGCTTGTTTAGAAGCTATAATATCCACTCCACTATTCTTTCTTGTTTGTTCTTCTTCCAGCAATAAGCTAACCAAGTGAAGAATGTAAGTGCCTGCATAGAAACCCGCATTGTAATATTCAATGCCATATGAAAGGCCAAATAAGAAGGTGGTAGAGAGTTCAAAGTAGTAGAAATCATCTGAGCATCAAAATAATACTTATCTAAATTCATCAACTACTCATGCAAGTCTTGAATTTTATTAAGGTGATCTTTCATCGCCTTCTTCTTTCTTCACATTTTCAAGCTCCTTGTTCAAAAAAGGGATGCAATAATCATTTTTTCCAGCAAACATATGCTCAAGTGTAAGCCATGCTACTTGTGAAGTAGCAATAGAACGGATATGTGGGATTATCGACCGTTGAAGTGACAATGGAGTAAGTGACCACCAGGACATACTTCTTCCCCACTTACATAATCCCAAAGATTTTTTGCAACAAGCACATTGTTCATCATGAAGGACCATAGAGAATAGTTGTTGCCATCCAATCCATCCTCTTTTGATACATAAGTGACGACATCGCTTTGTCCTTGAGCTGTCATGATAGATGTCACTCAATCAAATGTATGAGCAATAACAAAAGCTGGCTTACCTGGAAATCTTCAAATTTCGAGAAATTACAGCAAATACCAGGCTGTAACCAAGTAAATCATGTCACACTTGACCACTACAACCTCAATATGTTGAAAATTTTCAAATTTCAACAAGCAACACGCTGCCCAATGCAATAAATGTGCTCAGCAACACTAAAAACACAAGAGCCCCAAAATTGCACTGTCCAACATGCGTAATTTCAATCAATTTCAGACTGAAACCACAAGACATGTGCCAATGTTTACCAAAGATCCAAAAGCTCCAAATTTGCTGATCCAAATGCTTACAAATTTTTGCAATTTGTGCATCAAAACACTTTTTGAAGCAAAAATTAACATGTCCCTACAAAAGCTCTTTACTTTGGCTCTCAATTTTCGAATAAAATAATGAAACATACATGTGGCGTTTGCTGATGTGGCAGCCTAGGGTTTTTTATTATTGTTTTTGGCAAGTAAAATGTGGCTAATTATATTACTCAAACGATTGATTACAACGGAATGCTCATGCTCAATAGACTAGTTGGAGCTGATGCAAATCACAAATACATCATGTATACAAGCCTCTCAAGGCGATCTGGGGGGGATGGGGGCAAGAAGCCATGGAGGGGGGGTGCAACGCCATATGGGGCTGCTTGCTTGCCTGCATCATAAAGAACAGGTCTTGGCGGCCCATGTGCAGAAAAAGTGAAAATAGAGCTCTTGATGAGCTCTAGACTCACACTGCACCTAGTTCTACGGGCCGCGGAGGGAGTGGATGACGAAAGTCCAAAGCTCTGCCAAAGCCGCTTGTACTGAAAGACACTCCCCGTGAAAAACCTCCTAACAACGTGCCTTTTCAGATGCGACATCTCGTAAGACTCCCTACGATCTCCCATATCTCTGAGTGGTCTGCTGTGGACTCCAGTACTTGGTGCCTAGGTAATGCCTTCAAGCCAACCACTACGCAAGACCCAGCCTTAATTATGAAAATGGTGTCGTGCATCCCGACCTCATACAAAAGGTGATGGTCTTGGTTGACTGCCTGCCAGCCAGGGCAGCAAAAGCTCCCCACAAGATACATCCAAGGTTGGGCGCTACACAGTAGAGAATGTAGCAGGCTCCTCTCCATACGAATTGTACCGCCTTGCAAGCCAAAGCCAGTGCTTTGGAGTTTTCCAAAGTTGTTGTGGGTAGCGTTTACACCCTCCATCATGTTGCATCTGGGCTAGTTAACTCCCAACTGCTAGACCTCCATGTGCTAAAAGCCATAGGAAATACGACACCCTCCTTGGCCTCTAGTTGTCCCATAGGGGACACTAGAAAGTCCGACGGAAAGCATCCGTGATATTGTGCTCTGGCTAGTATCTGCTATGCAAAGGTGCTTAGTCCATGTCCTCCTGCATCAGTACATGTCTATCAATCTTGGCTATGCACTCCAAGAATCCTAATGGCTTCTTGGCGACCGCAATGGCCGGTCATAGCCACTCTCTTGGGTCCCACTCCAGCTCATCAAGTGGCCTGCACTCCCATATCCAGAGGCACCACTCCCGGAACTTCTCCCAAAACATAGAAGGGTCCAGACGCCAGGTCTCCCCTTGAAGACCAACCACACGAATCCTCCTTGGAGGAAGGACAATGATCTCCTCATCCTGCTGCCCTCTATCAAGGACGAAACGCCCCCCAACTTGCACAATGAAGAAAATCCCATAGGGGGCACCGCCCACTCTACCTGTCACATGTAGGGGGATACTTGCCGGTGAGAATCTAGCGGCCCACACCTCGCCAGGCTCCACCGCCTCTCGGATCGGGGGGTCAAGCCACTCTTGAGGAATTGTTGAATCAATCTCCCTTCTCCTCAACTTAGCTTCTCGCTAGCAACCTGATGCTTGCTAGAACACCTCGTGATCCACTATCCTGTACACCTTCCACTATGTCCTGATAGTACAAGCAGGGCCAGCCTCTGATCCAGCCCACTGGATGTGGGGCCGCTCGCCAATTTGTATCCTGTCCCGATCTTTGACTTGGGGGTTCCAGACCACTGGCTAGTAGTCTATCTCCTCTTGGCATCTTGGCGGCCTCTAAATTAGGGCCTTGCAAAGGCTCTTCCATACACGAAGTAGGCTGCGGAGGAAGGAGAATCTGCGTGGCGTGATCTAGGTAGTCGTGAAGATCCATCTCAGGGATGGCCTCCAATCACCACCAGGCCTTGGTTTTCACTCTTGGAGATCCTCTTTCAGAAGGACCTTCCGGGTCTACCCTCCTGGTGTGAGCCCACGGACTACTAGCTTGCCCAAAAGGGCCACGCTTTGGAACTCTGGGTCTATGATTCCAAGCCCTCTGTCAGATAGATGGCGGATGATGGTGGCCTATGCCACCTTGGCCCGAGAGTCCTTAGAACTGTTTGAGCCGACCCATAGGAAGTTCCGCACTAGGCGGCGAAGCTAAACCACATAAAACGAGGAAAAGTACCAACATGAGGCAATGTACCATGCCATAGCTAGGAGGACCTGCTTGACCACCACGGCTCGGCCCACTAAGGAGAGGCGGACAATACTCCAATAGGTCAGCTTTCACCTGATAGAGTCAAGAATTGGGAGAAACTGCTGGGCAGGAGTGATGTCGAGTCCCACATGGAACCCTATGTATCGAATGGTCTGTCCACTGCACGCCCATCATAGTTGTCAGGTACGAAAAGTACGACACGGTACGGTACGATAAAATATGGTACTAAATGGTACCTTAAGATTTTATAAGGTACAGTACGATATTAGTACGAAAAAAAAAATTAACTTCATTATTTTGAACTATAGATGATAAAACAGATGTTTAAAGTCTAAATAGCAATGCTATTGGAGTATATAAGATGAATACTTGAGGGTAACACGCCAAAACCTCTATGGCATATGCTGCATGCGCAACACGCGCTACAACTTACAAGTACATTCATAGGAGTGGATACATCATACATGAATGATCATACAAATAAGAGGCATGTATGCTTGAGAGAGAGAGAGAGAGAGAGAGAGAGAGAGAGAGAGAGAGTATTAACGTCTCTAAAAGGCCAATGTGGCCTATGAGACCAAAGCAGTACATACAATGATGGTGTGTTTCTCATTTGGAATGAGAAAAAAGATGAAAAACATGCCTATAAGACTAAAAAAGAAATGAAGTAGTGTCCTATAAAAGGGGAAACATGTTAGTGATCTGAAAGTGAGAGTAGAGAAAGGAAAACTCTCCATCAATGATATGTTTGTTCTCTAGGGAGGTGTATCTCTGCATGGCTGAGGCGTCTCGGCATCTGTCTCCTGTGGCGCTCAATGATGGCTTTAATTTGTCTATGGTGTGAATGTCTAGGCCTTGGTCCGGGTGGACGTGGACCGCCTAGACCGCCTAGAGAGAGAGAGAGAGAGAGAGAGAGAGATGAAATGACATGAGATGCTTTATTAACATCTACAAGAGGCCAAAATGACTTGTGAGACCAACAGTTACCAAACAAACCACCGAAGGTTTTGGTAAAAGATTTATGAATTTTGTTATGGTTTTGTTTGGCATTGCTAAGGCTAAAGTAGCTACCGATGGTATATTCACTAATTCGTGCTCTTAGAAGGTACATTAGGCCAAGCTATCCTCTGGCCTAGTTTTATTAGCGATGTGTACTAATGTTTTGGGTTGGGTGGCAAAAAATGAGGTGTGAACAAAGGTAAAATCAATAGAATTAAGCTACTTGATGATTCTCAAATGGTGCTGAATTTATTTATTGATGACACTAACATATTGTGAAAGATGATGGGATATCAATTTAGAAACGTTTGGAACTGCTTGAATACCTTATGTATGGCCTTTGGCTCTAGGATAAATCGTAGCAAAACATGTATGAGGAGTCTAATTAAGCTTCCACCCCCTTTCTTGGTTGATCGATCAAGGCTACAAAATCACCACCACCACCACCACCACCACCACCACCAAAACAACAACAGTCAACAACCCAAACCACCACCAACAACAACAACCACCACCACCAAAAGAAGAAGAAGAAGAAGAAGAGAAAAAGTGCTTGTTTTTTGGTACGAATTCGTACGGTACGCTACGGTACGAGCCGTATAGTACGAACCAGTTCGTACTACGTACGAGTGCAACTATGACACCCATCTAAACGCCAAGTGGACGCCCCACTCCGTACTAGCGTCCCTGTCTGTAAGAAAACCAACCAACTTTCGCCAGTTGATTTTCGCTCTCGCTATAGTGTAAACACCTCCAAAGCTAGTGTCACTTTCTTGAGCATCATCACATCATCCTCCATAGCTATGGCACATGTGAATGCACTTTGCCATAGGCCTGGAAGGTGAACTCCATTCCCCCATGGTGGCTCTTGGACCATGGGGATAATAGATGCTTCAGGCGGTACCACCAGGGCATCTATCAGCCAGCAGGCTGAAAGGCATGACTCTGTATACTGGTAGAAGCGGGCCTCGGAAGGGGAACTGTGGGATGGGGTCGGGGGGATCCCTGAGGAGGGGGTGGGTGTATGGGTTGTGGGATCTCTGGTGGGGGTGCTCGTGACGCCTCCGTGGGTGGTTGGGATGGAGGTCCGTGATCTTGTTGGTGGGACGAGTTGGAGGGTGCTCTGCTGGGGGGCCATTGCATGCTCTCCTGCTCTCTATTGGTGACTAAGTGTGATGGATTGACTAAGGCCCCCCTTGCCGTCTCCTTCTTTGTCGCTGCTGCGTGATGCCCAAAGTCATGGCATCGCAGGCACTGCCTTGGCTGCCCAGTCACTATAACCTGCTGTCTAAAGCAATATCTACATGTCTCAATCTTCAGAAACTTTGGTATATTCTTTGTATCTTTCACTACGACTCATATCTTTGGGACTCTTGCGGTTGTCACTACATCTGCGAAGGAGGCAGGCATCACTGTGCCAAAGAGCCGTTAAAAGTCCTCCACTAACTGGCGATACTCTTTGGTGATCATGTGGTAGGTTGGAGGGGGGGGGGGGGGTGCTGGTGAGGAGGGGTAGATACTGTTTTTTGGTGGTGGAGAGGTGTTGGACGCCATGGATGACTGTGTCAGACTAGAGCCGTGCGGGTGGAGGAGGACTTGCAGGCTGGTGGCCGCAGGGTGAAGGAGGCGGGTGAGGTACGAGGGCGACCGGGGGGTGGGGGTTGGGGGTGGTTTAACTAGGCGTGGGAGGCCGTGGTGGGGGGGGGGGTGGGGGCAGTGTGATGGAAAGGGTGTCTGGCGGGAGAGAGAGGTGCAGTGCGCCGCGGGGGGGGGGGGGGGGGGGGGTTAGTGGGGGGCATGATGGCAGTTCAGCGGCGTGATGGACAGGAATCGCTTGTCAGATCTCTTCGAACATTAGGGTTATTGATAGTGACTGCAGAGCTGAAAACGTGTTGACGTAGCAATTGGCTTCAAGTTGAGGAAGCTGCACAAGAACCAGGGCTGAGCTGGTGTTGAGCTAGCAGATCAGTTGGTGGCGTCAGAAACAAGGGGCCATTGCTGACGTAGCACAAGGCAGATGAGAAACTGAGCAGGCGAGCTGACGCCCGTTTCTCAGCTGACGAGACTGTGCAAGCTGAAGTTGGCAGCAGATTCACAGGTCACAAGACAGGTGACGGGACTTCTCTAATACAAATTGTTGAAGTCAGAACAGCAGTATAGCTTCAGTGTGAACATGATTGTAGAGAGAGTGTGGTCACAGCTTGACACTTGATAGATTGAAAAGTAAGATACCAAGTACAAAGTACAACCCTTGGACTTTAGGGTTGTGCAAGTAACTTAAAGTGCGTTTACACAAATGTGTGTAATGCGCGGTAAGTGACCAAAATGTGTAACATAAATACATAGATGAAAAATAATGTGACTGGGGGGAACAAAACCTCTCTTATGGAGAGTAAAAAGTGCCCTAGTGTCTTACATGCGGATCACTGAGACTCCTATGTGAGTGTAGGCATGAGTAAAACCCAACAATACTGTGTTTTTGCCAATGTTGAGTAGTAGTTTCAATAATTTGCAACACTCGAGAGCAAACAGAGGTTGCATCTAAGGTGCCATTGGCAAAGCAAATGAAGACAATTGCAGTGGTTTGCAACACTTGAGCAAAGAGAGGTTGAAGAGAAATTTTGGAGAGTCCATGAGAGTGCTAAACCAAATTCAAATGCCCAAGAGGTTCCTATATTGTTATGTGCTCTGATTCTGCTCATTTGTATTCTCCTCCTAACCTAGAATTGTAGGCAAAGAAGGCCATCTTGCAAAATTTGTGGGCTTCTCCAAAGCAACTTCCTTGATTCCCATTGTCGTCTTTGTTGGGGCCTCCATTGCTAGGCTGTATGTCTCCAATAGTTGGGCCGTGGTCAAAGGGCCATGGTCAATGTGTCATCTTTTATAATAGTGTGCCGCTACTCTAATGCTGCATTGAGAACAGTCTATAAACTGTACCTAATCCAAGTCTTCGTAGATAGGTTAGCCACCAGTCTTGGAAGTTGCAATCACTTGAGTATGATTTCCCTTCTAAGAAGAGATCTTCACAACTCTTAGTGGTGTTTGTGTTTTTGCTACTCTTGGGAGTCACACTGTGAGTAGTGCGATCAGCCCATAAGGCATAAGGCAACAGCCTAGGCCATTCTCGAACCCGTCCATTGCATGCTTTGGCCAAGGCTTTCACAATCGGCGGATTGCCTCTTTCGCTCTTTTTGTTGCCTTCTGGATTATATGCTGAAGTCAAAGCAAGTTTAATGCCAAGGCGAGAGAAAAACTCCCTAGCCTCATCAACATCCAACTCACCTCTATTTGTAAATACTCTTCTATATACTAAGTCTCATCAAAACTGTCCAAAGTAGACATATGACAAATATGATCAGTATGCATGGCTGAAAGATCACCCCCATCATCACCATCATCAACGCAAGGAAAATCCATATCATCATACCTCGCTCATGAAAGCATATCAGCTACGGGGTTCTTCCGTTATTATCTCTATCATAGCTTTGGTGCTTTAAGGCCTTGGAGTCTCTATCTTTGAGTCTCCTGCTGTGAATCTTGAAATGCAAACCACTTTCTCTGAGAAGACAACCTGCATGGAGAATCTCCCCCAAGAAAGATAGGTCCTCTACTGAAGGGTGTGACTGGACATTGCTAAGTGTTACTACCTAAAGGTATCAATGACTGTGGTTGAGCATTTATGAAAAGCACTCATGGTGTCTTCTTTTGGACTATTGCCACCATAAAAGATTCTATATTGTATCATGCCCCTGAATAAATGTTCATACAAGATCTAAGATGACTAACCTGTGTCCAATATGGCCAATTATAAGCTGCAAATAATTATGATACTACCACTAGCTAGAGAAAGCTCTCTGAGGATGGATAGTTTTCATGAATGAGAAGTGTCTCAGTCATGGTAGTAGCAGGGAATTATGGGGGCCAGAGTCATAATGGAAAGCATCATGGAGGTGGTACCCTTGAATGGAGAAATGACACAGTGATAGATCAGACATGGATAGGGCTCTTTACCAGAGGAGAGATCCTTCTTGTAGTGATAGCCACTTGTGGAGAGTGTGTTTAGTTTTTCAGTAGAGATGGATGGCAGATTTAGGCAAGAGGATCTGGATCAGTTAGAGGTCATAGGATGCTCTGGATAACGAATTAGATTTGTGACTCATTGTGATAGGACTAGGTACTTAGACCTAGACCCTCAAACTTGTATGGAAGATGGATGGAGACATTGGGCAGGAGGCTGCTACAAAGGCTTCAGTGGGATCCTAGGGAGTGGGTATGGAGAGATCCACTTGCAAAAACACCTTAGGATGTCCCCTTCTTTGGCTATACCACTAGGTTAGGAGGAGAATACAGATGAGGACTAGAGTGGTGCCAGCTGCAGCTGAGCACTGGACTGTTCCAAGGTATATCACAGCCTTTCCTAGGAGTTTAGCAGTTGGTACATAGCTTCGCTATGGTAGAGAAACTACTTGCGCTAGATGTGGGGAGCATGAGGAGACTCAAAGGTATTGCTTATGGGATTGCCCACGGGCTTAGGAGGTTTGGCAGAGAGCCCTGAGGATGGTGTTTCAGGGCACTATAGATTCTATGATTTCTACGTGGGGGACAGTTGCATGGGTCACTGACAGAGGCCCAGCTTAAATATGATGTCAAGATACTCATTTTCTAAGAAGCTTAAATATTCTATGTGAAAACACTTTACTTTTTAGGGATATGATGGCCATACCTCACTAAAGGTCCGGATTGTAGGACTGAACCATCATTAGAGATATGGTGGGAACACACATTCTACCAGAACCTTGAAAGTGGAATCAACAGATGCATGTGCAGATTGTTTTAGCATAAAATTTGGTTCAGATGCAGCTTATTGTCCAAGGTCCAAGTGCCTATTAGAGACCAGCAAGATGTATACCATGCCCATATATGTCTTACAACTGCAGAAAGTTACATGACATAGATGGTCACAGGTTTATTTGTTGTGTGGGTTTTTGCTTCACAGAACAGAAAATTCTATTTATGAATCCCCTGAGGGTAAAATATTCTGATGTGAAGTACAAAAATAGCCTTGTAAGGAAATTTCAGAACAAAAAATATACAGCAAAGTGAAAGTCTATTACAGGGCCCGAATAAATAGCCAATTGGTGCGGTTTTGTTCTATGTTACATTAATGATGTTTGTATAGAAATGTGCATGAGGAATCTCCTAGTTGGGAAAGTATTTTTTGATCGGGAAATCGGCTTTGTCAGATGGAAAATGCGATGCATTTATTCATTATTTAGATCATTGTAGAATATTCTATGTCACATTAATGATTTAGTTGTCTTTTATTAGTGTTTTCACGAAGCCCGATTGTAGTTAGTGAGGTGGAGGATCAATCATTACTAGAATTTCTTTATGGGTGCTTCACAAGCGCTACAGCATGTGGACTAACATGATTGATGTGATAAGTTATTTGATAAATTTGCAGGACAGTTTATGATGTATGGTTAGAAGCTGTCCTTGCTTCATGCCATGCACAAAGTGATGTCTACAAACAGTTGATTTATGAATTACTTCTTCTTTACAAAACATTGTGTATTCAAGTATTTATATTATGACCTTTTGAAAGTGAACATATGATAAAAGCTATGACTTGAGCAGGGAGGAAAGTTTGATCATGCGGATCGTCTCTTTCATAGCATTGAAGGTGCCTTTAAAAATTGTTTGGCCAACACAAGCGATGTGAAGGAATTGATTCCTGAATTCTTCTACATGCCTGAATTTCTTGTAAATACAAATAAATATTATATGGGAGTAAAGCAAGATGGAGAAAAATTGGGGGATGTAATGCTGCCTGGCTGGGCCAAGGTATTCAACCTGTTATAGCACCTCTAGGGAGGTAAAATAGTTAATAAAAAAACATCATTTTCAATTAGCAAAATTTTCAATTATGACAAGGTATAACCCATCTTCTTTTGATATTCTAATGTCAGTGGTTTAAAATCACTAACTGCTTCTGATCGGGTTACATAAAGGGTTCTCCAGAAGAGTTTGTATCAAAGAATCGAGAAGCTCTTGAGAGCGAGTATGTTAGTCAACATCTCCATCAGTGGATTGACCTGATATTTGGGTATAAACAACGTGGTCGACCAGCTGTTGAGGTATTTAAGCATGGATTGCACTTTAGTAGGGACTTTAGCACACCAACAGTTTGACCAAGAGAGTTTTGTTTGAGTAAATTTCTGTTTATATGATGCGATTCAAGCAAAGTTTACATTATCTAAGCTGCTTATGTTCTTCATGAATGCACACGTGTACAAACATGTTAATGTTAACTCAGGACTTACTCATTTGAGGTCATGGTTTTGTGCATTGACCTAACAAGTAATGCTTCTCTGAGATGTTACCTTTTGGGTTGAAATTCAGCAACTGCATGTGTTTGTGCGTTGACTTAACAACCAAAGTTGCTGAGAGAGTTTCTGAGATTTTACATTTTGGGTTGAAAAACAGCAATCTGCCAACGCCCTTGAGAAAAGCTTAAAGAGTGACAGAAGTTTCCCTTTGTTGTCTATCAAAGTGATCCTGCCACCCTGCTCCTCAATGCCAGGCTGCTCTTGGCATTCATTAGAGGCCAGTTTCACCCAGGTCTGCTCGTCAGCCACCCTGCTACTGGCCACCACACAGCAACTGCCAGCCAACTTCACCAAATTTTCTGCCTTCAGCCTCTCCTTCTTTGCCTACTGTCCTGCTCTGCCTGGCCCCTTCTCTGCCTCTCCTGCTTTTCCCTGCCTTCTGCCTGACAGCCCCTGCCCTCCTCTTCCTGCGTGCCCAGCCATCTCCTGCCAGGTGCTTGCCAGGGTCCTGCACCATCCATGGCTTCCACTCCCCTTGCTTTAGTAGCACTTTTTGAAGCAATGGCCTTTGCTCTCTCCTCCTCACTCCTCTCTGCCACACAAGCAATGGCACAAGGCCAGAAGAGGCGAAATTCAGCAACACAGGACCCACACAGCACCAGGGAGAAAACTTAGAATCGTGAGATAGTAGCTGGTCTCCCTTGAGTGGTGGATGAGGTTCGCAACCTCCCTTATCGTGGATTGAGTCTCGTGCTGGCACATCATCTCTAGGCATTCCGCTGCTAGATGGCGAATGTCTTGTAGGGGATTGTCCTAGATGTTCTATATACAACTAACTGGAATAGGTGTCCTCCATGGACTTTGGGGAATCCTAATGGCTGGAGGGAGAGTCTACGGAGGAATTAGGGGTGATGATCCTAACTGATGGATGCTAGAGGGGACACCCTCAAACTGTGTCTGCAAAGGTCCTATCCTTCTAAATAACATAACCAAAGACTGCCTATCTCAGCAATGTGAGAGGGGGAATACTTGCTGGGACATGGACTGAACCACGATCTGAGTGCTACTATTTGGATGCTGTCTCCTGGGGGGACCAGAAGATCGAGAACAAAATGGATTAGACTGAGCAAAGGGGATTGAAACAGCTGCAAAAGGGGAGTAAGAGGAGGCCATAAGAAGGAATAAGGGTCTGTGAATTGAGTGAGCAGGAAGAGGGGGGGACTGTGACGGGCAGGAAGATGGGGTGGGAGAAGGCTAGCTGCAGCACTGGCAAAGGGCAGAATGTGGGTAGTAGTGACCACAAAGGAGAAGGCTGCACTGAGAAGGGAAGGAACAGGAGCATGCCGAAGCAAGAAAGGGAGGAGCAGGTGAGGGCTCCTGGCAGTGTAGGAGGGAGAAACCAGGCTTTCCAGGCACAGAGGAGGGGAGGGCAGTGAGCAGAGCTTTTTTTTTTTGTGGGTGGAAGGGGGGGCATTGCCGGCACAGTGACAGCAGCAAACCCAAAGGGCAGTGTGTTCAGTTCATTATTCATCTTGATTTCCAAAGCAAAGCCTTATTGGTGAAGTTTATTGTTGTTCAATATCTCCTAGGTGAGATCCTTTGGAAAATGCTCATTTTACCTGAGCTACAGGAGATGACATTGCAGTTGTAAGGGTGGCAAAAGCTCAGCATGAGATAGGTTCTTTATGAGATTGATGCTGCAGGCTATGGTGGAGCCTTTGAGGACAGCTTTGTAACAGGCATCAGTGCTTGGGCGGCAGTATGTTTTGCCCTCTTTCAGACTTTCGTGCAGCTTATTGAAGAGAAGAGAAGAGAAGGCACCTATTTCTTTTTTAACTGTGAACTCAATGACAGGAATTACCACCTATTTGGGAAAATACCATCTATCTTGGGGCGGATTTTGTTTAGAGATCTCAGACACTAGGGGTGTGTGGAGAACTTTCACCAAGGGATTAGCTCACTCATGATGAGACTGATGGACACTAGAAGTACTTGAGCTTGTGCTAATAAGATCCTAGTAGCTCAAAAAGGACTTATTAGTCCATCTTGTCTTGGACACTTAGGCACTGCTAGAAATGCCTCCTCCAACTCCTCCTTTGTAAAATGGGCTATTTGATTTCTGCTCATCCTATTCATGACCCTCTTCTTCATGCTCTGCTATACTTTCTCTCTATCCATCTCTGGCACGTTTTGGGGGGTAGGGGGAGAGGGCCAAGTGCTCTAGTTGTGAATCTTAGCAAAACTATGTCCACTTGCAGCAAAGATGAGGTACTTCAATGAATGGTGGTCAGTCTAATAAATATACAGGACACTGAACAAACAATGATGCGCAATTTTAAGCACATGGATGGCCATGAACAAGTTTTTGGATCTCAAATGCGACAGATTGGATGCCTTGATAAAGAACAACACGTATCATAATTACTCACATCAATATGAATCTCAAAAGGTTTGTTTGGATTGATAAACTGCCATATTGATGCCATAGTAACTAGTCGTTTCAATGTTTGGAACATGTCCCAAAGACTATTCCAAATGTACGAATAGTCGTTAATACTATCCATTGTAGATCCCAAAGACATCGATGCCATAGTATCCATATTCGATGTGATGCCCTAGTATTCAACGTTAATACACTATCCATACTAGATTCCAAAGACATTGATGCCATAGTAAGATAGTCGTTTCAATGTTCTCAGTGAAAGCATTATGAAGATAAGGTAGGGTTTGCACTAAGAAAACATAGAATACACAAATAGAGGAAGAAAGAGAACAATGAAGTGAATGAATCAATGTTGTAAATGACCGAAAGGGTGTACAAAATGCTCAAAGTCAAAGCAATGAATGTAGTCGGAGTATGAAGTCCATAGAAGATGGATCCTGAGTGTTGTAACCACCAGTCGGAGCTATGGGAGTGCTGAATGTGGAAGGCAGTAGGCTGGTCACCAAATTGTAGTAGTTTAGAGGCTGAAAACTGGTCACAAGAAGTGTAGACAGTTGGGCAATAGATGGAGTGATGTGTGCTGTAGAGTGGCCTGCAGAACAGCAAAACGCATGCTGTTGACTAATGCTTGAATGCTGATGTGGCAGTACGGACAGGCCTGCAGCAAAACACAGATGTCTAGGTCCTCCTAGTAGTGGGGTGGCAGCAGTAGAATGGACAGCAAATGTTGTAGATGATGTGGCTGCAGTTGACGATGGCTGGACAGCAGATGGGCGATGGTTGAAGGCTGAAAACTGGGTGTCAAAAACAGAGGATGTGTGGAATGATGTAACTTGCCAAAAAAGATGGGCCGAACGGTGGGCAGCTTTTCTATTCAAAATTATAGAAGGATCCTCCGAAATTAGGGTTTTGCTTATGGGAGACATAAACTCTCTTGGTCCACTGCAATCTTGTGTGCTGCCAACCAGTCCTTCAGCTCGCCCATTCGGTGCAACCAGCCAGGCACCACAAGCAGTCCGGCAACTCAGCTTGGTTCTGGAGCAACCCCTCCATCTCAGCCACCTGCGTCTGCCACCTCAGTTCCTCCTCTGCCAGGTCCACTAGCCTGGTCTAGTTTTGCTCAGTAAGAATCATAGGTAAAAAGGAAAAACAAATTCACTCTTTCAATTTTTTAATTCAGATTTGATCTACTAGAAGGGGCTTGTGCCCACGTAGCATATCTTTTTTTGTGCAAGTGTCGGGAACATATTTATTGCAGAGATTTTGTGAATTTCAGGTCAGAAATTTGGAGCTTTTGATGTGAGCTCAGAGATTGGCAAATGTGCATTAGTGATAGTCTATAAATAGACTGACTTTATGCATTTTGGGACAACAAATTTAGGGGCTTTTGCATTTTTTGTGTTGCTGAGCGCTGTTTGTACCTTGGACAGCATATACATCAGACAGATTTTGACAGTGTGATTAGATTTGCTAATTACAGCAGGGTGCTTGCTGTAAATTTTGAAAATTCTCAGATTTTCAGGTTGGTCCAGCTCAAAGTATTTCTCTTGTGCTCTTTGATTAGTGATATTTACCATGCCCAATCAAGGACAAGCTAATGTATTCACATGTGTCCAAAGAGGATAGTTTGGATAGCAACAACTATTCTTATGGTCTTTTATGGTGAAAAATGTGTTGATTGCAAATAATCTTTGGGATTATGTCAGTGGTGAATAAGTTCGCGCTCAACAACTTCCCCAAAGACCAACAACACAAAAGGCTTGGGCCACACGGGATGCTCAGGCATTGTCACTGATTACATTGGCAGTTCAAGGGTCTATCATCCCCCACATTCGGTCTGCATGAGAAGCATGGTTGACCCTTGAGCAAATGTTTGTCGGAAAAAATGAGGCACGCATCTCTTTCTTGAAGAAAGAGCTTAAGACTATGAAGATGAATGAAGGTGATTCTATGTAGGATTATCTCAATAAAATTTAAGACTTGCGTGAGCAGCTTATGAATGTAGATAAGTACTTTTCGGATGCGCAATTGATCTCTACTACTATGAATTCGTTGCTGTCCTCTTATTTGGCCTTTTATACAGGCTTGAATCTCACTACGAGGATATTCCCACAGCCACTTTCTTTTTTTCAATTGGTTAGTTTTCTCTTAGAGGGAGAGTAAACAAGAAAGAACAGTGGTGTGGATATTATATCCTCTGAGAAGGCTTTTATGGCAAGGTAGAAGGGCAAGGGCAGCCAAGCTAAAAATGCTCCACTGAGCTCTGGGACTTTAGATACTTCACAAAGCAGCAAGAAATAGGGGGGGCGCACAAGCCAAGAAGAGCAAGTGCCACTATTGCAAGAAGCCAGGTCACTACATCACATAATGTAGGAAGTGCATAGCCAAGGAGGAGTCAAGGATGTTTGTTTCTAATGCACCTTCTACTGCTACTGAGGCCGTGTCTTTTATTGCAAACTGTGACTATTATTTCTACACTTGCAATTATGACTCGTCTTGGACTAATAGAGCATTTAGCTCTACTGAGGATGCGAGTACATGGTTCTTTGACAGTGGTGCTTCTAGGTATATCACATTCTATAGGGATTTGTTTTCCTTTGTTATTGCAGCTGCTGTTGGCAAGTGTGTATAGTGGGCCAAGAATGCATCATACCCTATTAGAGGTATTGGAGAGATTATGTTGATAGCCATTGATGGCTCTATTCTCCGTTCAGTAGATTCATTATTTATGCTAGGCATAAAGAAGAATTTGTTGTCTATTTCTTCTTTTGCAAAGTGTGGTCTGTAAGTCACATTTAATGATGACAGATATATAGTGGGGAATGGAAGTTGCCCAACTAATTTTATTATTGGCTAGTCAGATTATTTTCGAGACCACATAAATAATTACTAGATTAATTTTCAATGTTTAAACACTAAAAATTAATATTTAATTATGGATAATGTTGAAAAACCATTTGGCAAGGTTGCAACTTGTCACAAATGCCTGTGCAAGATTGAGAAACATCTTTAGAGGTTGGAGAGAGGCATTTTAGTGCATTCGGCTTGCAAGAGAGGGAGAGGAGATGTTGCTGGTTTGACCTACAGCCATTGGAGGACCTTCTAAGGCAAACAGAGGTAGGAGAAGACCAATCAACAACAGGTGACAATATCTATAGGTTGCTGAGACAAGGCAGCAGCAATAAATGGCTTATTTTCTTTAGTTCTTCACGAAGAAAGTTTGAATATTCTCTCTCCTCAACATTCTCTCTCATTGCCCAGCCTTTCTACAACCTTGCTCCGAAGATTATAGCACTCAGATGAGTAGAGGTTGAGAAATTTCAAATTTCTCTATTGTAAACGGTAATCTCTAGAGCAAAAATTAGGATTTAGCAACAGCTTTGGGAAGTGTGCCAGAAATTGGAAGCTCCAAGACTTGGATTCAATAGGACCGAAGCTATTTTTAGCCAAATTCAAGTGGAGGAACCGGCAAATCAATGAATTTGGGGCATTTTTCATTTTCATCAAAGCGAGTGAAGGCCAATCGAATGTCCGAATCAAGGGATAGATCGAATTGAAGACTTATTGGTGGTTTTAGACAGCAAGGGGAGTTGGATTACCGAAAAGGATTGGGAAAACTGCATTGTGCATCAACTTCTTTTTCAATTAAGTTGAAGAAATACCGAAAGGGGTAGCAGTTTTGGGGCCAAAAGGGTGTCCATTGTCCGTTGTCCAAGATTATAAGTTAATTTACATTTCTTAGTTTTGTAATAAATGTTGATGTTGTAACTAGATTGTAATTAAGGAATTATCATCCATCCACGGAAGGAAGGCTAGTTTCATGGTTCCATTGTCCGGACACTACTCAATCCCTTGATTTGGTGGGTCCAAGGCATCTAATTGCAAGCCAAACCTTTGTACTAGTGCTGATTTTTACTCTCAACTGAGAAATAACAGCAATATGTCTTCATACAGTGAGATGGACTCAAGCAATGATGATGCTTCTCGATATGAACATTTACATGGAAATGAAGGAAATGCAAAGCCTAACCTTGGACAAGGCTCAGACCATGGACAGCAAGCTAAAAATGTTGCTATTGGGCCAAATGCACGGCCTTCAAGGTATAATGAGGCTAATGACTAGCAAAGTGAAGAGGAATTTGATAACCAATTCAAGAATAGGATGAGGACAGCAACAAATCTCTTTGTTGAATTAGCAAAGGATCCTCTATTTACCCAACTTTTGAATGCATTGAAGAAAAACAACAAACGCAAGAAAAAGAAGACATCTTCTATACCTTCGAGACAGCTAGGTGCACCGAAGATAATGTCAAATCCTTCATTTGAAGCTCCCAAAGATGCTAATGAAATAAGATTATTGGTACCTACGGGGCAAGGAATGCAAATGCAACACTATTAGGGAACTGCCAATCCAATGGATTTTGGATAGTTGGGCATGCACAATATGATGGGCCAGGCAGGATATTTTGGTGGAAGCACGATTTTTCATGCTATGGTTGGACAGGGACTGCATATGGAAAGTGTATGGCACAAATCCCTGTGGTATGTAGCAATCAATGCATGGTGTGCAAGGCCCAATGTATTCAAATATGGTTGGAAATATGTAAAACCCTATGTATGGCAGCATTGTTTTGATGCCTATGGCACAAAGTCGTATGTTTGGTACTGCATCTGCACCTCCGAATGCTTATGGGGCTCAAGGAATGAATGTTGCTTATGCAAATGCTCCATTTGCGTTGATTTTTATGTAAATTCAACAAATGCACCCTTTTTGCAGCAGCCAGTGTATGCTTGATACCCAAAGGGATAGCAAAAGACTATGATGAGGATGAAAAAGCAGTGAAGTTTGAGTCCTTTAGTGATACACAAGATAGGTTGAAAGTTTTGACTTTCATTCAGCAGTTTGATGCAGCCTATTCAAGGGGGGGTGCTTCAACGAGTCCTCAAACATTCAAAAGGTGGCCACTTTCTTAAAAGGGAATGCATTACAGTGGTGGTGCACTCTTTTGATGCAAGGTAGAGCACCATCAACGTGAGTACAATTCAAGCAAAATGTTTGCATTGAATTGGTTGACAAGTACCTTTGAGGCGGACATCATGATAGCCTAGAACAAGCTAATTGGTAAGGAATGTAAGAATTTGGAGCAATATAATAAGATGTTTTGGGATGCATTGCTACCTATTACTTATTGCCCCATAACCCTTAATAAGCAAGTGGGAAAATATGTTTGTGGACTGCCCAAAGGAACCAGGGATTTTTGCATTAAATCTATTGTGTCTAGCATGTATTAGCTCATAGAGACTATTGCTACAACTGATGCTTTTGTGCATGGGAAGGATTCAGGCTTCTTAGAGTGGGGAGATGTTGAATAAAAAGTTATTTAGGAATTAGAAAAGGGAAAGATCTGAAAATCGCCCTAAAAAGAGGCCAAAACAGCAAAGAAAGGGCTCAAAAACATTGGCACAACGTAGGGAATTCGTTAGCTGCAAATAAATGTTTTATTTCTAAACAAGAGGGTCACATTGCAAGGGACTGTCCCAATAGGCAGCAAGAAGGTTCTATTACTTTTGTAAATGGATAATACTTTCTTGGGTGGTCCTGCCCTCTTTTCAATTCGAGTACATAAAGTTCGCACCAAAAGCTTTCAAAATCTATTGAAGATTGGTCATCCACTAAGCTATAGGCCCCGCCTATCATTCGCAAGCAGATTGAGAAGTACTCCCCCTCTTGTTTCAGAAAATTAATGAGGCACTTTATTGACTGGGCAGAAAAGCGGCGAGATTCTAAAGGAAAGAAGGCCAAAACATTAGTGGGATTGGTGCCCAATGTTGTTAGTGATCAGTCCAATGATGATGCTATTAAGTCATGTAGAGCATGAGAATGGAGTAAAATTGGGGATCAACATGTATTGATTTTCTTTGATAATTGTGCATAAGCCAACTTCATCTTTGTTGACATGGCAGTCCGTCTTGGCATTAGAGAGGATGAGATGGCACCCATGGGAAAGTTGAAATGGCATGTAAAGGCAATGGAAAGCCCATCACACCACTCATTGGAAAGCTTAGGTTGCATATACAGGGATATGTGGACAACGAAGAGTTCTTCATTACTCCACCTGAGGGTTATGATGTATTGCTTGGTATGCCGTGGTATCACCATATGCATGCAGTGATTGATTCTTGTGCCAAAGAGATCACTATTCAATATAAGTAAAAGGCACTCACACTTAATGTAAAGTTAAAAGGTGAATTTGTTATTGTTGTATCTACAGTTGCTAATTCTAAAGTAATAAAAAATCATCTTTTCGCAAAATGTTGGGAATATGTCTAAGTTAGAGAAGGATCACATGTCATTTCTGAAGATGTATGCTAATTTATTCTCTCAATCACTTCTAAGGGAAGCTACCGCCTAAAAGGCCAGAAGATCATGGTATAGATCTTATCTTGGAAGTAGCCCACCTAACAAGCGACCATACTGTTGGGTTTTAGTCACGCCTACGCTCACACAGGTGTATCGGTGATCGGCAGGACACTGGGCCACTTTTTACTCTCGGTACGAGAGGTTTTTTCCCCCAGACTTATTGACTTCTTTCGTATGTGCTTATGTTACACACTTAGGGGCACTTATCATGTTCGGATGTGAATACCCCCCACAACCCTAAGGTTTAAGGGTTATACTTTGTACTTTGAGTTCACACTCTTTTAGGCTATTACATTGGGTGTCGTGCTTCACTTTCCATACTGTCTACTGTACTCTCAGCTGAGCTTTAATCCTCTCACCCTCTTACATTTGGTATCAGAGCAGGATTCAGCTCTACTCAGCCTTTGGGAGTTTCCGCTCAGTCCAATTCTGCCTCTGGTGGAAGACCGCCAGTGCTGCTTGTCTCCTGCAGTAGCTCGTAAGAAATAACCTTTGCCGCCACTGTCGAGGTCCGCCACCACTGCGCCAAGTCCACCAATACTTGCTCCACCTACCCATGCTGCTTGTCAGTTTGCGTGGGGACGTCACCTACCTGCAACGCCTCAACCTTGTCAGCGCAACCCAGTCTACGCCCTCTTGCCTGGACTCTGCCACCCGCCTGCGGCAGCACTCGCCACACCTGCCTCCAGCTGGCCATTGCCACCCTTGTCGCTTCCTACTCTGTGCCACACCCGCCTCCAGTGCTGCCTCTGCAGCTTCCTGCGTTTGTGCCAACGCCGTCCTATAGCTTGATCTCCTACATTGGGCCTCCAGCATGCCACGAGCCTCTTTGGACAAAGGTAAAAGTTATTATTATTATTTTATTGCAGATTCATCTCTGGACAAGGGCAAGCACAAAAATCAGAATACGTGTCTGGGACACGATTGATGCAAATTTCTTGGCAAATAAGTCAAGAATTTTGGGGCTTTTGGGGTTTTTGAAGACATTGGCACATGTATTGTAGTCTTAGTCAGAGATAGACTGTTTTGGATAATTTTAAGCAAGAAAATTTGGGGTTTTTGCTCATACAATGTTGCTGAACATTGAATGCACCTTGGATTGCATGCATTCCAGACAATTTTGAAAGAGTGTACCTGAGTGTACTAATTGCAACAAGCTATTTATTGTAATTTCTAAAACTTTTCGAGATTTTCAAGTTGGTCGAGCTTGGACATTGCTCTTTTGCCTTCTCTTGGTGTTTATTATCATGGCAAAGCGAGGAGATGTATTTAGCTATGTATCCAAGGAGGACAGATTGGATGGTAACAACTACTCACTTTGGTCCTTCATGATGAAGAATGTGCTTGGTGTGAAAAATCTTTGGGACTATGTCAGTGGAGAAGAAGTTAGGCCCGGAGTTGTGGCTCATGCTGCTACTTTTCCAAGAGGACGTGGACAACGGGCACCTCAGTCTGTTCAGCCTACTCCACTTCAGCCACTTCCCCAAAGATCAAGAGCTCAAAAAGCATGGGATACACGGGATGCAAAGGCTTTGTTGCTGATTACATTGGTAGTTCAGCAGTACATCACCCCTCACATTCAGTCTTCAGCTTCTTCACGAGAAGCTTGGCTAACTTTGGTGCAAATGTTTACTTGTAACAATGAGACCCGCATCTCTTTCTTAAAGAAAGAGCTTGAGACATTGAAGATAGATGAGGGTGATTCTGTGCAGGATCATTGAATAAAATTCAGGACTTGCGAGAGCAACTTATAAATGTCGATGAGTACTATTTAGATGCACAGCTAATATCTACTATATTCAAGTCACTACCTCCTTCGTACTTGGCTTATCATACGGCCCTAAACCTCACCATGAGGATTTCCCCATAGCCAATTACTTTTCTTCAGTTAGTCAGTTTGCTTCTATACGAGGAGCAAACAACAAGAAATAGTGGTGTGGATGTCATAGCCCCTGAGCAAGCTTTTATGTTAAGACAGAAGGGCAAAGGCAGCCAAGTAAAGAATGCTTTGTAGAGCTCTGGGACTTCAAGCACTTCATAGGGTAATTAAAAACAAGTGGGCATGCAAGCCAAGAAGGAAAAATGCCACTATTGCAAGATGCCAAGCCACTACATCATTGAGTGTAGAAAGCACATCGTCAAGGAGAAGATAAAAAAGCCATGGATGTCTGTTTTTTATGCTCTTTCCACTGCTAGTGAGTCAATATCCTTTGTTGTAGACAAGGACTATTGCTTTTAGACATGTAGTTATGGCTCTTCTTGGACTAATAGAGCATTTAGCTATACTGAGGATGCAAGCACTTTTTTTTTTATAGTGATGCTTTTAGGCACATCACATCTCGCATAGATTGATTTGCTTCTGTTGGTGCAGCTCTAGGTTGCAAGTCTGTACAGTGTGCCAACAATGCATCATACCTTGTTTGAGGTATTGGGGAGATTGTGCACAAAGCCATTAATGGTTATTTTGTCCGCCTAGAGGATGCTTTGTTTGTGCCAGGTATAAAGAAGAATTTGCTCTCTATTTCTTCTTTGGCATGTAGTGGATTGCAAGTCATGTCTGATGATGACAGATGCACGGTAAGAGATAAGGAACACATGACTTTGGTCTTGACTGGCACTTTATGTCATGGGTAATATGAGTTGGATGCTCTTTCAATTGATCAATCAGCGTACTTGGCATCCACTCTTACTCTTGCTATGATACAGGAAAAGTTATGGCATGTTCACATGGGACATGTGAACTATGGTAGCTTGATGCTCTTACGGCGCATAGAGATGCTAGATGCTCTAACGGCGCATCTATTTTTGTCTCCCCGTGATGTTTTTTTTAGAGCCACAACTAGGTTAGAGTTAGTGCATTCAGATGTATGTGGGCCTATGCAGACAAAGTCATTGGGTGGATGTTTCTATTTTGTGACTTTTAATGATGACTTTACTTGCTTCTATTGGGTCTATTCTTTGGTGAAAAATTCAGAAGTGTATGATGCATTCTTGGCTCTTGTAGCGCTTGTTGAGAACCATCTGGTTGTAAAATAAAGACTCTCCATTCGGACCCAGGGGGGAATATATGTCCTCTACACTGAATTCTTTTTTGAAACAAAAGGGCATTGTTCATCAGTTCACTACTCCTTATACTCCACAACAGAATGGGGTTGCAGAGAGGAAGAATCGGTCACTCATGGAGATAGCCAGATGTATGTTGAAAGTAAAGAGCTTGCCACACAGTTTTTTGATGGAAGCCGTAATGTGTGCTTGCCATGTTTTAAACAAATGCCCCACCAAAGCATTAAAGAATGTTACATCTTTTGAGGCTTGGAACAGCCGAAAACCTATGTTGGATTCGTACCTTTGGGTGTCTCGCATATGCCCACATTCCCCAGGTACGCAGAAAAAAGTTGGATAACAAGGCTGTTAAATGCATTTTTGTGGAATATAGTAGTGAGAGCAAAGGCTACAGACTCTATGATTCAGTCTCTAAAAAGGTGTTTGCCAGTAGGGATGTAATGTTTGATGAAAAATCAGAATTGTCCCTTGCTAGTTTTGACACATATCAGGCTGCCCGTGATGTATTTGAAGGGCTGTTGCCCATTTCACTTAGTGATTCAACTGGAGTTTCAGCAAGTGACCTTAATTTTCAACTAGTCGCTCCATTGGAAAATGCAAAAAATCAACCATTGGTTGATCTAAATATTCATGAAAGTTCTGAAATTGAAATTCAGCAAGAGCTTATGCATAGTGACGAGGCAATTCATACATGATGCTAGAGGTATTGGTTTATCATAGTCAAGATACATTGGTAAACTTCTTGAGAAGTTTGTCTTACAGGATTGCAAGCCAGTCTGTACACCAATGAAACCTGGACTAAAGCTGTCATTACATGATGACAGTGATTTGTTTGATATACACACATATGCTCCAGTAGTTGGATGTCTTATTTACCTATGTAGCACTAGGCGAGACATACAATTTGCAGTTCCAGTCCTGAGCAAATATATGCATCAGCCACACATGTCATATTGGCAAGCTGTCAAGCGTGTCTTTCATTACTTGCAAGGGTAATAGATATCTTGGATTGCTTTATATCAAGGGGGGACCAGTGCAGTCACATGCTTACATTGATTCTGATTGGGTTGGTGATTATGATTCACGTCACTCCACTAGTGGCAATTGTTTCTTTCTTGGCTCATCTTGCATATCATGGCTTAGCAAGAAACAATCCACTGTTGCCACATCGTCATGTGAAGCTAAATACAAGGCATCTTTCACTACCACAATTGAATGTGTATGGATTAGACACTTGCTAGTTAATTTGAATGTATCTGTTACGGAGCCTACTGCTTTGTTCATTGACAGTCAGAGTATCATTATAGTGGCACGGAACCCAATGTTTCTACACTCACGCAACACATTGAGATACATCATCACTTTGTGAAAGAGAGGCTACATGCAGGTGATATCAGCCTTGTCTATTGTCCTACCACCAGTAATGTGGCAGACATCTTCACCAAAGCTCTTCCTCGTGACAAATTTGAAGCATTTTGCAATGTTTTAAATTTGATCACCTTTGGTGGCCGATGATCCTCGTACTTTTGATCACTCTTCACTCCAGGGGGGTTTGTTGGATTTCACTCACGCCTACGCTCATAGAGGAGTGTCAGTGATCGGTAGGACATTGGGGCACTTTTTACTCTCGGTACGAGAGGTGTTTTTCTCGAGACTTGTTGACATCTTTCCTATATGCTTATGTTACACACTTACAAGCACTTATTATATTCGTGTAAACATGTGCTACAACCCTAAGGTGAAAGGGTTGTACTTTGTACTTTCAGTTTATACTCTTTCGAGCTATTACATTGGGTGTCATGCTTCACTCTCCACATTGTCTACTACACTGTCCTTCTACATTAATACATGCCTACTAATCCATGTTGTATAGGCCAAGCAGCGTTGGGGCTTCCTAGCAATCACATTGGCTGGCTAAAGCCACTCTCTAGGGCCCCACTCCATCTCATTAAGGAGCAAGCTCTCCCACATCCATAGGCGTTGTTCCCGGAAGTCACTCCAAGGTACATAGGGGTCTAGCAGCCACGACTTCCCCTAGAGTTTGATGATGCCGATCTACATGTAAGGTATAGCTAGTAGCTCCTCTTGATCTCAACTCCACACTGGCGGCCAAATGCCTGCAGTAAGATTGCTTGGTCAGGTAGCTTGTATGCCTCTTTGCACACTCTTAATAGTAGGAGCAAGGCTAGTCTCCCACTCGGTCCACTAGATCTGAGGGCGCTTGCCAACCTGGATCCTGTCACGATCTCGAACATGGGGATTCTACACCACTGATGATTGGCGATCTATCTCCTGTTGATAAGATGGAGGCCTCTGAATCAGAGCCTTATGCAAGCCCTACCACACTCGTAGTAGATTACGTAAGAAGGATCTGGGTGGCGTGATTTCTGCTGACATGAAGATCTATCTCAAGATGACCTCTACTCCCCGTTGAGTTGTGGCTTGCACTCTTGAAGGCTAGTCGCCCATGCCACCTTGGCTCAGGAGTCCTTGGACCCATCCAAACAAGCCCAAACAAAACTCCCTATGAGGCAGCGAAGCTGAGCCACACATGAGGAAGAGAAACACCAACAAAAAGCAATGTACCGTACTAGGCTGTCTCACCAAGAGTACCTGGCTGACAACTAGGGCCTTGTCTGCTAGGGAGAGCTTGGTGATGCTCCAATATGTAAGCTTCCTTCGAATGGAGTCAAGTACTGGGAGAAACTGCTAGTTGGGGTAATGTCGAGGCCCACTTGGTAACCAAGTTAACCCATCTGAAACCCAAGTAGATGCCCCACTCAACGCTAGACTCTAGATTTGTGGAAAACCCAACTGACTTCCGTAAGTTGATCCTCGAGACCATAGCAATCTCCATCACCTCCTGTGGACAAGAGTGGACCCTCTCATCCTAGTCATGA